>NC_139031.1:101187011-101758528 GCF_964662115.1 Mustela nivalis | reverse complement strand
CTGTTTTTGTTAGTTGTATACATTTCATGATTTGTATATTTTATAGTAGAATGTAAGCCTTTCTTTTTAACTGTTGTGGTTAGGTTTGGGTCCTTTGCCAAATGAAGCAGACTATAAAGAATTAGGAAGGGTAATGCATCCTGGGGTTCTGTTCCTGGTAAAGGGGACCAGGACCTGGCTAGATGCCAAAGAAGGACCTGGCTGGAGATGTTTTCAAGGCTTTTAAAAATATCAGGGCATTTTTGTGTCCCAAAATTGGAGGCTTGTTTTGGCATCATTGGATATTAGCAGATGGCCTTTTCTCCCCATTTACAAGGGATTCGAATGCCTTTTATGATGTCACTCGGCCGTGCAGAATTTGAGGACCTTGTTGAGAAATCCTCTGTTTGCATTTTGTTTCCTGTATGCCTGTCTACCTATTGCTTAAACCAGAGGAACAGCTATAAAGCTTGGTACCTCTTAACTTCTAGGTCAAAAATGCAAGACTAAAAACTCAAAGTACGGGACAGAGATATTGTGCTTTGGAAATAATGTGGAAAAAAATAGGAAGATCATTTGCAGAGTGCAAATGAAGCTTGCCTCTAATATTTGCACTCTTCACAGGGCAGCACCAGGGAAACCTGCTCCACTAAATAAATAAATGACAAGAGAGTGCTATTAGGTGGATGGCATTGGAGGGGACTATCACTGAATTGATCTTAAGAAAGACCAGTGCTGTTAAATAAGTAATTTTCCTTCCTTTGGCAACACATCACTGGCTTTTTGGAATCGTGACAAGGCAAGTAAGCCTTGATATTGAGGAAAACCAAACAAACCAATGTCAGTTACCCGAAATACGCACCGCTCTAGCGGACTTGAGTTACGGCCCGTGGCGGGAGCATTCAGAAACGTTCCGCATGTGGAGCTTTCCCCTTTATCATCTCCCCTTCCCTCTCCTTCAGCTCTTCACAGCGGAGTGTGCCTCAGGTGTTTGTTCCGCCTATGGAAGGCTCAGTTTCAAAGGCAGGGGTTTTCGCATCCTTGTCAATATCACACATTGAAATGTAACACGGGTACCTGGCTGCATACTTTCTTTAAACCTGAGCCAGGCGGGCTGCAGAATATGAGGGGAGGCACTCTTTCATCTCACACTTTAAAGTGAAAGGTTTGTTGATGTAACCCAATTTCCAGCCTGCGGAGGTCAGCCTGTAATGCAGCGCCACAAGGATAAGCCTATCAATCCTGTTTGATGTTCGAATTCCCCTTCCCCTGGTTTCACCCCCACTTTGTTTTGTAAAGTGAGTTTAGTAATAGTGATATTCTGGCTTGCCAACATGTGATGATGTGATTGCTCCCGACACCCACAGAGTGGCCTTTTAAAACTGTGCATATGCTTTGTAGGGATTATACCCTGGACGTGATTATGAGAGGGAGAATGGAAATAGGTATGTTCCTACATACTTTCAGTAGTGTTCTTGGGAAAGGTAAGTGATCAGATGCCAAGGTACTCAACTCTGGTTCCTGGCTCTCCTGTGGCCTCTGACAGTGGTGAAAGTGGTTCTGCTCTGTGAGCATTCCGCAGTTGATAGGAAATCAGGCGGTGGTCTCGGAGTGGCCACTGGGTGGTGTGTGAACTGAGGGTAGGAGGGATGAGGGGACAGATAGTAACCAGGGTTAGGGAGAGGACAGCAGAAGGTAAAGCCTATGACGTGCTCGGTCATCCTTGGTAGAAAATCCGTAACCTAAAGTCGAAGACCACCCCACCATTTCTGGTCCCTGTCCTAAGCCAAGAAACAGAATCAGGGAGAAACATGGACCAAAGCCTGTTACCTAGCATACTGGAAGGTCCAAGTCGATTGGGTACCAAGCCATTGGAATGGAAGTCGAAACATGTAAGCAAGCCAATACTTGGCCGCTAATGATTTATTAAAACAAAAAAACACCCCCAAAACGTACAATTCAATGTTTCCATTTCATTTGATTTCAGTGATTCAAACTAATGCTATCTTCAGTAGCCAAATCGTTTTTTTTTTTTTAAGATTTTTATTTATTTATTTGATATATAGAGAAAGAAACGAAGAGAGAGCAAGTGGGAGAGAGAGAAGCAGGGTTCCTGATGAGCAGGGAGCCGGATGCGGGGCTCGATCCCAGGACCCTGGGATCATGACCTGAGCTGAAGGCAGACACTGAAAGACTGAGCCACCCAGGTACCCTGCCAAATCAGCTTTATCCTTCTCTTTTAAGAACATCCTCCTCTCCACCCCTTTCCCCGGGAAGACCAGGCCTCTAGTGAGGGCAGGAGGTTCTAACTACCAAATGTCTGTTGGGACAACACAGGATTTTCCTTGTTTTCGATCCCTTTTGGATAGGACAGACAGCACGACTCCGTGTTCAGATTCTAGTGTTGGAGGGCAGCTGGGCAGCTCTAGGACTTTATCTGTTTTCCTCCTGGTTGAACCATATGATCATTATTTACCCTTTCATAAAGATCTGTGTCAGCAACAATGGCAATAAAGGGTATTCAACCCTTTCCTTGGTGATACTTTTCAGTGTGAACTCCTCGGCTACGTGCAGCCGCCTCTAAGACCTGGAGACATGACTAGATGGGGTGTATGGCAGTTGAAAAAGGAGACCAGTGTTAACTTAGGTCCCTTGCAAGTGAGTCGAAACTTTCTGTGTTGCCCTTAAGCCCCTCTCAAGGTGAGGATTTCTGTGATGGTTCCAGTAGCCCCCCCTTGTCACCAGTGACTCAGCTGGACAATTTGGCTTCGCAGTTTTCTTAGTAACTAAGAAACATCACCTTGGCTTCCTCTGAGTTGCCTTTGGGTGGTTGCTGAGGAAAGGAGGGGGTCCCTGTAGGTCCCTGCCCGGGCTTTCCACACCTCTTACCTTTCGCTTCTTTTGGGTAGAATGGTTCTGTGTCCTGTATTTTATATCCAAAGAGTGACTTTGACAACTGAAAACAAAACAAAACAAAACACATTGAAGGCCCCTGGAACAAATGATTGTCAGGTCTTATAGCTCATTGAGAAATTAGAGATTAAAATCTTGACGGTGTACACCAGTACAGTGCAAAGAGAATGATTTCCTTCCTTTTCCAGGCATCCCTTTGGAGGCCCATAAAATAGAAGCATCTGTCCTTCTGGAGATACTGGGAAGGGCTTTCAGCCTTTCTTTCCACGCCTTCCTGAAGGAGAGGGAGACTCCTTTGATTGCTGAATCCGGGGAAAGGAACTGACTGTGTGTGGCTCAGTGCCCTGCTGGGTTTTCTTTCTGGAAGGCCAGTGGGCCTGCAAGCCAGGCATGCTCTTTCCTCCTGGGGGGAATCAGACAGGACAGGCTGTCCCTCTGCCTCAAGAAAACCTGTTGTTTGGAATGGGTGTGGGGAAGTAGGGAGTCTCACCGGGACCTCAGCACTAGCTGCATTCTCTGAGCCAGCTTTACCAGCAATAAAGCTGATGGATGGATCCCTGTGTGACTCTTGCATCAATTTCTTTGTAAGTTCTGGAACTAGAGGTCTGGGAGATGGAGGAAGTTTCCTTGGAGACATTCCAGCAGCTAAATCCTCGTTCCCTGGCCATCAACCCTTGGTTTCCCCCATATACACAACAGCCCCCCTCTGGCTGTCTTGGCCTGTGTGGTGGTGCCTTCCATGCCTGGATGAATCATCTGTCCTCGTATATGTCTTCTCGCCCCACTGTCTGTTTTATTCCGGCTAAACCGAGGTGCCTGTCACCTGCAAGCTGGCAGGAAGCTCGCAGCCTGGCATGAAGTTTGCAGCTCCAGGAGAAAACCCCCGTTGTTGCCCTGTCTCCGCATTTCTCTCCTGGGCAGGCCCTGTGGCCCTTGTCCCCAGACTGCTCTGTGGGTCTGAGCTCATCCCTGCCCCTGATTTCAGGGGGAAGGCGGACCCTATGCCTTTCCCTAGTTGTACTGCTGCTGTGTTTTCTGTCTCGACTTTTCTCAGGGGCTTCTGGCATGATACATTTCAAAATGCGTTTCCCGCCCTTCTCCCGTTCCTGCTCCCTGCTCGTGCTCCACTCCCATGGCCTGGTCCTGTCCTCCTGCTGACCGAGTCAGCATGTCATTCATTGCGGCAGGTGCTGCTGTTCTCCGCACAGACGTGCTCTGTGTCCTGCTCTTTTCCACCTCTTCGTCCTGCCCCTGCCTTACTGTCCAGCACATACCCGAACTGCTGGCGGCTTCTGCCCAGGCTGTGGCTCAACGGGGTGCCTTCCTTTCTCTTGGCTGCTCTGTCTATAATGCCTTCCCCAACCCCCTACCCCTAGGGGTTGTGTAGCGAAAACAGGGAGCGTCTGATCTGGAGGATCAGAGAACAGTCCTAGAAGAACCCCAGGGCCGGGTGCCATTGACATGGCACTTTCCTCTCTCCTGGGTTGCTGCGTACTGGGGAGGACCGGCTATTCAACAAGGGCCAGAGGCAATGTGGACAAGAGGGAAATGCTGTCAGGCCTGTCTTTCTTGTACGCTCCTCAATTCCTGCACTTGAGCATATGCAGTGGAACGCAGAGGCGCTCTGTCCTGTGATTTTTCTCACCCTCGCTTCCCCAAAACACTGGGATTTATCTTCCTTGGAGACACACTGCCTTTCACTAAGACTCATTTGAAATAGATAGAGTGCCCAGTAGAACACAGGTGCATGGTCCACAACAGGCCAGATTTGGATCAGAGGAGGCAGACTGTGGTTCTAGAAGCCTGGCAAGAAATATCTGGGTCATTTGGTCTATATGTCATGCAGGATCCCAGTGGGATCCAAGAGTAGACCCCAGCCTCCTGCAGGGCCTCCATCTCAGGGAGAACGGTGAGGTGGGAAGTCAGTCCCTCAGCCAGCAAAACTGGGGTTCAGGACAAGGCTTTAGTCAGAGTAGGAACTATCTCCCAAGGTCTGCGCAGTTCTGACCCTGACTGACTTCCCCTTTTTCATCTGGAGCTGACGCCTACATATCAGTTCCAGATTGTGTATCTCCCAACTGCCTCCTTTCATCTCTAATGGGGAACTAGATGTCGGCCAGGTATTTGAAATGTAGGATATTTCAGTTATCCCATGCAAGACTCAACTCTTACCCTCGTTTTCTACTCCAGCATCACCAGCTCACCAATGAGATTTTCTCCATGCCTAGCCTCTGCATCCATGGCCCTGCATCCAGGCACTTGCTCAAGCAAGAGTCCTGATAAGATTTCCTCTTCCTCATACACAGTGTAGTAGCAAGCTCTACGGTTTCTTTCCCAACAGAAAGCTCAAACACACCCAACTCCCTGTCTCTGCATAGGTCCAAGGCCCCGCTACACTTGGGGAACTCTTCCCGGCCTCTCCACTGGTCTCCCCATTTCCATGCCTTTGACCTTCTCTTTTCCAGAAAGGAACCAGTGTTATAAAAACACAATTTGAGTAACTGTTGTTCCTTTGCTTGAAACCTATCAATGTCTTCTCAGTACAGTTAAAACAAAATAAGGTTGTATTTCTTATTGCATCCTACAAGACCAGGGAAGGGCTGGCCTCTCTGGTTCGCTCGCCGGTATCTTTTCTCTCTCCCCTGGGCCTTTGCACCTGCTTTGTTTCTATCTTTATATTTGTCTAGCACTTTCAGGACCTTCATGCAGTGTATCCTCACCTGGGTCACTGTCCCACCCTTCTCTTTGCCTAGACTATTCTCCTTATCCTTGGGTTTTGAATACATTGTTACCTCTTCAAAGAGGCCTTCCCTGACTTCCCTGTGCTCTACTGAATTCCTCCAAAAACCAAACACCAGCCTATCCCCAACTGCCAGAAGGTGGGTATGGGACATACACATGACATTCACTGTTATAAAGCAGACAAAGACTATGAGAGTCTAAAAAAATTCTAACTGTAAGAAAATGTTGACAGGACTGCGGTTATAAAGATGGTAATAAAAATCCCCTTTAGTCCTGTCAGCCAGTGTTAAGCACTATCAATATTTTAGTGTGTTTTCTCAGAGACTTTTTTCTCTGCATATTTTTGCATAGATTATTTGACGTCATTACATCTTTTTACCTACTTATCTGTTTATATTTTAATATTCTTACTTGATAGCCTATCACTACCATTTCCTCACATAGGAATTAATTTTCCACATCTGATTTTTAGTGGTTTCAAATATTGGATTACGTAGATGCATGCTAATTTGTTTCTTTATTGTCACCTACGTAAATTGCTTCTAGACATCATGTAGGTGTCCTTTTGTACATGGTACATCACTATGATGGATTGAATTGTGTGCCACAAGAGACAGGTCGAAGTCCTGGACCTGTGAATGTGACCTCATTCATAAATAGGCTCTTCGCAGATGTGACTGAGTTAGGATAACTCATCCTGGTGGGTGTTGGTCCTAAATCTCATGACTAGTGTCCTTGTCAGGAGGGAGATATTTAGAAACAGAGTCATACACGCACAGAGAAGGTACCCACAGGGGGACGGAGGCAGCCTCTGAAGGAAGGCTACAGCCTGCGGGCGAGCACCAGCAGTTAGAACGAGACATGCAAGACCCGTCCCTAGAGCGTCCAGAGCAAGTGCAGACCAGCTGACACCTTGCTCGCCTCCAGAACTGGGAGGGAATACGTTTTCCTTGTTTTTAGCCCCCCCCACCGCCAGTCTGTGGCAATTTGTCCTAGAAACCCTAGGACCAACTAATATAATAGTAATATGTTTTTTGACTAGATTTGAGAAAGATTTTTCTTTACAAAACATTGTCCTTTGCTTCTACCGTTAATATAATTTAGTCTAATATCTTGGATTCATTTGATTCTTTTATATGTGCTTCCTTCTCTTACTCTTTTGGGGGGTCTTTTTATTTGTTTATGCTTCTCCATTGTTTTGAAAAATATCTATTTTTTACCTCTATACTCTTCAAACTGTTACTTGTCTTGTGTTTTTTTCTGATTGTCAGAATGAAGATTGAAACAGCAATATCTGAGTTGGCTATACTGGAGGTGGGGAGTGGAGCAAATTTACTTTTTCCTTCATTTCCACTTTCAGCTCTTAAAATACAGTAACAACACCTCACATTTCCTGAGTGGGTATTACACTACTGTGCTAATGTTTCATGCAATAGCATATCTCTGCCTCACAGATGAGGAGACTGAAGCATTGGATGACTGTGGAACTTGCCTGAGATTACTATGCTAACTTAGTTGGCCCAGTGCTCCCACAGGGTCTGCTACTTCTGGAGCTGTGTTCCCTCCCACTGTACTATCAAGCCTTCCAAATAAATTCTGGGGCTTTAGGCCTAAATCGTAATAGATTATGGCGATCTACCTTAATGATCTCTTCTATTTTAAGATATTTTTGGAGATTTTACTTTGGTATTAAAAATAGATTGATTGAAATTTAAATAAAAACTTAAAAAGGCAAGCAAAGAAAGTCAATCAACATGTGGTTTCACTTGTTTGTGGAAGATAAGGAATAGCGTGAAGGACATTAGGAGAAGGAAGCGAAAAGTGAGGGGAGGAAATTGGAAGGGGAGATGGACCGTGAGAGACTGGGGACTATGGGAAAGAAACCAAGGGTTTTGGAGGGGAGGGGGGTAGCGGGCTGGTTGGCCCGATGGTGGGTATTAAGGAGGGCACGTATTACATGGAACGCTGGGTGTTACATATAAACAATGAATCTTGGAACGCTACATCAAAAACTAACGATGTATTGTATGGTGGCTAACATAATAATAAAAAAAGATAGATTGATGGATGAATTAATTAATTGACTAGCTGATTTCTAAGTTTGTGTAACCTATGATCACAGACTTGGTGGGATTCAGCACATGTATCTAGTGCTTTCTCAGATCACAGGTGACTCCCATCTCAAGACCAACACTGATTTTCAGTTATTTAAAGATAGGCCATATGGTAGAAATCCCAGAACACCAAGTGACCCAGAAACCAGTCAAAGAATTATGTTCTATCCCCTTTTTACTCACTGTTAACACATTATATATTGGTTATCTAGTGCTGTGTAACAATTACCCAGCACTTTAGTGAGTGAAAACAGCAAACATTATTATCTCAGAGTTTTTGTGTCAGGAGTTGGCCTGGTTTAATTAGATGCCTCTGGATGGAGTCTTTTGTGAGATTGCAATCCACTACACGGGCCAGGTGTGCGTTCCCATCTGAGGCCTCAACTAGGAATGGTTGTTTGCAGGGTTCATTTCCTCACAAGTTGTTGGACTGGAGGCCCCGGTTCCTCACAAGTCCTTGGTGTGGGGTCTCTTTCAGTTCCTTGCCATGTAGGCCTCTCAACTGGGCAGATTATACCATGGCAGCAGGAGATTCCGGGGTGAAGGGGTCGAATGAGAGGGCTCAAGGCAGGAGCCACATTCTTTTTGTAACCTAATCCTGAATGAAACATTTGGTTACCTCTGGCACATTCCATCTGCTCTAAGAGGTAACTAAATTCGATCCACTCTCAAGGAGAGGGGTTACACAAGAGCATGAGTATCAGGAGATGGGGATCACTGGAGGCCATCTCAGAGGCTGCTTACCACATCCTGGGTTCAGCTCTCTGCTCATGTGATAACATTTCAACATCACACTTCTGGTGTGAAGGTTTGAATCACCTGAGGTCTTTTAGAGGCAGCTGATACTGAGTTTGGACTACTGCTGTGCATGTGCTTCTGGGGAAAGGTTCTGCCACCTCTAACAATCTGTTTTAGGAAGAAATGATTAGCCGTGATCACGTGGATGTGCTTTAACTGAATTTCAGCATGAATTAGATGTTCCTTCACTGTCATTTTCTCTGTAAAGTTGCAAAGAATATTGTTAAAAGGGATCAAAATTGGTTGCTTTGTATTCTTGAACTTGGGAATTTCTTTCACTTAATTTTGTACTTTGGGATATGCCTAGGCCTGCACTTTTTCGCTGCTTTTTCTGTGAACTATAAGCTGTTGACCACTGCCGTCTGCTTATACAGGCGTTTCTTCCTCCTAAGGAAGTTTTTCGTCTTATATCTTTGATTACTGCTAGTTTTCTTTTATTTCATTCTTATCTTCAGAAACCACTTTCAGACCCAAGTCGGCTTTATGATTTTCATGATCTGTAGGTCTCATTTCCTTCTTCCTGCTTTAGGTTTTCCTTTGTTGTAAGAAAACTTCTATGCCCACCATGATAGCTTTGAGTTTTGGTATCATTGGTTCTGCCCTAACTTCAATACAGATTGTAAAGACGTTAATTCTTTTTTTTTTTTTTTTAAGATTTTATTTATCCATTTGACAGAGAGAGATCACAAGTAGACAGAGAGGCAGGCAGAGAGAGAGAGGAGGAAGCAGGCTCCCTGCTGAGCAGAGAGCCCGATGCGGGACTCGATCCCAGGACCCTGAGATCATGACCTGAGCCAAAGGCAGTGGCTTAACCCACCGAGCCACCCAGGCGCCCAAGACGTTAATTCTAATAGTATGGTTTTCGTGTCCTTGCCATTGGTTCTTCATTTTATCCTTACCTTTTAACTCCTTTTATTTTTCACTTCATCAAGATTGTTTGTTCCTATTCATAGTTACCTTGTCTTCTTGTCCTTCATTGAGGAAAACAAACATTTTCTTGAAATTCTCCTCAGCCCTGAAATAATATTACAAAGTATTTTATTCATCCCTATCTGCTGAATGCTATTTTTTCTTTTCTCTTTTTTCTGCAAATTATTTCCTCCACATCAGTTTTCTTTTTACCCATCTTCAAACAAGGGTCCAGACTCACTATCTTTCAATAAACAAGATTAGATTGACCTTTATATACCCTGAGATTGAATAACTTTCTTGGTTTTGCACATGGAGGCAGGTTTATATATTTATGTCCTGTTATACAACAGGCTTAAACTATACTGCATCTCTACCTTTTGAAGGAACAACTCTCTCCTTCCCCGACTTCGACAAATTGATTAAATAACATCAAAAATTTTAACATTTGTGATCCCGGGGTTGTGTCTATACTGGTGTTCCAAAATGGATCATGCTATATCTCTAGAACCTTCTCCCCATTATTTACTATGCAATGACTTTTTGACTTTCTGCTGCAAATAGAGCCTTGGAGAGACATTAGGTAGCCTGGCTCCACCTGTCTTCTACTATTGTTCATTTTTCTAGATTCAGACATTATTGATATTGGTTTTCGGTGTATTTTACTTTGTCTGTGTCTTCATGGACACAGAAAAAAGAAGTTGGGGGAATTGCCCTGGGGGCTGTTATCAAACATTGTTTTTTAAAAAAAATATGTATAGATAAAATAATACTTATCCTCTCCAATCTGTTTGCAGCACTCCTGCTTAAAGATCTTTGTAAAAGGCATAGATTACATCACTCTCTTATCAGAGCCCCTGAATGTCCTTCCTATCCAAACTTCTTGTCATGGGATCTTCAATCTGCAAAATCTTGCATCTGCCTAAATCTCCAGCCTCAGCCCTCACACTGGATTCTGACTTTCTGTGCTTGAACTAGTGGCCTTCCCTCTGCCTATGTTGTCCTTTCTTTTCAGTTTGTCCTGAACATGCTTGATCAAGACAGCTCTGGCTTCATCTCCATGAAGAGGGGACTTGATAATTCCACTGTTGTGCTACCATCAGGCCCCAGGCATGAGCTCATCTCAGTATCTCTATCTCTTTATCACTTTTACTTGGCTGTGGTTCAGTAGAGAAGCTTTCTAGTTTATTTGTATCCCCAGAACCCGATACCCATTGTTGGGCCTGATACAGACCGATGCTGTCTGGTCTATTCAATGCAAAATGTCAAGTACACATTGAATGCATTAAAAAATGATTTCAGATTCAAAGAAAACTGGGTGTTTAAGTACATTTCTTCTTGTTCCCAGTAAAATGAAGAGTGATAAATATGGGGGCTAGTTCCTCTGTTTAGGTCCTCTTGTTGCTTAAGGATTTACAATTCAATTTTTGAGGTTTCATTGTTGTTTTGACCAAAATGAAAACCTCTCATAAACTGCATTGTGATTTTAGTGCTTGTGACGCCCACTGTGTGACTATCAGGTATGCCCACCCTCTGACTGGAAGCAAGGAGGGTAGCCGACTCATAAATGGACATTCCCTAAGTGCATTTAAAAATCTGAATCCAATCACTCCATCCTCTTCCTCTTCCTTTCAGTTCCCACTTCACTCCTTTCCAGGGTTGTTTATAGTTTAAAAACCAGAATATTCTGGGAGTTGCCTCCTCAGTAAGCTGTAAATCCCTGAGGAAACCATTTACCCCTGTGGGTGTCTCACCTTTAACCTCTGAAAAACAGGTTGACCTGGTTTTCACATGCCACTCAGCTATTAAGTAGCACAGAAGTAGTGTTGTTTTTCCCTTCCTGGATGCTAAAATTAGTTTTTGTGGAAATGATTTAGTTGTCGCTAGCAGTATTACGGACTCCTGTGTGACACAGTAGCAAGTACACATCAGCTGTTAAGAAACAAAGATCTTGCTTTCCTACTGGAGACATATGGTTAAAACCACAACAACAACAATTACAAAAAGTACCAAAAGGATATTTTGCACACACTGAAAAAAAAAAAAAAAAAGGCAAGAGAATTAGTTTTAAGTCATCTATCGCCGACTTTTCCTTGAAGTATCAGGAGCTCAAAAACACTGAATAGCATTGATCTGATTTTTGGAAAATTCGATGTTAAATTAAGACATGAGTTACTTTAGCAACAAGGAGATGGATAGAGTACGTTAGGGAGTGAGAAGTAGTCTTTTGCTGTTGTCACTTATGAGAATTAAAGTATAAGAAGAGCTCAGGCAAAAAAAAAAAAAAAATTCTAATTGCAGTGCAATCCACAAGTTTGCACATCCTATAACAAGAAAGCTCCTTGTTAGCTGCCAAAATCTGCCATCCAATCTGTCTGGTAGTTGATTTCATTATTGCATTTTGATGTGCCCTTGACAAGCTTTAGCACACAGAAACTCAACACCTCCTCCTGAGCCCTCCAGAACCAGAAAGATCATGGAGGGATGACAAAGGCCTGTGCTTGGCTTCTTATTATTCACATCGCTGGAGTGTTTATAAACAGAACGAGTGTAACGAGAGCGAAAAGCTCAGCTCCATCGAGCGGCTCCCTTGCGTTGCGTGCCATTTCAACATCGACTCTCCCTGGTCCTGCATCTTGTGCTTCACATACACAAAGACCCAGACCAAGGAAGGGCCTGAAAACTGTCCTTAAGGGTTGAAAAATGTGGACAAACAACTCTTCTTTTCTTTCGGCAATTCCGATGCATTGTTCCACCACTTCATGTCTGTGGCATCTGGTGTTTTTGAAACCATCTTTCCATGTCACCCTGATCCGCACAGTTCTAGCAACAGCGCTCGGCCCTCTCGGTCCCTGACACATCATCGGAGGTGGACTCCCTCACCGGGTCTCGAGTGGGGAAATGGAAAGGATGCAATATTACTATTAATTTTATGAAATACATTACAGACCTCAGAAGAACTTAAGGGAAAGGCAATAAAAACCACCAATGCCATGGTGCCTTGGCAAATATAATTAGATCCTCCCTCTCTCTCTTTTCCATTTACTGGTGTTAATGTGATATAAACGCTTTGGCTGAATTTCATTTCAAAGGTCATAACCTGCTCCTCGGGAGTGAAATGTTGCTTTCAGCATCATGCTTAGCTACATGGAACTTCTTCATTGCAAGGCAGAACTCCTCCTACATTCTGGATAGAGTGTCACTTGATAAACTTGTCCATAGGTGACTGCTAGAGAGATTGGTTACAAAGGAGATGACACCTCTTGCCCAGGATGGACTCTAACCCCAAGGCTCTTGACTGTCCTGATTTTGGTGCATTGAGATAACTTTAATATGCTACTGTTGACTATTTTAGGGGAAGCAGAGAGGGCAGTGGTGAAACCATAAAGGTACAATTTGCTACCATCACAAAAATATATCAGGGTGTACATTTCAGGGAGTCCTTTAACTTTCAAATCCATTAGTATGTTTTAATTTCTTATACTCTCTTGTGCTATCCTGCTGACATTTTAGGTTGCGGGGTACATACATACAGCTTCCTGTCTCCTCGTATTTGCCAAAAATATATTGCTTTCAGAAAAAATAAGCTAACAAAGAAGAGAGTCAAGAGATTTAACATTTGTGGATTACCTTCTATAGCAGCACAGTCTCATAATTGTTGTTTTACATATGCTATGTAATTTAATTTAATATAATAATCAGAACACAGATCTCACCCAGATAAGAATTATTCCCATTTCCCAGATAAGAAAAGGATAAAGAAAGATTAAGTAACATCCCCCAAATCACACAGCTAGTAAATTAAAATCTAGGTCAGTCGGATGCCAAAACTATGCCTCTCTCTCAACGTCTTTTCTTTTAAAGAGATAAGACATCTGAACACCTAGATCTGACCCAAACACACAGACTTTCAGGCAAAATGTGCAGCTCAAAGGGGCATTCAAAAATTGACTTTAGCTGACCAAGAACTGAAAGAAACCACGTACGGATATAGTCCTCACGATTCTGGTTGAAATAAGAAGCAAACAGTCATTATCTAGCGGTGGCCTGTTTGCATTTGAGATTAGCTGGAAATCCTAGGTTACTCTTTCTTGTTTTTAAAAATGTAATTAAACCAACTGTCCTAAGAAAACTCTTCCTTCTGTTCCACATATAACCAATTCCAGATGTGAAACCGTTTCCCTGCAATAATTGGTTCACGTTTTACTTTGACTGGCCTGACCTTCCCTGAAACTGACTCGTCTCTCAAACTCATTTGCTGGTTTCCAGACTGAAATCAAATTTGGACCCCAACGTGAGGAATGTCTGCAGCCTGAAAATTGCAATTCAATTCACACACCCTTCTCGAAACATTGGAAGTCGAAGGGAAGGAAGGAATGATGATCTCCCCAGGACCAAAGGTCCAACCCCGGTCTGGTGTGTTCCTGCGGCGTAGCCCCTCTCCCAGGCAAGACCCTCGACGGGGGCTTTCTTGGCTTGGAGTCATTTTGCTGCACTTAGCATTCAGTTCACACATCATTAGGCGAAGTCCCGGTTACAAAGATACAGCGCTCTTGTCATGGCAGAAGTATGCTGCGCGCACCTGCAGTTTGAAGTTTTTGTTGAGGGAATAGACTGAAATGAATGAAAATATTGAAACCATTTACTTTTTTGGTGACTCCACCTGCTGTGGTATATTTTTGTTGGACAGGATGACTGGAGGTGTGTTTATGGCTTTAGGGAAAGGATACATTAGGGGTTACGTGGTTTTAAGGCTTTTTTTTTCTTTAAAGCTATAAATCAAGTTTCCATGAAGACAGTATACGTACATAACTGTTATAGATTTCGTGTATGTGTGTATATATGTGTCATACTTTCTCCCCTCCCCCTCTTTGGTGAGTCAGGAGGGAATTATTTCCTTCGTGGTTGTCAGCCCAGGCGTAATTTGCTCATGGTACAGGTGTGCGGGTACCTTACCCATGTTGTATTTGACGTTGACAATGAGGTCAGAATAGAACCTAGCCTACCAATCCTTATAATTTATCTTTATCAGATTCTGCTTCTAGAGTCTTTTGGGAGAGCACATTCTGTAACAAGGGTCCATTTGGGCCCTGCAACATTTCCTGAGTAATCTCTTCAAATGCATTTCATGATCCTCACTTTCCAGATGAAGAACTCTAAGTCAAAGGAGATAAAGGACTTGGGAAGCTCCTGTAGCACTTATGTGATAGAGCTGGGCTGAAATACTTGGTCTGCGGACACCAAGTACGGTGATCGATGACCCAACAGTACCACTGTTAAAAACTGAAGCCCCAAATGACAGTCAAACATACTGTCCCTCTATCAATGTGTGTCGGGCCTTCTGCTAGCCCATTCATTTCTACCTCTGAATTCTCAGTATTCCTTCTGTGTGTCATTTCAGTCGTCGACCTCTAAATATTAACACATCAGAATAACTCCATGTAGTATAACCTCTATACTGAGGCATCTCAACTCACCGAGGCAAAGACATGAAATGGCCTTGATATTTACCATTACTGTTTTCAATTCAGTAATATCAGACCCCTCCCCTACTTTCCTAGCTACTATAACATTGGTGTGACACCATAAATTTCCAGTTATGTTAATATCAGGACAAATATTGGTCTAATAACATACTCATTTTAAAGTCCTCTCTTTTTCTACCAAAGGTTGAACATCTCCTTCAGAGTGGAGGGATATATGTCCTCCCCTCTTTCCATCTTCTTCGAGACTTAGATCCCTATCTATTGGGGTCAGACAGGAAGAATAGCACGGGTAGATATCTTCTTTTCATTTCTTTTCTTTTTCAAATCCATTTTTTTTCTAGGCCTTTCTTTTGAGGTATGATTGACCTATGAAGTTGTAAGGTATCTGAAGGGTACCATGTGATGATTTGCTGTACATCAATGTTGTGAAAGGATACCCACCATCAAATTAATCAACATATCCATAACTTCTCATTATTTATCTTTTTTTTTTTTGGCTTTGGGTGAGGAGCCCCACCACTCTGCTCTTTCTGCTTTGACACACTGTACTACTTATGAAGTAACTCCCCTCTTAGTTCTCTCTCCATATAAACTAAGGAGGAGGGATGTGGAGTAATGCTTGGTGGGTGTAACTACTAAATTACATTTTAGTAATTTTGGGAGAAGGGCTCTGACTCTAATGATGAGATACATGATAGATACATATTAGTTAAAGTAGTATTAGCTGGGTAATATATAAACCCTGCAAATTTCATTGGCTTATTCAAGAAAATTTGTATTTTCCTCACATAAAGCCTCTTAACCAGGAGAGTTGCTCTGTATAGTCATTCAGGCCAAGAGAGGCTCTGTCATATTCAATCTGAGGCCTTCTGTGTCACTCTGACCTTGACATTCAGCCAGTGAAAGCACCAAGACAGAAAGCATGGCAAGGGTTAGTGGTCCAGGCCTGAAGCAGACATTCACATCCCTGTTCAGGTCTCACTGACCAGAACTTCCTTACACCTGACTCATGCCTCCACCTGACATCACAGGGGGAGGGTGGAGGAGATGTCTGGCTGGAATATGTAGCCATTGGTTGGGAAGCTGCCTACACTGAGAAAGGGGAGTTTGAATCTTTGCTGGATAGCCAGTCATAACAGTCCAAGGATGGCCTCACAAATGTGATGTGACACACACGTGAAGCGTGACACACAGGACACATGCTCAGGGAGCCAGCCCCTCCCAGGAGGGATGGCCCCGCATTGCCTAGCAACCACAGGCCTCCTCCAGCTTGCCAGCCACTCAGTGCGCAGACTCAAGGTCAGTCCCAGCAGTCCCCACATCCTAGTTCCCTTTGGGGCTCCCCACCTGCCTTGTCCCTTGTGCCCTTGTGCCCTTTTGCTTTGGGACCGCCCCAGTCACATCCCCTTTGCCATCCCCCACTCTCTCATGCTCCAAACCTCCCCATCATGATCTCCCCTCTACTTCCTTATACCCTCCCCCTTCACTTGGAAAGCTCTGGTCACTTTCTTGCTCTAACTGTAACCCAGCCTGGCCACCTCCCGAGCCCGCTGCCTCTCCAGCAGCCCTCTCCCGAGACGGCCGTGTGGACTTCCCACTGCACTGATCCCAGGGCTACAAGGCCAGGTGGGGATTCCTTTCTCTATGTTCTGCTTCTGAGCTGTCGTGCCTTCTTTGCTCTTTGACATGCATGTCATCAGACTTTTCTACCCTTGGCCCTTCCTGTTGTCCTCTCTCGGGCTTCTGGCGTCTTAGCTAATGATGATGTCAGATGATGTCAGATGTCGGCTTATCTCACTTTTGACCACCCTTCCTTTTGGCAGTTTCCACATCCAAGCTGGTAAACCAGACAATACCCCCGCACAGTGGTTCTCTTGACCCCTTTGACGTCCATGATCTTCTCTACTACCGCATGCTGACAACTTCCTGCAGTCATACCTGCGATGTTTCATCACTGACAGATGTGCCACCTCAGAAAACTTGATTTGATAAAAGCAACCCAGAATGAGTGTCACCTCCTATATTTCCAACTGGCTTCCTCTGGTTCTCCCTTTCCAAGAAGAGCTCTCTTACTAATCTAGCTATGTCTCTTCAACTACTATCATTCTCCTGGTGTCCTAACTTCTCTGCCTACCGCCCTGGCTTCCACTGCTCAGCACTTGCAAACTTGCATTCCTTGCTCCTCTGTCTTTTTGTCATATTTGACTGGCAAAACCCCAAGTCTAGTTATATCCAACTATCTACTTATGCCACACATGTATCTGTGCAGCTGAACATTGCTAGTGGAAAAAAAAAAATACAACTTAACTGACTGGACTCATTTCAAATTTATGACCCAAAATCTCAAATGGGCAGTAGTATTGGTTTCCATATATAGAATATGGGAAGGTTTTACTACTTTAAATGACATTAATAAAAATTTAGCTTAATGTCCAAATAATGGCAAAACATTAGTGTGCTAGTATATCTCTATATGGCAGTAAAGAATTATTGCCTTCTTTTCTGAAGATAAATAAAAGATTGTTTAATTTTATTGCTTTTGTTTGTTTAACTTTTAATTAAGGATAATTCTTTGAAAAACAACATTTTTTCCCTTTTCCTGCTTGTAATACATAAGTATAAAATTTAGAAAATTTATATAAAAAAGACAATTTTGTAAAAGTGTTACTTACTTTTAAGACCAGCAAGAGAAAACTATTTATGACTTTTTGGCGTAATGTATATGTGTGCTTAGTTATTTCAAGTACCCTACCCCTTAGTCTCTCTTGGAGGTCCTCTGTGAGCAGGGTGGTCTCTTGTACACACGTTCTTAAATTAATCCACACCATAGCCATGACTGGTAACCCATTTCTAGCACTCTTCCCACCAGTTGGTTATCCATTAGGTAATTTCAAGGTCATTCATCTAGAATAGGAGGGTCTAATGCATAGGAAACAGATCTGTGAAACCTTGCTATTCAAAGTGTGATCCATGGACTAGCAGTATCAGTGTCACCTGGAGGTTTGTTGGAAATTCACATTATTAATAATCTCCCCCCTGGTTTGTCTCACCCAAATTTATATATAAAGGCCTAATCCCCAGTGATATGTCCTTTGGAAATATAGTCTTTACAGAAGTTATCAAGTTAAGATAAGGTCATTATAGTAGGCTCCAATCCAGTTTGACTGTGTCCTTATTAAAAGGGGAAATTTGGACAGGAATTTGGAAATTTGAATTGAGGGAAGGTGCCATCCACAAACTCAGGAGAGAGGCTTGGGACAGACCCTTGTCTTAGAGCCTTTAGAAGAAACCAGCACTGCAAATGCCTTGATCTTGGACATATCGACTTTAGGATTTTGAACACATTTCTTTTGTTTAAGCCACCCAGCCTGTGGTATTTTGTTACAGCAGCCTTAGCAAACTAATTCCCACTATAGACCAGTGAATCAGAATCTGCATTTTAATGAAATAACCAATTGATTTTTATGCACATTTAAACATGGAGTTTTATGCACATTGGAGACATGGAGTTAGAATGCTTTCAAGAGCAAGTAAGGAAAACCCTAACTTAAATAGTCATCAGCAACAAAAAGGCTTGGTTGAAGTGGTTCAGAACACTTGTGGCACATCAGAATCACCTGGAGAGCTTTTAAAAAAATATGGCTGCCAGGGGTGCCTGGGTGGCTCAGTGGTTTAAGCCTCTGCCTTCAGCTCAGGTCATGATCTCAGGGTGCTGGGATTGAGCCCCACATTGGGCTCTCTGCTCAGCGGGGACCCTGCTTCCCCCTCTCTCTGCCTGCCTCTCTGCCTACTTGTGATCTCTGTCTATCAAATAAATAAATAAAAATCTTAAAAAAAAATATGGCTGTCAGAGGCACAACTCAGAACACATAAGTAAGGCTCTCTGAGATGGGTTTCAAGTGACAGTAGCCTTCCCAGAAGAATATAAGGGACAGCCAGGGATAGGAACTACCAATTTATTGACTTAAGTAACTGAAAAGTCCTGCATAGTGTGGGCTCTGAGTGTGATGAATCAGAGTTTTGACTTTGATTCTCTGCTGGTCATGTTTGATTTGTCCTCAGATGATTTCCTTCAATGTCAACAGCTTCTGCTGACTTCAGTTATGGCTGCATGCTTCCTCAGCCCTCTCCAGAGATGGAGGATGCCTTGCTTTAGCTTGAATGGGCCTAATTGTGACATTGCTTGTCCTTGAACTATAGCTAAGGCCCAGGGAACACTGGGTACTTAAGGTTTGAGCCTGGTTTGTGTGCCCATTCCCAGATCTACAATGATGATGATGAGGGTAGAGGAGCCACTCTGAATGACTTAGACCAAATGAAACTAACCTCTAAAGCTAAAGGTTTGGCCATTCTCCTCTAAACTGTTGGGCTTTCACAGAGTGTGTGTGTGTGTGGTGTGTTACATAAAATCTCTTTGTTTAAATTGTTCATTTTAATTCTCCATGTGCCAATAAATACATACAGTAAATAGATAGGAGGGAAGGAAGGTGGCTCTGCTGAATCAGAGTTAAATAAAGTCAGCTAAAATAGAAGGTTTAAATGAGATCCAGAGTCTCATTACATAATATTAAACTGTGCAGGTTTCAATCACTCGTCATACCAAGAACTAGGAATACCTCAAATTTAATGAAAAATGACAATAAATGGGTGTCAAAACTGAGACAATAGAGATACCAGAATTACCTAACAAATATTTTAAAGCAGTCATAGTTAAAATATTTAAACTATCAATTATAAATATGCTTGAAACAAACGAGAACAGAAAAAGTGTAAGTAAAGAAATAGAATGTCTCAGCAAAGAAATAGATGATACAAAAAAGAACAAATGAAAAACATAATAATAAAAAAAAACCCTGTCAAAACCCCAATACTTAACAAATGGATTCAATAGCAGAGCAGAGGGGAAAGAAAAAAGAATCAGTATACTTCAAGATAGAACAATAGAAATTCCCTCATATGAACAACATAGAGAAAATAGACTGGGAAAAAAGAACAGAGCATCTGGGACCTGTGAGATCTAATACTCCTGTTACTGGTATCCCAGAGAGACAAAATCATAAGGGTGGGGCGGAAAAAGTACTGGAAGAAATAATGACTAAAAACTTCCAAAATTTGGCAAGAGATATAAATGTAGAGATTTGGGAAGCTGATCAAATCCTGAAGAAAAACAAACAAAGAAATCTATGCCAAAGCACATCATAATTCTGAGAACTTCTAAAAACTAAAGACAGAAATTTTTTTTTAAAGCAGCCAGAGAAAAATGACACCTTACCTATAGAGGAAAAACAATTCAAATAGCAGCATAGTTCTCATCAGACATCATGGAAGCCAAGAAAGAAGTAGCACAATATGATTCAAGCACAGAAAGAAAGGAATTGTCAACCCAGAACCTTATAAACAGCAAAAATATGCTTCAGGAATGAAGGGAAAAAGGAAGATGAAGACATTCTCAGATGAAAGAAAACAAAGGGGATTTGTCACTATCAGACTAAAAGAATGGCTAAAGGAAACTCTAAATAGAAAGAAAAGGATAAACGAAGGAATCTTGGAACATAAGGATGGAAGAAAGAGCATGATGAGTAAAAATATGGGTAATTACAATAGACTTTCCTTCTCTCGAATTTTTTAAAATCATATTTGAAGATTGAAGCAAAAATCAGACACTGATGTAGTTCCAAATATATGTTGGGGAACTATTCAAGAAAATTATAAACAAGGGAGGATAAACATGTAAAAGGAGGCAAGGTTTCCATACTCCATTTAAACTGATAAAAAAGTAAACTGGTAAAATGGTGATAGCAGTGGACAGCAATAAAATATGTAAATATAATACCTAGAACAGTCATTTAAAAAGCTGTACAGAGGCACACAGTTTGAAAATATGATACCTAAACTACAATGGAATTTTTGAAAGTATTTGAATAACCCACAGGATGACAGGAAAAAGAAAAAAATCAAGAGAAACAGAAAACACAAAATGGCAGACTTAAGTTCTAAAACATAAAAAAACTATATTATAGGTAAGTGGTCTACATATACCAATTAAAAGACAAAGATTAACAGAGTGAATTAAAGACTCACCTGTATACAATCTATAAGAAACTTACTTCAAATTCAATGAAATTCATAGGTTGAAAGTAAAAGAATGGAAAAAGTTCATGAAACATCAATCAAAAGACAATGAGATTGACTATATTAATATCTGGTAAGGTAGACTTCAGAGCTAAGCTAATTACCAGAGGAAAACTGGATATTATATAATGACAGAGGTATAGATATACCAAGAAAAGAGCAAATTCTACATGTGTATGCAGCACACAACAGAATGAAAAATGTGCAAATCAAAACTGATAGACTCAAAGGGAAATTCTCAAATTTATAATTATAGTTGGAGATTTCAACACTCCTGACTCAACAACAAGAGAACTGGAGAGAACATCAGCAAGGAAATAGAAGAACTCAATAACCATCAGCTGACGTCTAGCAACAGCAGAATACGTATTTTTCCCAGGTGTCCACAGAACATATACCAATGTATATCATTCCCTGGGCCACAGGAAGCACCTCAACCAATTTAAAAAAGTAAAAATCATAGAGTGTACTCTGGCCACAGTGAATTGAACTAGAAATCAGTAGCAGAAAGGTAATAGAAAAATCTCCAAAAATTGGGAAACTAAACAACACACATCAATAATTCATGGGTAAAAGAGAATTAAGGGAGGTCAAACAGAGAAACAAAGCTAACCGAACAGAATGAAAATATAGCATATCAAAATTTGCAGGACACAGCTAAAGCAGCAAGGAGAGGGAGATTTTTAGCACTAAATGTGAACCTCAGAAAAGAGGAAGTCTCAGCTCAATAAGGTTACCTTCCCACCACAGAAACCTAGAAAAAGAGCAAAATAAAACAAATGCACATGGAAGGAAGGAATTAATAAAGATAAGAGCCGAAATCAATGAAACTAAAAATAGAAAAGCCAATAGAGAAAATCAATGAAACAAGGAACTGGTTCTTTGAAAAGATTGATAAAATTGATGGGGTAACTGGGTGACAGACATTGAGGAGGGCACGGGATGTAATGAGCACTGGCTGTTATATAAAACTGATGAATCACTAAACCCTACCTCTAAAACTATGCACTGTATGCGTAGTGCTCTACATCTAAAACTAATAAGCTATATGTTAATTAACTGAATTTAAATAAAAAAATATTGACAGACCTCTACAAAGACTAACAAAGATTTAAAAAAAAAAAAAGGAAGAAGACAAATGACCAAGGTCAGTGATGAAACAGGGGGTATTATATCCAAAGGATAATAAAATAAAGAATGACTATATGCACATAAACTCAACAATTTAGATTAAATGTACCACTTCTGCAGAAAACACTAACAACCACAACTCACCCAATATGAAATACTTAAATAATCAAATAAATAATTTGAACAGCCCTATAACAATTAAGAAAATTTAAGTCATAATTTTAAACCCCCCAAAGAAATATTAAAAAAGAATTAATATCAATTCCATGTAATCTCTTCCAGAAATTAATTTTAGAGATTAGAGATTAGAACACATTTTATTTAGTTCATTTTGTGAAGATAATGTTGCCTTCATATCAAAACCAGAGAAAACAGTACAGAAAAGAAAACCACAGAACAATATCCTTCATGAATGTAGAAGCAAAAATCTTAAATAAAAATTAGTAAACAGGATCTGGCAATATGTAAGAAGAATTATATGTTATGACGAAGTGGAGTTTATTGCAGAGATGCTAGGTATAATATTTAGAAATCAAAATGTGTCTATGTCCTGCTGGGACATAGTAGGAATTGTGTGAAACCTATTTATCAAATTGGGAGACTCGCCATGTTTCTAGTGTTGAGTCTTCCAATCAATGGGTTGCCATAGATTCACTATACTAATAGGCTAAAAAAGACCCATGACATATCATATCAACCAATGAAGGAAAAGCACTTTAGAAATATTTAAAAGCCATTTATGAAGAAACTTTAAAAAATAGGAATAGAGGAGAATTTCATCAACTTGATAAAAAGCATTTGCAAAATTCTGGAAGTTCTAGCCCCTGCAATGAGACAATAAAAGGAAATAAAAGGCATACACATTGGAAAGGAAGAAAATAACATGGTCTTTGTTTGCAGATGACATAACTGATTATACAGAATATCCTCAAAAATCTACAGAAAATGCTTAGAACAAATGAGTGAGTTCAGCAAGATATCAGGATCCATGTTAACCATACCAAGATCAATTTCATTTTATATACTGAGAATGAACATGTGGACAGGACAACAAACTTAAAATACAGTATCGTTTATAGTCTCTAAAAAATAAATGTGAAATAATTATGTGTATAGGACTGGTATTCTAAAACACAAAATGCTGATGAAGGAAATAAAAGATTTAAATAAATACAGAGACATGCCATGTCTGTGGATTGGAATACTCATAATAATATAGGTTTAATGGAATTCTTAGAAAAATTCCAGCAAGATACAGACAAGCTTATGCCAAATTTTATCCTATGCCTAAATTTTAGGCAGGTCCAAGACTTACATAGCTACAGTAATCAAGACTGTGGAATAGGAGGACAGCTAAACGTGTAGATCAATGGAAGGGAAGACCGAACCCAGAAAGAGACTCCCACAGATATGCCTACCTTATTTTTGACAAAGGTACAAAAGCAATTCAACAGAAGAAAGACAGCCTTTTCAACAAATTGTGCTGGAGAAATAGGACAACCATGAGCAAAAAACAAACAAAATAAACCTAAGTCTAAGACTCACACCTCATACAAAAATTAACTCAAAATTTTTTACAAACTTGAATTTAAAATATGAAACTATAGAACCTTAAAAAAACAGAAAAACATCTTTTGGGATCTAGGACTTGGTAGAGAATTATTAGGCTTAATGCAAAAGCACAATTCACAAAAGAAGAAAATGATAAGTTGAATTTCATTAAAATTGAGAACTTTACTCCATGAGTACTCTATTAGGTAGATAAAAGACAAGCTACAGAGGAGAGAAAGTATTTCTAATCTACATTATCTGGCAAAGAACTAGCATTCCTAGTTTAAAAGCAAAATGATGTACTATCTATTGGCTAATTAAACATAATAATAAAAAAATGGAAAAAATTAGAAAAGCAAAAAAAAAGGCTTAATACCACAGTTAAAAAAAATCTGATTAGAAAATGGGCAAAAGACATTAACAGATATTTCATTCCCCATTAGGGGAATGCAAAATAAAGCCACAATGATATAGTATTACCCCCTTATCTGGTAATAATAATAAAAAATAGTAATAATGCCAAATGCTGGTTGAGGACATGGAGACGCTGGACCACTTGTACCTTACTGATTGGAATAAAAATGGTATGGTTACTCTGGAAAAGTTTAACAGTTTCTTAAAAACTGAATATTCAACTACCACATGAGCCCATAATTCTACTTGTGGGCATTTATCCCAGCTAAATTAAAAGTTATTTTCATATAAAAATCTGTATTTGAATGTTTATAACAGCTTTATTCTCAATAATCCCAAACTGGAAATAGCCCAAGGATGAATGAATAAACAAACTAGTATACCCATACCATGGACTATTACCCAGCAATAAAGAAGAATGAACTAGTAAAGCATAGGGAGAAGGCTTCATGAAGTTGGACTTGGCAATAATTTCTTGGATATGACACCAAAAGCACAATCAACAAAAGCAAACATAGGCAAATAAGACTACATCAAACTTGAGAACTTCCACATAGCAAAAGAAACAATAAACCCAATAGAAAAACAACCTAAGGAATGGGAGAAAATATTTACAAATCATGTATCTGATAAGGGGCTATTATTCACAATATGAAAACAACTCCTGCAACTCAACAAAAACAACAACAAAAATAACCTGATTAAATGGGCAGTGGACTTGAGCGGACATTTCTTCAAAGAAGATATACAAATGGTCATTTAAACATGTACATATGCATATACAAATGCATATGAAAAGATGCTCAACATAGGCTGTCATCAGGGAAATGCAAATCAAAACCATGGTCAGATATCATTTCACACCCTTTAGGATGGCTACTATCAAAAAAGAAAGAGAAAAAGAAGAGGAAGAAGAAGAGGAAGAAAAGAGAAGAGAAGAGAAGAGAGAAAAGAAGAGAAAAAGCAAGACATCTGATAACAAGTTTTGGTGAGGATGTGGAGAAAGTAGAGTGGTGGTTACTAGGAGCTGGGGTGGGGATGGGGAATGTGGAGCTGTTCAATGAACATAGGATTTTTGTTTAGTAAGATGGAAAAGTTCTATTAGAGATTTTGGCACAACAATGTACATATAGTTAACCCTACTATACTATACACTTAAAATGGTTAAGATGATAAATTTCATGTTGTGTGTTTTTATCACATTTTTTAAAAAGCAACAAACTTGTGATGCATATAATAACCTTTATTGATTTCCAGGGACTTGTGATGAATGAAAAAGCCAATCCCAGACATTTACATATTTTCATTCCTTTTAAATGTACATACTTGAAATGACAAAATTTATAGAAATAGACACTAGATGGATTGTTGCCTGGGTTTAAGGAAAAGGTGGGGACAGGAATGAAGTGTGTGTGGGGGTATCAAAGGGTAACAACAGGGATCCTTGTGGTTATGGAAATGTGGTGAGGGAATGTATCTTGACTGTATCAGTGTCAGTATCCTGGTTGTGATACTGTACATAGTTTTGCAAGATGTTACCATTGGAGAAAATTGGATGAGAAGTACCTAGGATCTCTGCATATTATTTCTTAGAACTGCATGCAAATGAACAATTATCTCAAAATCAAAATTCTAATAAAAGTAAACTTTAGGTAATTTACAATACAGTAAAATGCATTTTTTAAAGTAATCTCCATGCCTAACATCGAGCTCAAACTCATGGCACTGAGATCAAGACTTGCATTCTCTATTGACTGAACCATCCAGTCACTCCTAAAATGCATTTTTTTAATGTGTATAGTTTGATGAGTTTTCACAAAGGTATACAGCTGTGTAACCATCACCATGAACACTTGGGAATCTCTGTCCTCCATATCTGCTATTTTCTTTCTTACATTGCTTTCATTTCTTTGTCTCTTTCCTCTATGTAATGAGAGAACTTTTAATCTCTATCCCCTAAATCGCTGATTTGATTTCCTGTAGAGTGGCATGTTTTCCAAATATGAATATAGATTTAGATATTTGCTTAAAAATTTCTCAGATACTACCTGTGGGTCCTGCTGCTCATATTGCTGTTCCCAAATCTGAACCTCCTATGCCCTTTTACAATTTAGTTTCTTCTTGGTTGCTATTCCATTTCTGCCAACACTCCTCCTGAATCACTGAGTCACTTCCTCTATTTAAACCTTGCATCAAAGCTCTTTTTTTCCCCTTTTTTTTACTTATGAATGAAGCTCTTAGTAAGGAATTTTGTGATTCTATTTAAGGACACTATGTAAAGCTGAAGAATATTATATAACCACCCATAAAATGTCTGTGACTGAAATAAAACATACAAATGGAAGATTTACGATTTGTAAACTTCTTTTATAGTCACCTATCACTTAATAAATATAAAGGAATCATAGGTATCACATTTTTCCTGTTGTTGTTGTATAACCAGTCTTTGAGACCAAATTACCTGTGTTTTGGAGCCAGTTTTAACTTTCATGGCCAAAATTTGCATGCATTGTGGATTCGCTATCTTATGGGGGAGAAATAATCCCTCCCTCAAATTTACAAGCAGTTTTTGCTCCCTTAAAGATACTGCAAATATCTAGAAGCCTTTTCTACACCCCAAACTCATTTCCTGCCAAAGTCATTTAAAACAGCATACAACCACAACAACAAGAAAAACAATGAAAACCAAGTCCAGATTTTAAACATTTTGAAGTTCTAAAATTAAGGTGAAGAGGGAGAGTAGACTGAAGACTAAACTGAATTATTAAGGAAATAAATGCAAAAGCCTTAAAATGTGAGACTGGGGCACCTGGGTGGCTCAGTGGGTTAAAGCCTCTACCTTCGACTCAGGTCATGATCCCAGGGTCCTGGAATCGAGCCCCGCATCGGACTCTCTGCTCTGCAGGGAGCCTGCTTCTTCCACTCTCTCTGCCTGCCTCTCTGCCTACTTGTGATCTCTGTCAAATAAATAAATAAAATCTTTAAAAAAATGTGATACTGTTCTTTCTTTTTCTGAAAGAACAAGTTTGTCATTGCAGTACTAAATGGTATTTCTTCCTGGAAAGAATGAATTTTCTGTAGGGAGTAACTGCATGGAACAGAGACTTTTACCACAGGATGTAGTCTATGGAAACTTCATGTACCTTGTAGTGCAAGCTCCCTATTACAGCCTGTTGCTTAATCTGACACTTCACTTCCAAGAAATTCAGCTGGTTTGTGCCAGCTGAGACAGAAGTCCTTTGAAGGGCAGGCAGGGCTTATTGGTTCAGAATGGCATCATACTCACATTTCATAATGTGCCCTTTCTTAACTTTCTACTGAAAGACTTATGAAGATATAGGAACTTTTACAGTTATGAAAAGAATGACAATAGTGAGCCATCTGATAGCCACTAGAGGAATTCCATCAACCATAGAAGAAGGAAAAACAAAACAAAACTGGATGAAGACCCAAATCTGTGGTCTCCAAATGCATGCTTTAACTTCTAGAAAAGGGCAGCTTCATGCAATGAGAAATTAAAAATTAAAAAAAAAACCCTAAAGATAAACTAGAAAATTAGAAAAATGACTGTAGTTTAAAAATAGATAAGGGGAGATCCAGATAGATTTTGTTTTTGTTTTTGCTTTTTTTTTAAGAGAAGGCAGTTGATATAGGGAGAGTCTGCAAAAAAATATTTAAGTATATAGCACTATTAGAATCTAACTGGTTAATGCAATCCCTATCAAAATCCCACCCATTTTTTTTTTTTTAAGAAATGGAACAAATAATCCTAAAATTTATATAACCAGAAAAGACCTCAAATAGCCAAAGGAATATTGAAAAAGAAAGCCAAAGTTGGTGGCATCACAATTCTGGACTTCATACTGTCATCATCAAGACAGTATGGTACTGGCACAAAAACAGACACATAGATCAATGGAACAGAATAGAGAGCCCAGAAGAAATAGACCCTCAACTCTATGGTCAACTAATCTTCAACAAAGCAGGAAAGAATGTCCAATGGAAAAAAGACAGCCTCTTCAACAAATGGTGTTGGGAAAATTGGACAGCCACATGCAGAAAATGAAATTGAACCATTTCCTTACACCACACACGAAAATAGACTCAAAATGGATGAAGGACGTCAATGTGAGAAAGGAATCCGTCAAAATCCTTGAGAAGAACATAGGCAGCAACCTCTTCGACCTCAGCCACAGCAACTTCTTCCTAGGAACATTGCCAAAGGCAAGGGAAGCAAGAGCAAAAATAAACTATTGGGACTTCATCAAGATCAAAAGCTTTTGCACAGCAAAGGAAAAGGTTAACAAAAACAAAAGACAACTGACAGAATGGGAGAAGATATTTGCAAATGACATATCAGATAAAGGGCTAGTGTCCAGAATCTATAAGGAACTTAGCAAATTCAACACCCAAAGAATAATCCAATCAAGAAATGGGCAGAAGTCATGGACAGACATTTCTGCAAAGAAGACATCCAGATGGCCAACAGACACATGAAAAAGTGCTCCACATCACTCAGCATCAGGGAAATACAAATCAAAACCACAATGAGATATCACCTCACACCAGTCAGAATGGCTAAAATTAACAAGTCAGGAAATGACAGATGCTGGCGAGGATGCGGAGAAAGGGGAACCCTCCTACACTGTTGGTGGGAATGCAAGCTGGTGCAACCACTCTGGAAAACAGCATGGAGTTTCCTCAAGAAGGTGAAAATAGAACTACCCTATAACCCAGCAATAGCACTACTGGGTATTTACCCTAAAGATACAAATGCAGTGATCCGAAGGGTCACATGCACCTGAAGGTTTATAGCAGCAATGTCTACAATAGCCAAACTATGGAAAGAACCTAGATGTCCATCAACAGATGAATGGATTAAGAAGATGCGATATATATACACAATGGAATACTATGCAGCCATCAAAAGAAATGAAATCTTGTCATTTGCGACGACATGGATGGAACTACAGGGTATCGTGCTTAGTGAAATAAATCAGTCAGAGAAAGACAACTATCATATGATCTCCCTGATATGAGGAAGTGGAGATGCAACATGGGGGTTTTGGGGAGTAGGAAAAGAATAAATGAAACAAGATGGGATTGGGAGAGAGACAAACCATAAGTGACTCTTAATCTCACAAAACAAACTGAGGGTTGCTGGGGGGAGGGGGGTGGGGTTATGGACACTGGGGAGGGTATGTGCCATGGTGATTGCTGTGAAATGTGTAAACCTGACGATTCACATACCTTACCCCTTGGGTTAAAAATACATTATATGGGGATGCCTGGGTGGCTCAGTTGGTTGGACGACTGCCTTCAGCTCAGGTCATGATCCTGGAGTCCTGGGATCGAGTCCCGCATCGGACTCCCAGCTCCATGGGGAGTCTGCTTCTCTCTCTGGCCTTCTCCTCGTTCATGCTCTCTCTCCCTGTCTCTCTCTAGTAAATAAATAAAATCTTTAAAAAAATACATTATATGTTTATAAAAAAATAAAAAAAAAGAATCTAACTGGTGATAGTAAAGAACTATAGAAAATCAAATCAGTGATTTAGTAAAGAAAGATGAAAAGTTCTCTCATCCATAGATTAGAAGGGGGAGGTGGGTGTAAATATTAGGAAAACAATTTTTGAGTGAATCTTAGTCTACTTAGAGAGTCAAGGTGTGGTAAAGGACATTAACTAGGCTGACAACACTCTAAAGTTGAAAGGGAATCTGTTCTGTTAAATAATTATATTTAATTATAGATGTAGATATAGAATGTTCTAATATATAATTATTCATCATCTAATATATGTACAAAATACACATCATTCACATGTGTAGAAAATGGGTGTATTTTATGAGGAGAATGAGTAATTAAATGTGCAAGTTTAGTTAGACCAGGCGCTTGGGTTCTTTGTTGCGTCTGTGAAACTAGCAGAATACTGCCTATAATTACATAAATGCGGGTAGCGTGCAGTGTGCCAACAAAGTTTTACTGTGATAATTTGGTGCTAGATGTGATATAAATTAATGGACAGAATGCAGTTTCACTTTTGTTCATTAGAAATTGTCAGCTCTTTGGAATAGGTTGTATCTTGACCAATTTTGATTTAAATGAGCATGCAGACATTTTTTTAAAGGAATATGCTGAACGTCTATTGAACACGGGGAGCACAAGGATGAAAATTACCTACAGAATCAAGCCAAGAGAGAGACAAAGACGAGACAGAGAAGACTGAAATTTACAGAAGCACACGGTGCTTGAGTGATGTCTGAGATGAAGGACGTGTGGGAGGTCGCCAGGCCAAAACAGTTAGAGAAAGTGCTCAGGCAGAGGGGGCAGTCTGGGACAGAAAGCAAAGATGTCTGTGAAAGCAAAGGAAGCCGGAGGACACGAGATGAGCTGGGAGAGCTAGGAGATAGAAAGAGGTGTCAAGACGGGGCGGGGGGGGGGTGCCGGGAGCTGAGGCTGGCGGGCAGGGAGTTCGTGAGTGACACAGAGCTCTGAGGTGTCACGTCAGGGAGTTTTGACTTAAGTCTTTAAACAATAATGTATAAACATGAACAAGTATAGACTTGAGAAGTATGTCTTTGGCTGCAGCCAGATTGGAGGAGATCCAGGGACACCAGTGAGGAGGTGGAGGCCAGTCCCATCAGGAAAGCAGACAACACTGAGGAATATTCTAAATAAATAATTAACAGAAACATTCAGAGGCATTACAACATGATGATATGAGTAAAAGCTCTGTAGCCAAACGAGGCTGGGCTTCCTTTGTAAGCATTCTCAGTTTTCTCCTTTGGCAAAGTGACTGTTGTGAAGATTACATAAAGTAATGCGTATAATGTGCCTTAAAGCCTGTACAGGCTTCATATGTGGTTACAACTACCTTCCTATTCTATCATAGGACAAAGAGTGAAATAAACATGTTTCATGAGGTCTTAGGCCTGCTAATTGTTATTTTCCATTTGTGGGCTAACTGGGAAAAGTATATATCTGAATCTACAAAAGTTTTCTTGCTTGTTATTTATCAAAGCAGAGGAAAGACAAAAGGAGAAAAATCTTTTATGCTTTGAAGTCGCCTACTTAGTTTCACACAATTGTTATGGGAAACCACATGTACAAACCCAAAGCATTCAGAATGACTACTTGGTGTGTATGTATCTTCTTTGACCTGCCATGCCCTGAGGTGTCCACCAAAGTCCTTTACCTCCCCATGTGAATTTCCTAAACATTCTGAAACAGCCAAGAAAGGTGTATAGAGAAAAGGCTATCGCAACCAGTTTTTCTGCATTTTCCCCTAACACAACATTTTTTGGTTTCAATACGTAGTCTGTATCCCAGCAGGCAAGAGTTGAAACAGATGCTTCCTATGCATGACCAGAGTGATCCTCTTTCCAGAGATAGCTGAACCTCATAGCCTGTCCTACTTCTCTCCTCAGCCAATTCTACATTTTAGGGTTTGTAATATAAAGCCCTCCTTCTTGGTTTCAAAATCTGCATTAGTGAGGAATGCTGTCAGCTGTAAATAATAGAAACCCCAACTAATAGTGGTACAACAATTGGGTTTATATTAGTCACTTTCCACGTTGGGAGGATGTAGCTGGCACTCATTCACCTAACCAACAGTGTTGTTGGAGACCTAACCTCTCTTCTGTTTACTCCATGCTCCTTTGCTGCATCCCACTGTTAGATAGCTGCCTTAGCTCCAGACATCATTATACTCAAAGCAGAAACTTAGGGGGAAGGAGCCATGTGAGGGACCTCTCTGCTTGTACCTCTTCCTTTTCCAAGAAATCTCCCTTCGTAGACTACCCCTTTGGTCTCATTGGTCAGAACAGGTTCTATGACCACTTCTAGCTACAAGAGAAGCTAATAAGAATCAGTATCTTGCTTTTTAAAACCTCTAGGAGACTTTCAAAATAGAATGGAGTTGAAAATGCTGTAGGCAGTTAGCTCCCTATTGCTTGCTACCTGTATAACAAATGACTCCCAAATATAGTGACTTTAAACAAAATAAGTGGCATATTTTCTTTCACAGTCCCTGTAGGTCAGGAATTCAAGAACACCTTAGCTGGGTGGTTTTGCCTTGTCGTTTATAGTCGCAAGTTGGCCTTGTCCATAGTCATCTGAAGGCTTGACCGGGGAGGCAGGGTCTGTTCCAACATGACCCACAGTCATGGCTGGCAAGTTGGTGCCGGCTCTTGGTGGCTGGCTTTGGTTCCTCTCCAAGGAGCACAGCAAATGGCTTCCCACAGAGCAAAGGGTTCAAGAGATCAAAGCATAAGCTCTGGTCCTTTTTATGACTTATTCCCGGAGTTCTCATACCAGGACTTCTGTGGTATTCTATTGATCACGCAAGTCAGCCTTCTTCCAAATAGGAGGAGGCCACACAAATCCAAGAGTACTAGAAAGCAAGGATAATTGGTTGCCATTTGGAAACTGGCTACCACAGCAGCAAAGATCTAAGCTATTGCTCCTATTTTATCTTTCGCCTCAGAGTGTTTTCTTGGCAGCCACGGTGACATTTTTACAGTTTTCTCTCCTCCTGATCTGTGAGCAGGAATGAATGAATGTGTGAAGTAAAGAGGCTTGATCTAGAGTTACATTTAGCTGTCAAGAGACAATTATCCATACCTCCTCACTTCACCAGAAAAATCCTTCTGAACTGCCAGTCATCAAAAGAAGGAAAACAATCCACAAATGAGGCATGCATGGCAACTCTGGCTTTCCCTTTCTGAGTAAATGCACTGAAAAAAATTCCACTACAGTAACATAAAGTGGTTGGTGTGAATTGTTTTTCCAGGGGTGAGTAGTTCACATGGTATATGAGACCTAGGGGCAAGGAACTATGAAATTTTGAATACAACTTCGGACTTTTAAGACAGATACTGTTTTCTTATATGAAGAAAATATAGGCAATTTGGTTCAGTTAGCCACCCATTAACAACCAATTTGGTTTACTTGCCCCAAGTTTTTAGGAAAAGTCTCTTGATTGCAAAGGAACCTTAGCCAACTTGCTTATTCATAACCTTTAGGTCCTTTCTGGTTGGTTTTCGTAGCTGCCTAGAGCTCCAGATACTGGTGACCAACAATTGCTCAAATCAGAGGCTGGATGCAAGACTTCGTCAGGGAGCCTAGGCCACCATTCTGAAAGGTAGAGGCTATTGGGCTTACCAGATTCCCAGATGTCATTTGTGAGAAGGTAGAAATGCCCCTACCATATTTCTATCACATATTTTGCTACTAATATCATGATTAAAGAATATTTCTAGGGGCACCTGGGTGGTTTACTTGGTGTCTCTTGGTTTTGGCTTGGGTTACCATCTAAGGGTTGTGAGATCCAGCTCCATGTCAGGCTCTGCACTGTGTGTGAAGCCTGCTTTGGGATTCTGTCCCTCCCCTCTCTCTTAGCCCCTCCATCCCTCTGCTACACTCATGTTCTCTCTCTCTCTCTCAAAAAAAAAAAAAAATTCTCATATTCAATCCGTTAATGAGCAAAGACCCTGGTGTTAATCAGTTTTGAAGATTGCTGAAGAATATCTTGTGGTGACTCTATTTGGAGCTGGCTTTTTAATTAATTAATTTATTTTTTATTTATTTTCAGCATAACTCTATTCATTATTTTTGCACCACACCCAGTGCTCCATGAAATCCATGCCCTCTATAATACCCACCACCTAGTTCCCCGACCTCCCACCTCCCCACCCCTTCAAAACCCTCAGATTGTTTTTCAGAATCCATAGTCTCTCATGGTTCACCTCGGGCTGGCTTTTTGATTAAGATTTTTCCCATGCTAGTTCACCAACTCTGGAATGTGTACCCCTGATTAGTGCAGATGACCAGCCCAAGGATATCAATAAAAACTAATATGCATAGATACATCAGTATCTATCCTGGAGTATTTTAAAGAAGGCTACAGTCTTGTAACAACCACTCACTGGAAATCTGGACAAGGCTTCAGCCCACTGCACACATCTGCCATCTTAGTCCTTCAGTAAAATCAAGATCTTTTATTAACAACAGCGAGTCGTACTGTAGGTACTTTTCTACTTGCTCTTGTTTTGTTGCTTTGGCCCCTGTTTTGGTGGCTGGAAGCAGTGGCCACTTTGTCTGGCATGGACAACAGAATATAACAAGTTGATAAAATAGTGATAACACTGGAAAATTTATAAGAAAAAAGCCCAGATGTTAGGATAGAGTCCTGAGTCCAAGGCCAAAACCCTCATGAATTAAATTTGCTTGCTTTTGTTAAATTTCCCCTCCCTTTTTCCAGTCTCATTTACTATCCTGTGATGGGTCCCCTCTTACTCACTCCAGTATTCCCCCATGATGGGAATTTCAAATCCAGACTAGAGAATGCCTTAACTTAGAGCCACTTGCCATACCATAGCATTTTATGCCATGATAAAAACATATGCTATTTCATTTTTAAGCCAGTATTGCTAATATGTGTTCCTCCATCCTAAATTAAAGATCTAGGAAAAAAAAAATGTAATGCCACATTTTGGATCCTTTGGCTTTTTAAGGACCAAGTCCTCATGAGGTCATGTCTTTCCCTTCATAGAGTTTATTTTTACAGAGAAATACAACCTTTTTTTTTTTTCTGGGACAGAATAGAGAGGAAGGATTTCCTGTCAAAATAACCTAACTAAACAGAGCTAATTTTTTGTTGTTATTGTTTGGTAATAGATGGATTTGGTTCTTTAAAAAATTAAAGTCAGCTGTTTAACACCTGCAAAAGATTCAGAATCTATTATGTTCAATAAGTGTTAACTTTTTAAAAGGGGAAAAACTAGCAAATAAAAAAAATTCTTAGTACAATAAATGTTAGCATCTGAGACTCTCTCTTTGGCTTATTCATGAGTGTTACTTAGAAGTCCGTCTGAAGCTCATTAGGCCATTTAAAATCACAGGTCTATACATATGTAGACCAAATGTTTAAGAAGGGATTGCACACCCACAAAAGAAGTAAAAGAAAAATAAAAGACCTAACAGTTTTGCCTTGAAAGTCCCAGGGTACATTCTATTGTCAAAGGTAATTATATTCCCCACCCTCCACCCAGGGATGTTCCTTGTTTCATGAAGCTTTATAGGGGGAAAAAAAATCTCTATTTCACATTAGTAAAGTTCCAGTCTGGAGGGAATCTTGACATCATTTATGATTGGAAATCTCCTAACTCTCTACATTTTCTATACATTCTTTGGTTATGGTGATCATAGTTTCCAGATCCAAATCTGGGATGTGTGACCAGTGTTGCCATGGTCATGCTACCTGGAGATGGAGATCTATTAAGTAGTAGTACTTAATAGTACTATCTAGAGATAGTAATGAGCAAAGAGATGAAGCACTATGTTCAGTTCATTACCATGACCCATTTCAACATCAGATAACCTCCACACTTTCATTATTAGGAAAGCCCATGACTTTTTTTTTTAAGATTTTATTTATTTATTTGACAGAGAGAGAGGTCACAAGTAGGCAGAGAAGCAGGCAGAGGGAGAGGGGGAAGCAGGCTCCCTGCTGAGCAGAGAGCCTGATGCAGGGCTCGATCCAGGACCCTGAGATCATGACCTGAGTCAAAGGCAGAGGCTTAACCCACTGAGCCACCCAGGTGCCCCAAATTTTCTATAAATTAAGCAGAACTTACAGTTTCCACAGCACAGGTCAACTGAGGACTTCTTTGGGACATTAATCTCAAAACATCCTGATCCCCCTTTGTAAATACACTTTAAGTACCGGGGACCTTGAGGACATTACATAGAAAGCTGAGGCAAAAGACAAAAATAAATCCTCTTACTCTCCTCAGGGGGAAGGAGAGAATTTCATATCTTATTTGTTTTTATGTAGCTTGAAAATAGTCTTTATTCTTTGTTGCAAATGAGGACATAAGTTATATTCTTCTTATTCTAGTCCGTTCGATGTTTCCAAAAGGAAAGGATTTGAAGAATGTCTGTAGTGCAAGAGTTGAAACGATCAATTCCATTTGTATTATTGCTATTCTTAAAGGGTTTTGGACCTTGTGACGTGTCTGTAGTGGAAATAGGGTTTCTTTTTGTATTTTGTAGTTTGTCAGTTTATTTCCATTGCTTTGTATCAGTAATTTACTCTTCTAAAATTTTAAATTAGATGCCTTTCCTGCTTAAAGAAACCCTAGACTTTTCTGAGTAGAAATTATGATAAAAACAATTTCCCAGTTATTCTGTGTAAATTTCATAAGGCTTTAATGTAGTAAGAAAAAAATCATGAAAATTTAACATCACAATCAATAGGCAAATGGAAATGATGATATTACCTCACACCTGTTAGGATGGATGGCTATCACCAAGAAGACAAGAAATAAAAAATGTTGGCAAGGATATGGAGAAAAAGGGATCTTGCTGCATTGTTGGATGGGTATGTAAATTGGTGCAGCCACTGTGGAAAACAATATGGAAGTTCCTCGACAAGTTAAAAACAGAGCAACCCATATGATCCAGCAATTCCACTTCTGGGTATTTATCCAAAGCAAATGAAAAGATGATATCAAGAAGATATCTGCACTCCATGTTTATTTCAGCATTATTTTCAATAATCAAGACATGCGATACATACATACAGCCTCAGGACTATTACTGGAATGGAATATTACTCAGCCATGAAAAAGAAGGGAATCCTGTCATTTGTGACAACATTTGTGACAACATGGATGGACCATGAGGGCATTATATTAAGTGAGAGGTCAGACAAGTACTGTATGATATCCCATATATATGGAATCTGAAAAAGATGAACTCATAGAAATAGCATAGAATAGAATGGTGGTTACCAGGGGCTAGGGTAGGGGTCAGTGGCAGAATGGAGGAGTCATGCATCAATGGGTACAAACTTACAGTTAGAAGATAAATATGTTTTGGTGGTCTAATGCACAGCATTGCATCAATAACACTGTATTATATACTTCAAAGTTGCAAAGAGAATGGATCTTGAAGTTTCGCCACAAAAAGAAACAGTAATTATGTGACATGATGGAGGTGTTAGCTAACACTATGGTATTGCAATATATAAATGTAGGAAGGCAGACTGTTGTACACCTTAATATACACAGTGTTATACGATAATTATATCTCAATTTAAAAAGAGGTTTACAACGAGAAAAAAAAAAAAGAAAGATCAGAGCTGTTGTCTTCATTTGCTGGCTCTCAGGTTGAAGTTAGAGATAGTTTGTGCCTTTAGTTAAATATGAGTTAGCTCTGCAACGTTTGCTGATGTTGCTACAGAGACTGCTGTTGGAGCAGGTCAGTTTCTCCAGATGCTCACCTGTGCTCAAGACTGCCTTCTTCTTTTTGTAGTGCCTACTTGTGAAGTGAGATACTCTGCTTTTATCTTGGGTGTTTACAAATATTTGTATTCCATCATAAACCCATCCCACTGGCTTGGATGCACTTGATAGGAATGGCTTTAATAGGAGAATATGGAAGAATTTTGGATGTTTGAAGCTTCCTTTTCCATAGTGGGAACCTTCAGACCTTTGGCCATGCTCAAAAGTGCTGATCAGTGTTTGATGGGTAGGTGGTGGTCCTCCATTGCTTGACTCACAGGTGGCCCAAGTCACTTCTATTGAGAAGATAAATGACCTTTCTGGTGAATTTTAAGTTTATGGGTTTATTAAGCCTATTGAGTGTCCACATATACTCTCAGACTTCCACTCAGATTCTCCCAGCAGTAGTAAGTGTGTGAGTTGGTTTAGGAACTGGCAGTATGTTAGTTTTTCTGTTGTTGCCATGACAGATTACCACATATGTAGTGGCATAAAACAACACAATGGTATCATCAAAAAATTGTGTAAGTCAGAATTCTGGCATGGGTCTCACCAAGCTAAAAACAAGATGTCCGGGGCGCCTGGGTGGCTCAGTGGGTTAAGCCGCTGCCTTCGGCTCAGGTCATGATCTCAGGGTCCTGGGATCGAGTCCCGCATCAGGCTCTCTGCTTGGCAGGGAGCCTGCTTCCTCCTCTCTCTCTCTCTCTGCCTGCCTCTCCATCTACTTGTGATTTCTCTCTGTCAAATAAATAAATAAAATCTTTAAAAAAAAAAAAAAAAAAAACAAGATGTCCGTAGTCTGCATCCCTCTGTGGAGACTTTATGGGACAATCCATTTCCTTGTCCATCCTGGTTGTTTGAAGAATTCAATTCCTTATGGTTGTAAGATTGAGGTCTGCATTTTCTTACTGATTATCGGCTGAGAACTCTTCTGCTGCCTTCCTTGGCCATGGCCCTCTTTCTTTACCTTCAAAGTCAACAAGGGTGGGTTGTGCCCTCTTATGTTGTGTCTCTCCTGCTGCAGCCAGTAAAGGTTTTCCACTCCTAAGGCCTCATGTTATTGAATTGGACCACCAGATAATCCAGGATAATCTCCCCATATCAAGGTTTATAACCTTAATTACATCTGTATTTTTCTGATCTAAGGTAACATCACTGATTACAGGAAATAGGACATGTCATGTTTGGAGACCTAACAGTCTCTGTGTAGCTAGGGAATAGAAATGCCAAAGCACGAGATTTTACTTGGAGTTCAGCTCTGAGACTCTAATCCACCCTTTTATAGTTCTTCCTCATAATTAAAAAACATCATTTTATCAAAGTAATACATGTGCTTTGAAGAAACAAGTCGAACTCATAGGTTTACAGTGAAAAGCAACATCCTCTTGCCCCACCATCTTCTCTTCCAGATTCTCTTTTTCTGAAACTCTAAATGTTGTTTCTTCTACTAATTACCTCCACATTTCTAAATAACATAGTCCTATCTCCTCACTTCCTGAGGTTGTAGATGTATATTTATTCTGTCCTGTAGACAATGAGGATTTAGCTCTCTGGAATCATTCCCCACACAACTCACAACCTGTTTTTCACCTCATCCTTTTCCAACACAATTGGTGACTGTTTTGGGTTCAATCCATAGCCAGTGTTTGCATTACTCTGAGGAAATAAATATTTCTTACAGTTGAGATACGTACTGTTTTATGAGTATATTTTACTTTTTAAATTTTTTTCAAAGATTTATTTGTTTATTTGAGAGAGAGATAGAGAGAGAGCGCGCGTGCACATGTGAGTGGGGGAAATGGCATAGGGAGAGGAAACTTGACCAGGCTCTAACCTAGGACCCTGAGATCATGATCATGATCATGCTAGCCGCTTAACTGACTGAGCTATCCAGGAGCCCCTACATTTTCCTGAATTTAACAGCTGTCCTATTTACCCATTTCTTAGTTTTCTGTGTTTATAGTAGTAATTCAAACTTAAATTCTCCATTGGAGTTGTTAAACTCCACTGTAAGGTGAACAACAATAACAACAAGAAAACAGATGATTATCAGCAAGTATTGATCTAAAGAGATCCCTCCGATTGCTCTGATTTGGATTAATTCTCTCTAGTTCTACCATCAGATGACTTCTTGATGTCATCTGCATCACCAGTTTGGGGCTATTTTCTAGAACCCTGTCTTCCTATCAGAAAAAAGACACAAAGGACATAATTTTGTTGAGACTTGGAAAGGCTTTTTATTTTGTTTTCACCTTTGGTCAATACTTGGTTAGGTGCCACTCATTTTCATCTGTCTTTCAGAGTCACTGGTGAGATGCCTAATGCCATTCCTTCATCTTCTTCTTTTTTTTTTTTTTTAATCAGAGAGAGAGAGAGGGAGAGAGCGAGCACAGGCAGACAGAATGGCAAGCAGAGGCAGAGGGAGAAGCAGGCTCCCTGCTGAGCAAGGAGCCCGATGTAGGACTCGATCCCAGGACGCTAGGATCATGACCCAAGCCGAAGGCAGCTGCTTAACCAACTGAGCCACCCAGGCGTCCCTCCTTCATCTTCTTCATTTTTACTTTCCTCCCTCGAAACTTTTAGGACACTCTTTGTTATATTTGGTGGCTGAATGTTTACCAGTTGTGTGCCTTAATATGACTCTTATCATTTATTATGCTGATTGGATATTCATGGGCTCATTTAATCTGGAGGTTTTCTTGTATGATTTCTTTGCTAATTTCATAGTCACAGCTTACTCTGTCTTTTCTAGATAGACCTAGATAGATTTAGAGAAAACTCTCCAATTTTCTTTGTCTTTTACTTCCATAATTCTATTTTATAACTCACCTATTGAATCTTCTGTTCTCATATTCTTTTGTTCTCTGAATAAGAACATCTTGGTGTTTTGTTTAGCTTTGTTTTAAGTGGATGCAATGAGTAAATTGAATAAGTGTGTTATAGTTGATTTACACTTTTCTTTTGGCCCCTGGTTCCCTGTTTCCAGTGTTTCCCTTTTCCCTGTTTGCCTTTGTCTCTACATTTATTTCAAGGCATTACAATGTAGAGATTAGAAGCATGGGCTCTGGTTCCAAACTAAAAGATTGTGAAACTGGTCACACCACTTCGATGCTTGTCACCTCGAGCAGGTTATTTAATCTTTAGGTATCTCAGTTTCCTTATTGAGAAATGGGAACAATAATGATACTTACCTTATAGGGTCGTTATGATGATTAAATACATTATATGTATTAAATATATTTATATGTATTTATATGTGCAAAACAATACTATACATAAAGGAATAGATGAACAAATTTGTGTAAAAAAATAAAAATATGCTTTGAATGATGCTTAGCACATAGAAAGATAACATTGGGTCTATTCATATTGAAGAAGGTGACACTAAAAGGCTAGCTGGAAGCTTGTAGCTGAGGGCAGGGTTTGTGGACTTATTGCTTCTTGAATGCAGGCTGATAAGGAGCCCTTTATTTGGGGGACCCCAAATGTCAGCATCTACACATCTATTCTCTTGGTCTGTTTAATTCTCTAGAAAGAAATCCTACAAATCTCTGCCTGGGGTTTAAGCCTGGTCGTCTGTGTCCTAGGAGTCAAGTTGGGTAAGGAGGCTAGGGAATCTCATGATTGCCATGCAGACTTTTACTTAATTGTCTGGTTCCCTGCATTGAATATTAATTTTGGCTCCAGGTATGTTTTGGACATAACAGATATGTTTTGTCCATGAACTTGTTTACCAAGGAAGTGATTTGATAATATGGAACTATTCATCCTTTAATAACATTTATTAAACATTCAAGATGTTAAGACCTACCTGGCAGGTATTACAGGAATATCAAAATCATAGTAGTATTCTTAGTGCTATGTAAGTATAGACCTTTGGCCTCTCATGGCATGATGAGTCTTAAACTTAACCTTCTTGCTCATGTCCATGTGACAATATGGATGCCATTAGCAACCCAATCTTCCTCTCTCATCACAATTCCAGCTGGAACTGCAGAGTCCAAAGAGGTCTCTGTTGCCAGAGGTCTAAAGTGAGCTGCTTCGAGATCTACTAGCCATCGTGCTTTGGAGTTCCAGTTTGTCCCAATACCTTGAACACCAGGTATTGTTCCCAAATACTGGGGTAGTTGCTATGGCACTTTTATTTATTTATTTATTTATAATTTTTTTTGCTTGTTTGTTTTCCTTTATTTTTTCTGTATTTCAGGTTTATAAGCAATAACTCTAAACAATTACCATATTTTACATCTTCTTCACTTTATTTTATTTTTTTATTTTTATTTATTTATTTTTTAAGATTTTATTTATTTATTTGACAGAGATCACAAGTAGACAGAGAGGCAGGCAGAGAGAGAGAGAGAGGGAAGCAGGCTCCCTGCTGAGCAGAGAGCCCGATGCGGGACTCGATCCCAGGACCCTGAGATCATGACCTGAGCTGAAGGCAGCAGCTTAACCCAATGAGCCACCCAGGCGCCCTCTTCTTCACTTTATTAAGCCTAGTCATTCTTCCCTTATTCCAGTAATGCACTTTTACTTATCTTGAAATTATGTTTGTCCCCAAGGTACCATTAATAATAAAAAGTTAAAAACAACTTCCAAAGTCCCAAAGCAGTTATATCTAAATAATAGATTATCATCAAACCATTAAAAAGTATATAATATTTCAGAGATGATAGCAAGACAAAATTTCTAATATACTTTGAACACAATTGTAGTAACATTAATGCACAAAATAAAAAAAATTTGGAAGAAAAATTATACTGAAATGCTAATACTAATTGTGTTTGGGAAGGAGATTATGAGTAAATTTTCTCCTTTAAAAAAAATTTTCTGGGGCCTCTTGGGTGGCTCAGTTGGTTAAGCATCTGCCTTCGACTCAGGTCATGATCCCAGCCTCCTGGGTTCAAGCCCCACATTAAACTCCCTGCTCAGTGGGGATTCTACTTCTCCCCTGCCCCTCCCTGCTGTTTGTGTGTGTACTTGCTCTCTCAAAAATAAAGAAATAACATCTTATAAAAATTTTTCTGCATTTTCTAAATTTACTATAATGAAATTTTATTTTTTTAATTTATTTAAAAATAATGTATACATATTTTATATGTAATATAGATAACATATTATATAGTAATTTATATGTAATATATATAATGTATCATATTGTCATATAATAATTTATATGATAAAAATATATTTACCTTAAATCAAAATGGGCATATTTGTGGATGAGATGAAGTATTTAAATTCTATATTCATATTTTCAATAAATTTGTGGGGAAGTAAACATTCTAAGGTCCCCCCGTGGAATTCTGAAATGGAATGGATTTACTTAAAGGCTAATTTATGGGACTGTGGGACCAAAGTGGAAATTTTATACGTTGTCTCCTCCTTGTACAGTTTGTCACTGAAGGAAGGAAAGGCAGATATTACTTAATTCTGTGAGGCAAAAGACTCAACTTTACATTTCTTTAAAACTTACTGTAAGCAAGAGTTTCTCAGAAAGCCACAAACTGATCGTTTTGTATTCCAGTTCCCACCACCCTGCATTTTTCTCTCTCTGTGTTTATTCATTTTAAGCCTATCGAGTAATTGAAAATGCAGACTTTGCTGGAGCAGACATCTCATTGTTCTAGAGATCTGGAATGTCCAGTCCATGGCAAGAGATGGGTCTCCAAATTCTGGGGAAAATAAAAATAACAGAAAGGCAGTATGTCTTATATTTTTATGTCTGCATTCACACACACACAAATCGTGGATTTTCAAGCAAAGAAAGAGCAGTATAGTTTGCTTAGAATGTCACTCTCAAAGGTTAAGGGAGATTATTATGAGGGTGGCTGGGCGATGCAAACTGTGGAGGGTATGTGCTGTGGTGAGCGCTGTGAATTGTGTAAGACTGATGAATCACAGACCTATACCCCTGAAACAGTTAATCATTCTATGTTAATAAAAAAAAAGAAAGATTATTATGAGAAACTTACTCATGAAATAATTTAACAACCTTAATGGAACAACCATCCTCTGATTTTAGACGGAGCCTTTCAGCTGCGGGTTTGCTGGGTCCCCATAAAGACAAAACTTGCCCTTGATCCATGGTTCCTTCCTTCTCTGTGTGAAAGACATCGTAGAATAAAGGCAGGGGAACTTCTTGGAATCGTGGTGTGAATGATAGGAAACCATGGCAGAAGGATCATTTCTTATAAATAGACCAAGTCTGTTTGCTGCAACTCACACTCTCGTAGCAAACTTTGCCAGACATTTCTCATTTAACTGAGTAGCTGGGGGTGCTGTGGATGGACTGGAAGGTGAGGCAGTGGGTAGGGAGTTGGATGGATGAGCACCATACAGAGTGAATGAGGAGGATTAGCTGTGCATATTATTTTACTCAGGCTACTCTCTTCCTTAATCCCTTGGTCTACCCCCGTGGATTTTCCACATTTAAGCAATAAGTAGCCACTGTAAATTACCACTAATAGGATCAGTTCCTCATGTCAGAAATCTAAAGTGTTCCAACAGAAAGGGAAGTTAATATTTTGCTTTTACTTTCCGAGGATTGATACATATGGTCACCACACTCCAAAGAGTTTCAAATTCATATTTAGATAAATGGATTTGTTCTCTGATGCATTTGGAATAGCAACAAAAGGGCATCTTCATAGTTTGGCCCTTATTGTTGAGTTAAAAAAAAAATAATAATAAATGCCCAAAACATGTGGAGCTTGGGATATGGGCCAAGATGGTAAGCATAATGGTTACAATTTGGTTGTCTGCGACTGTTGCCTTAAAGCTCTTTTTAAAACTTGTATTTACAGTATCGTTATATGTATGAACAAGAACATTTTTGTGATGTGAGCTGACTTCTGTTCAAAAGAGAGTTTAAAACAAGAAAATGTTTTAGGCCTTAGATTTTCTCTCCAGTCTCCTTTAAATATACTTTACAAATCAAATGTCATTGTTCTTAAGTGCTGACTTCTTCCCCATGACTAATTATGCTACATATTAGTTACTGAAAAGCTACATTTTCTTAGGTCTTACTGTGAGTCACATCGATGAATTAATAGGAGAGATTCATCTATACAAATGTTTAAGCTGGAATCTTCAGGACTTAAAGATTGTGGCCAAAAATCACTGACAAGGTCTGTTTCTCCTCCAACAGCAAAAGTAATAGTCCATCAAGATCAAATATATCTTTTGCATTTGGCTCTCTGATTTTTTTCTTGGAGACAGAAGAGGAGGGAGGGTATAGGAAAAACTGAGATTGGAACTGCTTTCTGTTAGAGAACTGAGGATCTTAAAGAATACCAAAGAAATCTATAGGAGCAGGGGAGAAAACAAAGCTAAATGACATCTTGGAGTGACCTGAACTTCTCCTCGAGGATGCCAGAAATCATGTTTGTGGTTAGGTCGATGCATATTGTCTCACGTAAGATAAAATGTATATGAGTTTTGTGGTAGGCTCCAGAAAACTGATTAATTTACTTGAGCAACTTACTGAAATAAGACCAGAAGTTTTCTTCTGACGGGCAGATCATAATCAGAAGCCATGCTGTTTCCTGATTGTGAAATATCACAGCCATAGGGGTCTGGAAAGAGTCAAATCAGCATGATCTGTAATTCTCCCCAGAAGGCAGGCCCAGCTTTCTGGTGAGAGTGGGACCAGAAAAATCACGTTAGATATATTAAAATTTTAATGGAGCCAAACCAAGATAGCCTGCTGTATCTACTCCATAATGGTGATGACTTTGTCAGTGGGCCCAGAAATATTAATGTCCACTGGTTTATAGTCCAACACCTAGAGGTGCCTTGGTGGCTCAATCAGTTAAGTATCTGCCGTCGGCTCTGGTCATGATCCTAAGGTCCTGGGATCGAGCCCAGGGAGTCTGCTTCTCCTTCTCCCTTTGCCACTCCCCTCTCTCATGCTCCCCCCCTCAACTAAATCAATAAAATCTTAAAAAAAAAAAAAATCCTACATCCATCTCCACACTAAGGCCACATTTGCTATCAGGTTTGTGGTATTCAAGTCAAGTGGTTACCTTCCCCTCTTAGGCACTGCTCAGAGGGATTCTCCTAAAACCTGTCATTATAATTCCTTTTAGCCAAAACTTTCAACAGCTACATTCCTCTGTCATAAGAAGAAATAGTGTGTGGGTTGAAGAGAAGTGGAAGAATATAAAGAGAAGAAAATGTGTGCAAAATTTAAGAGAGACACAAAAGTTTGTCGAATGTGCGCCACATAGCAAAGATGTTTACTTTCCTTTCTCATTTACGTCTTGTACCAATACTGTCTGTTTCACAGATGAAGAAACAGAGGTTTATTTATAGGGTCTTGCTTATAGTCATATAGCTAGGAGGTGACAGGACAAGAATTTGAATGGAGATTCGTCTGACATCAAAAATCCTATTCGTTCTCACTACACCTCTCCTACGCTCTGCCTCACCTACCGTGGTCACGTTTTAATGTTTTTTTTTTTTTTTCTCAGTAAACCCTGCCAAGTGGCTATTACATCTCAAGACTGTATTAGGTGCTGAACAGAGAAAGATCACAACACAGTGTGCCAAATGTGATAGTCTCATGAGAAACTGAAGAATGCAAAGAGGGTAAAAATGTTGCCTTGCAAGGGGACACGGATGTTTATGTGGGCTGGGAAATCTGTAATGGAGTGTGGCGCTTGTCTTCCCCTTAGAGGAGGGGTTGGAGTTTCTCAGGCTAACGGGGCACACCGTCGTGGGGCAGGACAGGGAAAGAAGGTATTCGAGCTTTCGAAAGAAGAGCAACAACAAACACTGGGAAGCTTGAAGGTCCTGCTTTATGGGCTTCTATGGTTCAGTCACTGAAAATGCAGAAAAAGTGTCTTTGAACGTGTACCGAGGGGATGGGAGCCTGCATTGAGGGGAAACTGGATGAGAAAAACGGAGACATGAAATTTATGCTGTGGACATTTGTTGACTGGAGAACACCTCAGGGAGCCTGGGTTCCTGGCAGGGATAGTGGCAGAGGAGGGAGAGTCCTAGAAGAAAGACAGGTGCAGATAAGGCTCAGGCACTGACCTACCTTTTAAAGTCCTTTGAGAACTTGCTAGGCCTCTTTGCGTTCACCCAGAAGGCAACGGAAATTCAGTCAGGCAGCAAAATTCTACCAATGGCAGATCCGGTGGTGATGAGAGATGCACATTCTTGGGAAGGTTGTTGCGACAGAAGGAAGAGAAGGACTTTCAGATATTTACGCTTTGCGCTAAGTGTTAAGAAAGTGACCTGAAGGGTTTTTCCAGCGGTCATCTCTGTCATCATGTCCCTTTACCCCCTTTTCTAAGTGCTTTGGAGAGAGGAAGGAAGGGAGTTAAGGATGCCCCCTAGACAGTCATGGAGAGTTACTTCCCGGGCTAGGAATTTTCCTGATTTGGGCCCTGGCAGCTATTTACTTTAGTAGCAAAGACCACGCCTTCCTCTCCATGGTCCTATTCTCAAACACATTATATAGCGGAGCTTGGCTTTGGCCTGAGAACAGGTTATTTCCAGTACTGGCTTCACTACTTCTGAGCTGTCTGTTCTTGAGCAAGTGAATTTACCTATCAAATCGTCACTTTCCCATCTGTGAGACGAGAATGATGGATAGTACTTGCTTCACACGGTCTGTGTGAGGACGCAGTTAGATGAGGAAAGCCAGAATTGATGGAGAGCTTAAAATACTCCGGGCACCGTTCCTTCAAAATACTTCGCAAGCATTCACTCGTTTAACGTTTGATACGATGACCCTGTAAGGCAGGTAGCATTACGATGCCCCCTTCACAGATGAGGAAGCTGAGGATCTGAGAGGTTAAATAAGTTTCCCAAAGTCACACAGCATCAGAGCTGGGATTTGACCCCAGACCTCTGGACTATAGAGGTCACACTGTTTGGTTCCGGTGTTATGCTGATTCTCAATGAGTTTTAAAGCATTTGGGCAAATATCCTGGAAAATATTATCATGGAATAAAGATGAGCCAGCTTTTAGAGAGCCTGGCTTTTTACTGGAGCCGCATACTCCTCAGTGGTAGCATTTCAAAATCTTCCTCTTACCTTGATGATCCTTTAACTGATGCTTCCTCACAAATCCTAGTTGCTATATGCAGGTAAAATATTTCCTCTTTCTGTGATCTGGAGGGATCCGAGGAGTAGTACGCCCTTCCATCACTGTTTTAAAGCAATTTTCTTCTGACCTGTGGAAGATAGAAGTCAGCAGCGTATCAAGCAAACCCTCACAGAAACTCTGCCCTGCTGTGTTTTCACCACACTGTTTGAAAATGTTCCCACAGCTCAAACAAATGAAGGACGTCGTTTTGCACGGTGTAAACCACCCATACCTGGACGTTTCTTGCGGGTGCCTATTCATAGCAGTCCCCGCCCATTCTGGTTTTATTGGCCATGGTCCTCAAAAGCGATCTCCAGATGTTGTGAACGTTATGATCTTGATTTTGACGGGCTGCCATGTTTGTTTTCCATTTTGAAAATTTCTGTCAAAGGTCCCAAGTGTGAGTGAGGAAGATTACCTTTAGCACAAAACGTACCAGCTTGTTTCCATGCTGCAGAAAGCGGACACTGAGAAGACTCAGCGAGGATGTCAGGTTCGCCCTCACATATCTATCCTGGTTTCCAAGGCATGTGAGCCAGCTCTTGGCAAAACCCTTAGGAGGGGAACTTCCCCAGCTGTGGCTCTAGCCTGCCATCCCTCCCTCGAACTTGGCACTTAATGAATCGGTCTTTGGCTTGTTTGCATCTCAGAGTCAGGCTGGAGTCAGCTGCATTCTCAACGTAGGGTTTTTCAGTTTTGTCTCTAGTATTTCCTTTGCAATAGAAATTTTATTAACATTCATAAATAAAGTTTTCCACATACTGTCATCTATCTCTCTTCCACCTAACTTATCCCAGATTTTCTGGGGATTGTCTGAAAACGATTCACATTGTTAGTGAACAATTTCCACATTGTTCTTCCTGGTCTTTAAACAGAACCCTGCCCTTGCTGAAGTCAATGAGCAAGATAGGAATGTGTCCTCTTTTGGTCTCACTAAACAAATAAAACAAAGGAGACATTAAATGATGTTTGCCATGTGTGGCCATTAGCACTCCTTTTAGAAGGTGTCACTGCCTAGGAAATGGTGCTGCACTTTCTAAGATAAAATTAGTGCCTCACTTCAAAAAGTAGCAGCATGAGTCTGGACCGCATGCCGAGTGACATTTTGGGGGGTTTAGACTGCCCCTGGGTCACCTGGTTTTTTAGTGGCTTTGGCTTGAAAAACACCTACGTTTGTGGCGACCAGCACATAAGTCTTGGTTTCAGGAAAGATGGAAGTCCGCGTTGGGCACAAGACGAGTACTTATAAGGTACCGCTGGGAGGGGCGAGGTGTGAAGTTGCCATCTGCTCTCAAATAGCCCATACAAATTACCCCAGTTAAGAATGCCTGGAGAGGTCGAGCAGCTTTCTTAAGGTCTTATGGCTGGTAAGTGGCAGAGCTGGGACTCTAGCGCCCTCCTGAGTGTAAACTGTTGGTCTACCGTTTGATACCCTCAACCGTCCCCTTTCTTCTCTCTTCTCTGATACTGTAAGTCTAAGGGGCATTTGCTTAGTGCACTGTATGCTCAACTGCACGCACCCAGGTCCAGCGAATAAATACCTGTTAATATTTCAAAGTCGCCTTTTTCTTTTTCTCCTCCTCCTCCTCCTCCTCCTTCTTCTAATATAGAATGCTTTCACATTTGTATGCCATCCTTGCACAGTGACCACGCTAATCTCTGAGTTGCTCCCACGTTAGCACACACACCGTGGAAGCAAGTAGTGTTTCAACTCACTCTTAAGGTAACTTTGCACTGCTTCTTAGGCATCATCAGACGGGAATGGTGGAAAACAAAATTTACACTTGGGTCATTACAGTAGCTGTCGCTGAGTCAGGAGTTACATTCAAGTGAGTTTCTGTGGTCAAAAATAGGAGTTCAAACCCGGAGTCCCCATTACAGGCGTCCCCTTATTTCCTAGTGGGGCTCTGCTTAACACCGCCCAGACTCTATTTCTGGTTTGGACTCACAGACCATCCCAGTGACCAAGGGATAAATCAGACGATGTGAAAAGGCTTCTTACCCATGCGCTGTTGTGAGACAGAAATGACACGCGGAGCTGGGACTAGCCAATTGTATCCTCTGTTTTTCTTCCCATCCTGTAGTCATTATCAAAACCTCCAACCTCCAGAGCTTCTGCCTCCTGTCTGAAACAATGAAGCCTCCAGGAAGATGTGGGAATGCTACTAGATTTAGTGTTGTGTTTCATTCACTCCTGACTGTTGACATCAACTCTTCATGCTCAGCAACGTTTTCTTCATTCCTTCATAAACACATGAATATTTATTACTGTGGGGGAAAACATGCTACTGTTCACAATGACTACGGCTGAAAAAAATGGTAATAAACATGAGCGATTAACAGGGCTCGGGAGAGGAAGCTTTTCGGGGATGGTAAGCCAGCCGGGGTCTGCGGGATGTTAAAACCACTGTCATCCGAAGAAAAGCTAAAATGGGAGAGACGTGTGAGAGGAGGTTGTGTGGGCAGAAAGTAACCAAGGTGAGTTTTAGATGATAGTGTGTAATTGGTGTGTAATTAGCATTTTCATAAATATTCGTACCAGTGTTTTCTGTGGATCGTAGTAGCACGGATCCAAAACACACTCAGGCATGCACACACACACACACACACACACACACACAGCTAAACGGTAAAAAATATATATATTCGCGCACGCATCGGTTAAGATATGCCTCCACACTCATCTCCTTGGCTAAATCTTGCCTATTTCCCCTACAAAGAGCAGCTGCTGGTTTCCTCAAACCTGGATGACTCTCCCCTCTTTATAAATCTATTGCGTATCTTGACTCCAGACCCCTCTGGACCCTCGGTTTGGCTGGTATTTCTTCCACAGTGCCTGGTGAATGCATGTATGTAGTAGACAGTCCAGACATGATGGCTGGGGACCCCTAGGTGGCTCAGTCAGTCAAACGTCTGCCTTCAACTCATCACCATCCCAGGGTCCTAGGATCAAGCCCTGCATCAGGCTCTCTGCTCAATGAGGAGCCTGCTTATGCTTTCTTTTCTCCATGATGCTCTCTGTCACAATTTCTGTCTGTCTCTCAAATAAATAAATAAATAAATAAATAAAATCTTAAAAAAAAAACCATGATGGCTGAATGAACAAAGATTGGTCAGGGGAAGAATTATATGGTTCGGAGTCATTCGGCTAACTGGTAACCTGCACCAGGCGCCGCGTTAGGCACTGAGGAACATTTTGGAGAACGTTGGGCCATTTCTTCCCGGTGGTCCGAGGTGAAGGCTAGGACCGTGCCACCTTATTGCTGTAGAATCATTCCATTAGTCAGCCAGCCAGCACTTTCTTTCTTTAGTTCTCCTGTGTGCCAGACATTTGCTGGACTGCTGAGGGCACAAGTAAGATGTGAACAGGAATTACTCTGTGGTGTCAGGATTTGGGGAAAACGGAGGAAGAAGGGATGCTAACTCAACCTGGAGGTCAGTCAAGGCTTCCCAGGTCATGTGAGCTGTGTCTTGAAGGGCTGGGGGGTTGGCATGGCAGAGGCAGGGTGCGTTAGAGCTCTGGGGCCACTGGAGAGGGAGGGCCATGTCCATGGGATGAGTCATGCAGGTTCAAGTGGCCTGACAGAGGCTTTTCGAGGGGCCCGCGGGGAGGAGATGGCTGGGGAAACACTAAAGGTTTCAGAGGGTGAACAAAAAAGGCTGAGGCCAGGGGTATGGGCTCACCCCTGATCTGTCTCCGGAATCTTCGGGGATGGAGTACAGACACTTTCGCACGTGTCCATCTGCCAGTGAAGTGCAAGGTCAGGGCTGAGGGGTGCTCGAGATGCAGTCTCCTTCAGGGTTGGGCCTCCTCACGTCGTCCCCATAAAGAGCAAGCAGCCATGACCCTTGGTTTTTTGCATGGAAGGCTCGCTGGTGCTTTGAGTTATACCTGTCGGGATATCAGCCTCATCTTTTTAAAGAGCTTGCCCTTTTTTGGTGGATTTCTTCTTCGATTTCAAAGTCGACTCTGTCTAATTGGTGGCTAAGATTGTCCTTCGCATTCAGTTAGGGTTGAAACGTTCCATCTTACTATCCAAATCATTGGTGAGCTAAAAATACTTCCAACAGTTTATGACTCATACTTTTCAACTCATAGATGAGGAAAACCAAAGGTGGGTGACTGTGAACGCCTGTGACTTTGGTGCCAGCTGAAGTTCCAGTGAGTTCTAAATGGGATTTCTGGCCTGCGAGGAAGGCCCCGACACTCCCAAGTCACCCCAGACTTGCTGCCTGTGTCTGAAATCAAATAGAGCCACAGCCACTGGATTCGAGTGTTCCCTGCAGGGATATACAGCATTTTAAGTTCCTGTCAATCACGCGGGTTCTGGGTTTGCATGATCTGGGCATAGAGGCTCCCGAATGGCGGGAGTCAAGGTTGGGAATGAGCAGTTGCAGGAGGAAGGTCAATGCACACGATTTACTTGTCTTGCAATTTTGTCAGATTGATTCTGTTTGGTTTAACTTGCCAACGAGTGAGGCACGATGGGTGCAGTGCTGCGTCCTCAGGCCAGCAGAGATGGGCCTCACGCTCCTTGCCCTCAGTGACATTTCCAGCTTTGAGGGACACTGAGATGAGTAACGAGTCACGGAGAGGAGCTTACCACGGAGAGGTGGAGAGGGCGTAGGTGTGTGTGTTCAGGTAAGAGAGGCCGCGACTTGGGGAGACGGGAGCTCAGGCCACATGGCATGGTCACTGAGCAGGAAGGCCACACTGACAGTGGCTTGGCTGATACAGGAATGTGACCTTTGGCAGGTTACGCAGATTAGGCTTGGCTTGCTCATCGGCAAATTAGGGATGACGAAGTTTCCCCTTCTCCATCAGAGGTTTGTTATGAAGGTCAAAAGAATGACTTAATGTTAAAGAACTTGAAATCCATCCAGGGTATATTTCATTATTTGATTGTTAGCAGGATCAGAATTGGAACCCTAGAGCCACGAACACTGGGAGACTTTCTGAAACTTGTCTTCTTTTTTAATTTTCGTTGGACTTCACTTTATTGGGAACTCTGTGATTGCTGTAGGCAGCTGCGTGTGTCTCTGGATTTCTAGAGGAGGGTAGAACAAGGACAAGGGAGATGATGACACTGATGAGTGTGGGTGAAGAATTCTGAACGTCGTGAGTCAAATACAATTCCCGGGGCTCTGAAGATGCGTGGCAGCTCTCGAGAGACCGCCTTACTCGCCACGTTTTAAATTGCACTGTGCACAGACATCAGCTCCGTGGGCCTGCTCTCACGTGGCCAGTCCCATCTGAGGACTGCAGTTGCTGAAAACACTCAGGGGAACTTGTCTTCTTCTCAGGGGGTGGGGCTTTCAGGCCCTGCCTGCGCGGGATCTGACATTGCAGGATTTAAGTGGTCATGACACGAGAGACTGAAAACTGACAGGCATCAGAGGGAAGGCTCCATGGCTTTCCCTTGTCCCGGGCAATCCCGAGAAAGAACACTAGGTAGCTGTGTCAGTGGTTTTCTGTCCAACTCGATTCTTGTCCCGATTTCAAGCAGCAAGCATTCAGACAGCCAGGTGACGCATCAGGTAACACACTTTGGTGGAGACCACAAGGAGTGTGGGATGTACGAAACAGACTCCCCTTTAACTTCTTCAATCTCTGTATGGTGGGAGCATGAGAAGACGAGGTCTGAGACCTGCAGCCACTCACTGAGGATAAAAGATCGACCCCAGAAACAAACCCACACCCCACACCCCCTCTGAAAAGCTTCTTGCAGCATATGAGCCTCCACTGACAAGCCAGGGTCGGCCGAGAGGGAACCTTCTCTCCCCCTCTTTGGTTCTGCTGGTAGTAGCCTGCTGAACCCCTGGCTCCTTTTATCATTCCTTCCTTTTATAGTCTCTCCAGGAAAGCCCCGGGCCTCTGAGGCTGCCTGCCACCCCCATCGGAGATTTTAAATGGGAGGACAGGAAACACTCGCTCGGCTTCGTCATTTTATGACACGGTTGCCCACTCCCCCTCCCACACACTCTCATTTGGAGCCTCCTGAGAAGTTCTGCCAACGTGAAGCAACCATCTTTTAATGTGGCTTTGGCTGAACTTGTGCTCTAGGAAGTGAGTGTGGCGGCGCACCCCCGTCCCAGCCGATCCAGCCGCTTCTGAAAGCTGAGCTCATCAACCCCGCGGGCACCCCAGGGCCCAGCCGGCGTGGGCCGCCTGTGACCAGTGCCGGCGGCCCAAGGGCACCGGGCTGCCTCCGCAGGACAGGCTGGCTTCTCCTCAGACCAACCCTGGCCTTCTTTTAAAAGACAGACGTCACGAGAAACAGTGATCGTACGTTGGCTCTAGGCATGGTCATTGACAGAGGATTACCTGGAAAAGGACAGAATGTTTTAAAGGAAATAGAGAGATACCTATAGCGATGAAAGGAATTATTCACAGCCCACAGGCCCCTTGGCCATTGATGGGAGGAAACTCTCAGCTCTCCTTTCCACCCGATTGCCTCCCACAGGCTGCGTTCGGTAGCTGGGGCATGTTCCCCGTTAAGAAGAGTGTCTAGAGCAATTGTGAAAACGTGACGGGCTCTGCCATCTTGGTAAGACGCCCCTATGTTCTGTGCTGTAGGTAAGGGGGGCCTGGCTCCTGCCATTCAGTGGAAGAAACCGAGGTGGGGAGTTCAGATGCTGCCTGGAGCCAGACCAGAATTTAAGGGGAGGCAGGTTCTAAAAACTTGGTCCTGTAACCCAGGCGTGGAGTGTCTGGTGTGCCTCTGCGTCCCTGTTGGGTCCCTTCTTCACTGACCCAGGCTTGTCAAGGCCATGAGCAAGAAATGCGTAAAAGACTCCTATTAGTGGGAGTCCCGCCTGGGTTACAGGACCACAGGATGTGATTCTCACTCTGTCTTTGTCATCAACCCTTTATGGAAACCCAGCCAAGCGCGAGCTTCCCAAAATAACCCTGGGCACCACCAGAAGCCTGAGTCTGGTCTCCCTCAGATTGTCTAGGAGGCGGTAGAGAGAGAATTAGCAGTGACCAGCTTTCTCTTGTGTCTTTACCATTTCCCTGGACAGGCAAGCAGGCTGTAGAACGAGCTTAGAAGAAATTTAAAATCCAGTTTCTAATTGTTGATTCTGTGGACTTAGTATTCCTAATGCGAAAGCGGCTTGGCACTGTTTCAGATGAGGGAAATAATAGCGTGGAGAACATGCATTTTCATGTGACTTTTCCGTGCAAACATCAAAGTGGAGAAAACCACGTGAAGTCATTATTCATTACCTCTGGAAGCTGCAAGTTACCTTCTTGGCTTTTCAGGCTTTGGGCATTTGTCTGCCTGTTCCTCCCCCTGTATTCAGCATTGGGTCTGGAGCCTTTGCTGTCGGTCCATTGGATTTATGTGTATTTTAAAGGCACTGAGTCTACCTCAATTTAACCTTCTTTGCCCTCGGGGTCGACCTACTGTAAAGTGACTTTCTTTTGTGGGAATCTGTCAACATGAGTGCTCTATGTTTTCAGGGCCAAGAGAACTGTGGAACAAGGTGTTCTTATTAATGTGCTGCAGGCCCCCATGTGTGATTTCCAACCCCATGAAAGGTCACTGAAATGCCTTTTCCTGGGCTAGTTTCTCATTCTGGGGGGCCCTCACCTATAAACCAGAGCTAAACATGGAACATGTTACAGTCAAAAACCATGCCACTTTCAAGTCAGCCCACACGATGTGCAAGAAGATTTTGGCTAGAGGCAGTTTTTCTTTTGTAGGCGTAACGAAGCCATTCTTCCATTCTTGCCCCCTCCTTCTGTGATTCCAAGGAAAAATGTTGAAGTAATATCTACACAGAGTATTATAATAAGAGAAGTATGCATTGTGTGTGGGTGGGGGCACAGATCGAGAGAGAGAGAGAGAGACGGAGACACAGAGGGAGAGAGAATGAATGTGTATGCATACCTGTGTCTGGCTGTCTTCTCCATGAGTGCTGGTTGTGGCCCAGGCCTAGATGTGTGTGTTGAGCCCTCTCCTCTTCCCACCTTGCCCTATCTCTCTACAAATCCTCAAATGCCTTTGGAGACTGGAAGGATTGGAGGTGCTACTTTGCAGAGTAGATTTCCTGAAAAGTGATAAATTCCTTTCATAATGTGGGGAAAGAGATCCGGTAGAGTTTAATCACTTGCCCAAGATCACACTGGATAGTGATTTTATTGAGAATTCTATTCTTAGCTCCAAGGGCTAGCAAAAGAGCAAAAACCCTTTCTCTTCCTTGGGGCCAGGGTGACTAATAGTTCAGGTATCTGGACTCATAATCCAGGGGGTCATTCATATACAGAAAAGCTTCTCAAACAGAAACCTGGACCAAGTCTGCCTTTTTGAGCATTGTTCCAGATCAGGATGCCAACAATCTGAAGTTATAGTCCACCGTACTAGTTGTTTTGAGTGGATACAGATAATGACAGCATGTGGTCCCTGTATTCTATGAGGCTCCCATCTGTTTAGGGAGACAGAGCTCTAAAGCATCTTACAGAACACAGAAAGCAACATGTGCTCCTACATCGAGTGTGGCCTACCTTTCGCAGCAGTTGACTTGCCAGGACGAGACTTGTGTGCTAAGTACTCCTATTTGGAACACTGACAAGAATCAGGAAGAAAAAAGTAAAGCCCATCAAGAGTCAACGAAGTTGTCCAAAAGCCCATGCTAGAAAAATGGGAAGCACCATCAATCCTTACTGGGAATCTTAGCTTAGACATGGTGCTTCTAATGTGGGTCCTAGGGGGTCCCATCACTCTTGAAATATCCAAGTTTTTGATTCAGAAGAACTGGTTTTGAGATTTGTTGCTACTTTTTGCTGGTTGTATGATCCTGGGCAGTCACTGACTTCTCTGTGTTACCCTCTCTTCACTAAGTAAGAGAGTCATATCTACCCAACAAGGACGCTGTGAGGGTTAACAGAGGTATTCCATGGGGGATGATGACACCGGATACCAGCACAAGGGGCTGTCAGGAATATCCCATGACCCAGTTACAGTGGGCTTGAAGCACCATTAGGGGGAGGAGGCATGGATAACTGCAGAGGTAGATGTGTTGAGGAGAGCAAAGAATTCTGGCTCATGGTGACCACGAAGACAAAGTGTTGCTTACTACAGATCATCAGCTGTCAGGATAAATGTCCCAGCCCGACTCAGTGTGAGGATATATTCATGTTAGGCCAGTCTGTCCAGAGTTATTGAGAATGAGTTTATCCTGGCCAGATCCCGAGTAGCTGAGAGTCTGGCATCACAGAAGGATTTACCTTTTTTTGTATCAAATAGTAACAATTATAAGAATGACAACTAACTCAGCCAGTACAGCACATGTTACTATGCTCCAGATATTATTTGATTATTAACTCTTTTAATCCTCCCACCAGCTCATTGAGGAAGCCACCATCCCCATCTCACAGATGGTAAAGTGAAGGTAACTTTCTCAAAGTCACGTGCTATCACGTGATAGAGCCATGACTTTGAATCCAAGGATTCTGCTTCTTTCAACCAGAGTCCACAATTTTAGCCAGGCTATAAATGACACTAAATTAACTAAACTTCCATTTGTCATATATGCAGAAAACATCTGACTACCTGCCTTTCAATTTTATATTTTTGAACATTAGAAAATTTTTCATTTATAGGTGGTTAAATTGATCAGGTTTTTTTTTTTTTTTTAAACACTGGATTCTTCCTTGGCCATGCCAAGTTCAGCTATTCTGTCATACTACAGTCAATCTCTTTTATGATTATTTTTAAATTTTATTTTTACTTTTTATTTTGACATGATTATAGGTTCCCTAGGAAGTGGCAAAAATAGTAGAGAAGTCTTGTGTGCCCTTCACCCAGTTCCCCCCAATGGTTATGTCTTACATAATTATAGTACATGATCAAAATCAGGAAACTCTCAGTGGTGCAATGTGTGTGTTCCTCCTTCTAAGCCATTTTATCACAGATGCAGATGCATGTAATGATCACTGTGATCAAGATACAGCACTATTCCATTGCCGTGAAGATCTTTACACTTTCATTTTCTAACTTTCTTGGTTCGTCTGGAATTCATCGTGATGTATGAGAAGTAAGGACACGATCTTCTGATTTCCAATTTTCCCAGCACTGTTTATTTCACAAACCATCGTGTTGATACTGATTAGAAATTTTGCTCTTCGGTTCCTTGTACGTGATCATGAACCCCACATCCTCAGGCCTCAGAGCCATTGCTCCTTCCTGCTGGGCCACATTACCTTCAAAAAATAGGTCTTGGCAGCAGTGGGATTTGATTGTTATGCCCTCAGAAATAATGGAGCTTACATCAGGGGCTTGGGCCATTTAATTATACTGTTGGTGTGAAATTATGGCCTTTTTTCCTGGAAATTTATCCCTGGGTCTCACTTGGACAATTGGGAAAGCTATACCCAGTGGGGGCTCCCTTCCAGGATACCACATCTCAAAAACTCAGAGGGCCTTTTGTGCGGGATTAGAGTTACAAAACTCTAGGTCCAATCACTTTTCTAAATTTTCTTACTTTGTCTTCAGCTTTAGTCTCCTCATCTAAAAAATGAGGAAGATTATATCTATCTCAGAGGGCTATGATTTTTATGAGAGTTAAATGAGGTAATATATATAAATGCACAGCCTAGAAAGGGCTTGTGTGTGTGTGCCTTCAATCACGATGGTATTTCTTAGTCCCTCTTGAAAAGTCAGTATGATAGAGTCTTAAAATTGAGGAAATGTGGTCATTGTAAGATTTGAGTACAGTTGATGACCATTGTTTCAGTCTGTTGAGGCTGTGATAAAAAAAAAATACTATAAACTGGGTGGCTCATAAGCAACAGAAATTAGTTTTTCATGGTTCTGGCAGCTCAGAAGTCCAAGATCAAGGTGCTGACAGATTCAGTGTCTGGCGAGAGCCCACTTCTTGTTCACAGGCTGCCTTCTTGTTGCTGTGTCCTCAGGCCAGAAAGGGAGAGGAACTCTCTGGGCCTCCTCTCTAAGGGCATGAATCCCATTCAGGAGGGCTCCACTTCCATGACATAATCACCTCCCAAAGGCCGCACCTCCAAATGTCATCATGCTGGAGATTGGTTCCGACATACGAATTTAGGGAAGACACAAATCAGTGTATAGCGATCAGTATACACTTTATGAGTGGTATTCTTTATGAGTGGTATTCTCATGATGGTGGCTTCTGTTGGCAGTAACGCCCACTCAGCTTCTTTCTAGAGGCTTCTCTGGTGTAGGGACAACTAGCCTCAATACCAAGACTACCTCCAATGGGGAGCTGTCTCTAGGGACCTTGCTAAGTCTTAATCTAGAGGAAACCACAGCATTGCCAAGAGTCTACAGGCCTTTTGTATGATAATTTCATGTCCAGGAAGCAAGGCTGTGTAACTCAGCTGCCCCCTCCCCCCACTGCTTCTTCATCTTGGCGACACAGCCCCAAAGACCCTCCCTCACTTTGGGCCGAAGAACAGACATGTTCCTTAATGGAATTATCACCAAGACCGCGGTCATGTCACAGCTCTGATGTAGAGAATTTCCTACCCTCACTGCCACCTTGAAACTCAAGAGTATTTCTATGTTAGCATGCTCCAACAGCAGCCCTGGGTATCCCATAATTGCTTGGGGTAGGCCTAAACTTTTCTAGTGACCCAGGTTATGTAAATTCACATCTAACACTAAGGAAACATCTGCCTTAAATGAGGGGCATAGATGGGAAGTCCCAGTGTAAGCTCTAAAAATACAGCAACAGCTACTATTTTTTTTTTAAATAAGGAGGGGCAGTTTGGGGGGAAAGGAGAACATTTCTTTCCTCTCCTTTCTCTGCTTAATCCCCACTTTGTTTGGAAAGGTGTTTTGCACTCACCAGAAAACACAAGAATGCTGTCATTGCCATTTTCGAAAGAGGCGCTCCTACAGGAAATTGGGCTGCGAGGGAGGAAAAGTGTGTGCTTTCCTGAAGGAAGTGCTTGTAGAAAGCCAGATCTGGGAAACAAATCATGGGGAAGGTATACATAAACTTCTGGCCCTTTGTATTTTGAACGGTGAGCTAGTACCTTTGGTTCCAAGGAGAGCAATTTCTTTTGGACACGATCCTTTAGGCACGTGAAAGATTCAGGCTTAATTTTAAAACCAGCACCTTCATTCTTCCCATTTTCCCTAAACCTCCTGACCACAGGCACACACGCTGCAGCCACCAACATCGGCAAACTTACAAATGGGAAAATTGAATTCCACTTGGAAAAGGGGTATTAGAAATCTCTGTGGAGTGAGGTCTTAAAAATTGTTTCAGAGTAAGCTCTGGTGGAGTTTTGTTCCTTTTGACAGTATTGGCTTCCTATGATAAAACTTGCTTGGGTTATAAATTGTAATTGAAATTTTTTTTCCGTGCATTTAAAAACTTATAATAAAATTTTAGCAAATAATAGATTTTATTGGGAGCGAAAAAAACGAAGTAGAAATTTTTTATTGTTACCATAGATGATATCAAATGTCTTCTTTTATGGTATTGTTTAACAGCATTATTTATATACTATGAATACAATGAAATGGAAAAAAAAAAATGCTCCTTACATTGTGGCTTTAGAGAGCGGAACTTGTTCTCAGTAAAGCTTCCCAGATCTGCATAGTACCATATAAAACAACAGGAAGCAGGAAGCTGTTTCACGAAACATAGTAGTACTAGTGTCAAAGCTGGGATCCAGGATTGAAGCTCTTCCTTGGTACTCTTGTGCAGTGATGATGTCTATACCTAAAGCAGTCTGCGTGTTGGAGAATCAGTGCTTTCATAAATCCTTTCTTCCCGCTGCAGGCTGTGATAAAGTCCAGGGGGAAGGAGAGTTGCATAGAGTATGCACATAGCCTAGGGCCCTTGGAGCTCTCACTGGATTAAAGTGAGTGAGTAGGGGGTATCTGAGGGGCTCAGTCGGTTAGGTGTCTGCCTTCGGCTCAGGTCATGATCTTGGGATCCTGGGATCAAGTCCCATGTCAGGATCTCTGCTCAGTCAGCCGGGAGTCAGCTTCCTCCCCTCCCCAACATGCTCATGCTCTTTCTCTCTCTCTAAAAAAAAATAATAAAAAATGAAATAAAATAAAAAATAAAAAATATATATATATAAAATATAAAATATATAATATATATAAATATAGTATTTATATATAGGTATGTTATATATTAAATATTTATATATAAATATAATATATAATATTTATATTTATTATATATTATATTTTATAAATAAATATATATATATAAAGTCAATGAGTAGATAAACAAGATTTCCCAGGAAGCCTTAATTAGCTCCATCTCATTCTTGTCTCTTCTGTGGCAGGATCCTCTTATCTGTGGTCTTTGATTCTCTTGCCCCACCTACAGTCTCTTCTCTATAAGGATAGACTTTTAAAACATAAATCCAATCACGCAACTGCCTGCTCAGAACCCCTGTGGGTTTCCCATCAGGTCCTGTGCATGCTATGACCTACCAGCCCCTACACGGGCAGGGCCCCGGTACCTTCTGAACTCATCTCCTGCTCCTGGCCCCCTCACTAACCAAGCCCTTTCCCAGGGTCTTTATACTTGGATTTTTTTCTGTCTAGAATGCTAGAAACTCTCATGACTTTGCTCACTGCTGTTAAGTGTGTGCTCAAATATCACCTCCTCAGTGAGCTCCCCTCCCCCGCCCCATTATTACTCTCTACCCCCTCCCTCCACTTTACTTTTCTTCATAATATTTCTCACTCTTGAATATCGGATTACACATATTCGTCTTTTTACTGCCTGTTTTCCTCGTCAGGATGGAAGCTCCCTGAGGATGGAGACTTTGCTTGTAAAGTTTACTATGCAAGCCCCAGGGCCTGGCACTTAGGAGCTCAACAAACATTTGTCGAATGAATTGTTTTATGTTAGTGAACATCAATATCTTCCTCTCTTGGGACTTCTCGTCCTTTCTTTTCATAAAATTGAACATAAATAATATTGTATAGTAGTCACTACTAGGGATTGTCACGACCTATACATTTCAGAATTTGAATGGTCAGTAGACGTCGTCTAGCCCAACAGTGTTCAACCTTTATTTTCACCTTCCTGAAATGCAGAGTCGAGTCGGATACACTTTTGAGAAGACTCCTGTGGGCATTCCCATATTTGGGAACTCTTCTCCTCACCAAACAGTACCTATTCCCGAACCCATCGTTACTCTAAGAAAAGCTTTGCCATCATTTCTGCAGATATGTCCCAACTATTAACAGTGTCATAGTCTGCTTCCTTAGAAGGAGAAAGTGTGAAAAGGATTTAGGTGCACTGATTTAAGGAGGGAACAGACTTTAGGAAAAACCTGGACGGGAGTGAGGAGAGCGAGATAGGGAAGAAGAAGGAGTCCCCGGTATGTGGTGTTAGGTCAAGTCTAATCTTGGCCTGATGCACAAGGCTCACAGGGCAGAGCGGCCCTTCCCTTCAGAGGGTCTAAGCTTAACAACCTTATTCCAGTTAGTCATTGGGTCCCGTAGGCTGGGGTAGCCTTTGGGGTGGCTTCCCAGGCATCTTTCCTTATTCTGTCAGTCAAGGATGAGTGTGGAGAAGGCCATGGGAGTTAATCCTCAGTTGTCTTACTCAAAGCAGCCCACAGTTGGGTGCACTAGATGGTCAAGGGGCCCGCAAGGGTAGACACCAGCAACCTCCACCACAGGTGGTTTCTCAGTAGTGACTATTCGCCAGAAGGGATGGTTCTCAAACTCAGCAAGCATGGGACTCACTTGGAGGGCTCCTTGAAATCCATATTGCTGGGTTCCAGTCTCAGAATTTCTGACACAGGTCTGGGGCGGGGCCCAAAGATTTATCCTAACAAGTTCCCAGGTGGTGCTAATGCTAGTCAGGGGTTAGGTGAACAACTTTAAAAAGGTGTTTTTTTTTTTTTTTTTAAAGATTGTATTATTTTAAAGATTCCCTTAAAGTCACTCTCAGATAAAATAAACACAAATCTTACTCCAAAAAGCACTGGAAGTAATAGAGGTCTTTACTGAAAGTCTCTTGAAGAAGGGGTGGGAGTATGCCATGCTGCACTGAGCAAACTTTCTAAGAGATAGATTTTACAAACTGTTCCTCTGTTCAGCTTTTCATTCCTTCCCCAAACTACCATCTCCCCCAGTGTTACAAAATACTTTCTGTATGTTTGTTATAAGAAGGGCCACTTCTTTCCCATTCCAGAAAGTATTGTAGAATGTGGGGCAGAAATACTTGACTGTATACAAGCATATCTTTCAGTTTGCTTTTATTTACACGGAAACAAGCTATCTGTGCATTTTTATTCTCCAGGTCTTAGGAACAAATTACTTAGGATCTACCTCATAGCTGAAGAGTAGATATGTCCCAGACTCTATTCTGGAGCTGATGAGTAGAGGGGCCTTGAGGGAGTGAGGCCTTCAATGTTTTACCTCAGAGTCTTTGGAAGTTTTCTTCTACCCCATTCCTCCTCCAAGCTCAGGTTTCTAGATCTTGCTTAAAAGGGATAGTTTTCGAGATTAGAGTTTGTGTGTGTGTGTGTGTGTGTGTGTGTGTGTGTATAAGAGAGATTGAGAGAGATTTCTAAAATCATGCCGAAGGAAAAAAAGAAAGAACAAAAACAAACAAACAAAAAACGCCGTTTAGTGACATTAAAAAGTAGTCCAGGAAAAAAAAAAGGTGCTAAAACTAGGTAATTTTATTTGAGTGGACAAGTTGCAAATCATCATCAGTTTATTGAAAGATCAGCCTGAATGCTCATTGGCGTTTTTATTATTATTTGATCCCCCCCCCCCGGATCTTAATTTGAAAACATTTCCTTTAAGAGTTTTTGACCTGAAAAGATGCCATCTAAAATAAACTCCAGGTTTTCCTGTCATCTTTCTGTGCTTAGAGTGTGGAATGCAACCCTTAAGATGTTAGAAGAAGGGTTCTTGCCAGTGGAATGGGTAAGGAAAGGAGTGGGGCATAATTTGTGGTTGCCCAAGTGGGCTGATGTTTACTTAGGTTAGGGTCGCTCTTTAACCAAGCTGGTGAAACTTCTAGTTCGGAGATTAGAATCCCCAATACCTACTAGGGCCATTCAGGGAACGCTGGTAAGTGAAGGCCAGAGTGTGTAAGAAACGCTAATGGAGGGCGCTGTGGTGACCCCGAGAGGGTGATATGTTTCCTCTTCCGGGGCAACACAGACTCAGCTTCTGTCTTTAGAAGAGAAACTGCGCCAAGATTTTGTTGTGAGACCTTCCAATGGAGCCACACTGATTCCTTTTTTCCTACCCAGACCTCTCCTGAAGCTCCGTACACCATCCTCTGGAAACCCATCGCCCCTGTGATTCCCTGCCTCCTGTGGAATCCTAGCTCTGACTCTCTGAGCCGACTTGTTGAATCAACACTGTTCTGTGAAGTGTCTTTATCTGGACATTTGAATCCCTGCTGAAATGTCTCTGTGTGTCCCCACTAGATCATAAGCTTGTGAACTCTCTGAGCGCAATGTCCGGTCTCCCGTCCTTGTCTTCCCTGGAGTGACTCATCCCTTACATGTATGGAACAGGACTGCAGGCCACATAAGTCGTGCTTGCTTTGTGTCCTTACTCGTTCCGTCCTGAGTCCTGACTGCGGTGCTGTCAGGGAGGCCTGCCTCGAAAATGAGGCAACGGCGCCCCAGGGAGCCCACCCTACCTGGCCCAGGCATAAAGGAAGAGCTGGCCTTGACTTTGCTGCCGTTTACGTTGCTGTCTCTGTCAGTTCAGGCCCAATGACAGAAATGCCATCAAGTGGGCTACTTGAACGGCAGACATGGCTTTCTCATGTCCTGGAGGGCGGGAGTCCAAGGTCAAGGTGCTGGGCAACCTGGTGTTTGCTGAGGCCCAGCCTACCTCAGGTCTGCAGAACCTTCCTCTCACTATATCCTCGCCTGGCAGAGGGCGCTAAGACAGGAAGCTGTGCTTGACTTATAAAGGCAGTAATCCATTCAAGAGGGCTCCACCCTCAAGACCCACTTCCATCCCAAAGGCCCCGCCTCCAAATACCGACACATTGGCGGTTAGGATTTCAACCTATGAATTTTGGCGGGTGAGTGGGGGTCACATTCAATCCATGGACATTCAGTCCATCACAACTACATAGACTAGAACTTCTCGGTTGGTAAACGGGTATTTTCAATAATGAATCCGTGAATATTCCAATTATTTTTTATACTGATGGCCAGATTACAATCTTCTAACTTTCAGGATATGCTATTTGTTAAAGGAGGCATAGTAACAGAGAAGGAGGTTAGTGAGATCTGATCAAAAATATAATCTACCTCCTTTTAAACTCAAGGGATTTTATAAGAATAGATCAGCTGTATTTTCTAGCCAAATAAAGTCTATTCCGTTTCATTAGGCAGAGCTGGAAAGCAGTGTATATGTCACATTATATGGTAGAAGTAACTTGATTTCTCCCATAATCTCTTGTAAGATGTTGCACCTACCCTCCCACAGCATAATGTGGTGTAGAAGGGAAACTATCAATCGCCTCTGTGGAGAAAAATGGTTTTAAGATCGTATAAAACTTGGTTTGAGTATGCAACCCTTACTTGTAAAGAAATACCGACCATAGAAAGTGCAAGTATATTCGTTTCTTATCTTTGTTAGAACCACTACTTGTAGGCTATCTTTGCAAAGAAGGACATTGGACCAAATGTTTCAACACTGAGTATCTGACAGCTGCAGAGAAGGACTGAGTCTCTGAGTGGAAGAGGTGGGTCCCTTGTGGGGCCCTTGGCATACAAAAGCCTCACTTCTCCCTACAGTTAAACTTAGAGCAGATTTTAGGGGATGCTGACAGTCCTTCATTTGTTTTACACTTTTGGATTTTCTTGCTGCCAGGTCTTGGGAAGATCCTATAACTTTTGCAGGGAGTTGATAACAGAATTTTCTTTCTTTTTTTTTTTTTAAAGATTTTATTTATTTATTTGACAGACAGAGATCACAAGTAGGCAGAGAGGCAGGCAGAGAGAGAGAGGAGGTAGCAGGCTCCCCGCTGAGCAGAGAGCCCGATGTGGGGCTCGATCCCAGGATCCTGAGATCATGACCTGAGCTGAAGGCAGCGGCTTAACCCACTGAGCCACCCAGGCGCCCGATAACAGAGTTTTCACACATCTCTTTCTTTCTTTCCTTTTTTTTTTTTTTTTAAGATTTTATTTATTTGACAGACAGAGATCACAAGTAGGCAGAGAGGCAGGCAGAGAGAGGGGGGAAGAAGGCTCCCCACTGAGCAGAGAGCCTGATGCGGGGCTCGATCCCAGGACTCTGGGAACATGTCCTCAGCCAAAGGCAGAGGCCCTAACCCACTAAGCCACCCAGGCGCCCCACCCACATCACTTTCAATGACGAGATTCCGCTCAGATGTAATTCATATGTCCATTCCAGCGTGATCATACAATGTCTGAACTTATTTTAAAATGATACTCTTATTCTCCCCCGCCCCCCTCAGCAGGCCCACTTCAATTCAGAAGTCTGCAGTGGTGGGGGCGGGGGCGGCGTCTGTGGGGCTCCGTCATTAAAGCCTCTGCCTTCAGCTCTGGTCATGATCTCAGGGTCCTGGGATGGAATCCCACATCAGGCTCTCTGCTCAGTGGGGAGTCTGCCTCTCCTTCTGCCCCTGCTCATGCTCTCTTTCGCTACCTCTCTCTTTTAAATAAATAAACTAAATCTTAAAAAAAAGAAGTCTGCAATGGGGGGCAGAGGAGGGGTACATAGTAGGCTTCCTTTCTGCTTTCTCACTTGCCCCCCTCCCCTACCCATGCTCCTCAGCCCCCAATTCCCACCCTGCTGGTGGGATAAACCTCTGGCTCCTTCCCCACCCTCCCTCCCTCCCTCTCTGTGTTTCTCTTTCCTTCCTTCCTTCCTAAGATTTTGGTTATTTATTTGACAGAGAGCAATAGAGAGAATGGGCACTTGATGGGGGGGAGGCAGAGAGAGAAGCAGTGTCTCTGCGGAGCAGGGAGCCTGATGCAGGGCTCGACCCCTGGATCACAACCTGAGCTGAAGGCAGACACTGAACTGACTGAGCCATCCAAGCACCCCCTCCCGTACTTTCTTAACTGTCTTCCTCAAGCTGCTCTTATTAAGCCGTGGCGGGGGCGGGGGGGGGGGTTACATGGCCAAAGGCTGTTACTCTGATCCATGCTTCCATGCTCGGACATTTTCACATGCACGAGGTGGAGATGGAGTGAAGGGTTACGAACCAATTTTCTCCATTTCTTGTAAGTCCTACAAAGGTGGTCTAGACCCACAGCCACCTATTATTTTGTGTTTAACCTTTGGGCCTTTTGTGTTTAACCGAAACAGAGGTAGCGATGGTTCTACTTTAATATCCTGTAGCACTTCTAACTCTTCCTCCGGACGTGGGCATCGAGCAGGGGTCCCTCAGAGTATTTGTCTGGGAAGTATCCGTTGTGTGTGGAATTGTGTGGATTGTTCTATCAGACCCCAGCCCCGCCTTCTCCAATCCTTGCCCCCACCCACTGCCCAGGACACCTAGTTTTATACCTTCCCTCATATTCTCTTCCCTCTTTGAAAGGAGGCACGGTGACCACATCAGGGGATATCGTTTGGTATCTACCTCGCTTTTGTCACGCAGAAAATGATCCCAAGTTATTAAGAGATATTCTAAACTTCGTGTCACTTTCCACGGTGATACTATTTAGCTAAACTTAATTATTGAAAACAAAACAGAAAACAAAAGAAACACAACTACTCCCTCCTCCACCCCTCCAAAAAAGTCTAAAGATTCCCTGAGATTTGTCATATACTGAGTTCAGTGTCTCTAAAACCTAGAGCTACGGTTTTGCTGGAGTTTTCTACTTAATTTCCCAGTTTTGCCTGAAGCCATGAAGTCGACCTCCGAGCAGAGGCTCTCTCCAGCCCTTATTGCCGAAATGAAAACCATGTGCTTGTTTGGCGTTTCTTTGTTTTTCTTTTTAAAGTTCTTCTCCATTATTTAATGAAACTATTTAGTAATGCATAGGTCTTAAATAATACGGTTCGCATGGGCTGTTATCAATTAAGTCACATTAACACAAACACTTGTTCTCAGAAGCAAATTTAACTCTGGGCATGTTTAAAGCCGTTGGTAACACTCTGGAGGAGGTGGGAAACTCTTTGAATTTTTACAAGTCAGACAACACCGGACAGTGCATAAAAATACTGTGCGTCTGAAAGACTTAATACTCGCACAGCCACCACTGATCTTTTCCTCCTTTCAGGAAGACAGTTTAGCCGCCTGCACTCCCGTCCCGGCTAGTGTTATTTCTGACCCAGGTTTAGCGGGAGACAAATCTAATTCACTCTGGTGTTTCACCCCATCCCAGAAATCGGGATGTGAGTCACAGGTCTGTGCACCAAGTGAGCTGTGAAGATGTCTCCTCCTTCCACCTGCCAGGGGTTAAGAAGAATTTCAAGGGTATGACTTGGACGGGGAAGATCACCCTTTTGATTCTACTGGGGAAGTATTTTAAAAATAAATTCCTTTTTCTGTTTGTTTGTTTTGAAAACAGACCAACCTAGCACAGACAGGTCATCCTTGAGTATCATTCTTGTGCAGCAAACACAACAGAGGTGTTGATGGCGGTGGGGTGGGGCACTCTTGCCACTGTGACCTCATCTGTGAATCGCAAACAACGTTTGCCCTTCTTGAAGCCCCTTCTCCCATTTCCTGGCATCCCCGTCTCCTGTGTCTTTGCACGATGAAAGGAAGGTCACTCTATGGCATGCTCCCACATAAACTCTCCTTAGTTCCCACAAATCTAACAGGTGAAAGAGCTCCACTGTCCTTTTCCAGCGAGCGTGCTCTCACGCAGGAAAGCAAACGAACGAGGGTGACTGGCAGTTGGATGTGACTGAGTCTCCAGTGAGCTCCAGACTCTTAAGTGTTCAGCTGTGGGCTGTCGTATGCACTAGGCTTTGCCCACTGGCAGCAGCTCACACTCTACTCACGTGAACGGACTTTCCCTCTGTCCCGTGTCCTGTGTTTGCTATCTCGAGGCTGGGCATAGGCATGTTACCAAACGTACAAGCTACTGAATGAGCCATCTGCCCCGATGTCCTGTCTCTACCTCTCCAGGGTCCACCAGTTGTTAATTGCTAATTCCACCTCCTTACGCGGTCCCTACCAGACTATTGTTCAGTCCCCCCACACCTGTCACTGGACACACTCACGGCCATTTTGGTGCCCAAGCCCACAGATCTGCTTGCCATTTCCTCACCCAGAGGGGCTGCCGGTCTTTGGATCCCCTGGATTCTTCAGAGACCTCTTTCACGTGGTTTTCTGTCCTCCTCCCTTCCTCTCGAACCACTGTCCCCTTCTTTGTTCTCTTACTGCTCTCCCACTGGACACACTAATTCGAGGATTGGATTCAATGGCCCTTCCCCGCAATCAACCTGCCTTTTTCCTGCGCTGGCTGGTTCTCTGAGGTTAGACGTGTTTTTGTTCCCATCTCGTCGGCACGAGGCGCAGAGCAGCTGCTCAGCACGTGGGGGTTGGCTGCGCTGACTGGATGTGGACATTGTAGAAGATGAGCTTCTGGGCTCAGGGGCTGAGCGGGTGGGGGAGGTGTTCCTGACTGGAGCCCCGGTGGGCTTTCACTAAATTCCTGTGGAGTCTGGTTGAGAACTGAAAGCAGAGGCTCTCCAGCCTGCCTCCTTCGTCACCCTGCCTCCCCGCTTCCAGCAGGCCAGAACGATGGTCACCAGCAATGAAAAACACTGGTTTTCAGTTTGGTGGGTCCTCTTGTGTGTTGTGTGGCTGAAACAGGGATGTGTCAGGAAACCAGAATGGCCTTTCACCCCTAAATCTAGAATCCCTTCAGAAGGGCAGAACGGTGACACCGAAACCTTAACTTAAACCAAAGTCTACAAATTGTTCCTACAAATTGAATTCACCCATCAATGGAAATCTATAAAATGCTTGTTCTGTGGACCCAATTATTTAACCGGGGTTACTAATGTTTACTCAGATTAAACATGATATACGAGCAAAAAGAATTGGTCAATGAGTATTAGGGAAATTGGTGTATTCATTTGTGAAAAAGTAATTTTCAAGTTTATTAAAGAATTAAGCATAAAGTATAATACAGGAGAAAACATAGGTGAATTTTTTTTCATAAAATTAGAGAAATCATGAACATGACAACTAATGAAGAAACCATTTGACTATCTAAAAACTAAAATCCTGGGGCTCCTGGGTGGCTCAGTGGGTTAAAGCCGCTGCCTTCGGCTCAGGTCATGATCCCAGTGTCCTGGCATCAAGCCCCGCATTGGGCTCTGTGCTCTGCGGAGAGCCTGCTTCCTCCTCTCTCTGCCTCCCTGCCTGCTTGTGATCTCTCTCTCTGTCAAATAAGTAAATAAAATCTTAAAAAACAAACAAACAAACAAACTAAAATCCTCTGTGTGTCTATAAACATAGCTACATAATATAAAGGCAAATACCATATTTTATGGCATGTAAGACATTGATTATATGATACATCACTTTATTAGCAATGTTACTGAGAATGGGAAAAATAACAAACCACCAGTTAAAATATGATATGCTGTCAACTGGGAAGCATGAATTGATTTTAAGGATGTTAAAATGTGGGGGAAATGTGCTTCTTGGGATCAAGGAAGTATGGTAGCAAACTAGGAAAAAAAATGACAGAAATACGTCATCTGCTCACCTCCAATGGGAATATAACTTAGTAAAAATCTTTCTGGATGTAATTTAGCAGTTATGTACCAAGATTTTTGAAACACACATCCTTTTGACCCATGAATTTTACTTCTTGGAATTTGTGCTGAGGAAATCATCAAGAATGTGTAGAAAGATTAAACTACATATTTTTTCACTGCCATAACATTTATAAAACCAAGACATTGAATCACTTAAATGTTCAGAAATCAGTGATTAGTTTCTGCAACACATTATAGCATATCCCATATCAAGGGCACTGTCTTCTGTCGTATTTAAAAATGATGGTTAATTGAATATTTAATTTAAAATTTAATTTAAAAATGATGCTTAATTGAATGAAAAAAGTGAAGATTGAAAAATGAAAAGATCTTCACTGCATGTTTTGACTGTTTCTCTAAGAAAACATCTATAGATGTAATATATATTATGTATATGAATATACAGAGAAAAAACCTGGAACTAATTTATTTTTAATTTTTACTTTTTAAATTTTTTAAAAAAATTTTTAAGATTTTTTATTTTTTATTTGACAGACAGAGATTGCAACTAGGCAGAGAGGCAGGCAGAGAGAGAGGAGGAAGCAGGCTCCCCGCTGAGCAGAGAGCCCGATGCGGGACTCGATCCCAAGACCCTGGGATCATGACCTGAGCCGAAGATAGGGACTTTAACCCACCGAGCCACCCAGGCGCCCCTGGAACTAAATTTATATGAGAAGTGACTGTGGAGGGAGGTACCATAACAAACTTTTTTTTTTGTTTGTTTTATTCATCTATTTTTTTAAATATAATCTATACTAGCACAATAATAAAAAGTTATTTGCTATTTGAAATGAAAATCTGCCTTTAATAGATGTAAAAAGACTACTGGATGCACAAATGGGAGAATACAAATGAAAATAATTGAGAAAGAATATAAACTGGGCCCTTGACTTTAGTCGTTTGTGTAAAATCGTATTTCGTGCCAGGTAATGAGCATTTTGTATAAAAACTAGTTTCTCCCTGTTTTATTGCTACTTTGATTAATAACAAGTCAAGTTCCTATTTGTGTCTCACGTGTGTCTTAAGACGCTAACCCCTCCAACGAAATTCAACAAAACCTTGTCAAAAATTTTAGAAACGATTCTTGAGAAGTAACCAGGCGCTTAAAAATTAACAAGTATTCAGTGTAACCCGACCTTGACTGTCACATTTTAACATCTGTTTTTCATGTTGTGATACTTATTTGAGATCTGGTATTATTAAGTAACGAGGAAAATATCTGACTGTTACCCTAGGTAACAGGGCAGTAATTTGAGGCGGATGGAGTGGCATACTTTGTCCATATAATGTAATTCAAATAAAGTCATAACATTATGGCTCTAGACTTCATCCGTCAAACATTCATACATTTTTTTCTCTGATAAATGAACTGCTAGGCTTTATGACTGGTTAATAATAGTCCAATAAAAAGGAAGAGAAACAGCCTTTGGCTTTCCATTTAAAATTGCCATCGGCGGCCTGGAGATTTAGGTATATACGTAAACATTTTAAAGTGATTCTGCAGTGGCATTTTTTTTTTTTTTCAGTGAAGGAACTTTGAGTATTTTAAATAATACTTATTGAAATGAATTCCACATACTTGTGTCCGAGCCAGTGTCCACACTATTGCCACAAACTCTGGGAACAAATTCTTATAATATTAGAGACTGCAAAAATATTTATTTATAGTCTTTCTTCCCAAAGACTACATAATATAAAATTTTCTAAAAACCCACAGATAGGAAAGGAGGCCACTTGGAAGAGGCGATTGAATACGGCTCCTTCAGTTATGGAGACTTATGTGGAGACTTCCTGAGCAACATTCCTAGAGGGGGAATTTCATCGAGTCATTGCACGCTTAAGGTTTCCAGCATCTCTCCGTTGTCCTTACGATCAAGTCCTAGCCCCCAGCACAGCTCACATGTGATCTGGCGCTGGCCAGCTTCCGTACCTCGTCTTTCCCTGTGACTGCTTCCCACTCTCCCCTGCTCCAGGCAGCACTTCCTTTAGGTCATCGGATTAGCCAGCCTTCTGGCCATGGGCCTTCTCTCGTGCTCTTCTTTCGGAAATGATCTGGTCCCTCTTTCTCTCACCTGCTCTTTGGTCCTCCATATCGGATCCATTTCCTGTTCCGTTCCCAGCTGTGAGCCTCATCCTGTCCTCCTCTGAGCCCACCGCCACCTTTTCCCCCTTCCCCTTCTCCCTCTCCTCCTCCTCCTCCTTCTTCTTCATCTTCATCTTCTTCTTTTTCCTCTTCCTCTTCTCTTTCTTTTTCTCCTCTTCCTCCTTCTCATTTAACTTTCTCGCTACTCGAGGTGTCTGGGGTTTGCACTAGATCAGTTTCTTCAGTCTCGAGTCTCATCTCCCTCAGAAGCTTTTGGTTCCACTTGCTTTTCCCCCTTGGGTCCCCTTGGCAACATACACATTGTAGCCCGCCCCCTGGACCAGCTCAGGCCGACCAGAACTGGGTCAGCCAGGGAGTTACCAAAGCCCATGAACATTCAAGAGCAGAATGAGGTTGAGAACTGGGTGAACATGGAGGGAGATTTGGGTGAATAAGAGAGCCTGGTGGGCTCATTGAGGCCGGAAGCGCAAAGCCGGATGAAAAAGAAAGGTGTGGAGAACTAGCACGAGGACACGCAGGCTCAGGAACCACGTCCAGGTCAGTACCCAGCACACGTGACTCCATGGGACCATCAGACACTTAAATTCCAGTCTCTCTCCTGTTCCCCATGACCTTGGGCGAGTCCCCTAATCTCACGTGATGTTAGAGTCATGGGACTTGGTGAAGTCACACACTCTCTGGGCTTCAGTATTCTGACCCATCAATAGAGCAATTTGGGTGAGATCTGTATTTGCCAGTTTGGCCATAGTGATCACCAGAGGTGCAGGGCACTCTGGCAGGAATTCACAAAGCCCCAGGATAAAACACGGCACACCCTCTTGCAACATTCCTAGTCTATAATGGAGCAACAGTAAGCACCATTTCTTTTATATTTTTCAAATTTTATTTATTTATTTTGAAAGAGAGAGAGACAGGATGAGCAAAGGGAAGGGGCAGAGGGAGAAGGACAATCAGGCTTCCTACTCAGCAGAGAGCCTGACGTGGGACTCGATCCCAGGACCCTGGGATCATGACCTGATCTGAAGGCAGATGCTTAACTGACTGAGCCACCCAGGTGCCCAAGCATCATTTTTTAATTTACAGAAAAATAAGTATGTCATGGAGTCAAATGCAAAATCTAAATACGGTTTTAAGATAAGCATGAGATGACAAAGAAATTTTATCCATAGACTCTGTGGGCTTCTCTGCAAATCCCTAAGGGCCTCTCTACTGTTTGGGGCCTTCCAGTGGGCCATGTGTGAGAAGGCTATAGTATTACCCAGACTCCTTCCAGCTCAAACAAGAAGTTGTTTTTTTTTTTTTTTTTAACAAAATAAAAAAAGATTAGTGTAACGTTTAAATATGAACTCTGTCAAGAACAGTACTCTGCCTCTTTGAAATAGGTAACATAATAACCTTCCTATGACCAAACACCACCTCTCTCTGTCCTGTTTTTCTTCTCGGATGCATGTATCTCCTATTCAAACACACCTTTACGTATCGTCTTTGACCTGGGGCAGGAAGCTACATGACATTCTGACAACATGAAGGAAACTCTACCACGTTACATAAAAGATTTTAAGACAGAGCTGTATTTCCTCTATCAAATGTCTCTCTAGGTTGTACCTGCGGTGATAACAGTGGGATTTTTCCCTCCCCTGGTCTTTATGAGCCTTATCTCTCAAAAATGCAGCTAAGGTTAATTTTCCCAAATACTCCAACAGTGAGTCTGGTGACAGTAATTGGGGCTTTTGATTTGCCCACTTCAGTGACTTGTTTATGCAAAAGCCCCAAGCAGCCAGGCTCTGGAGCCGGTCTGTGGCAGCTCGCTTCCCTCTGAGGACGTGCTGATGGATGAAAGCGGAGCCCAGACAGTCAGGACCTGTCAGTTGCGGTGTGAGCGAGCACCCCTGGATTTGGAATAGACGGGGGGCAGGTCACAGGGCGGGGAGGGAACAGAACTGGATGAGCAGGAATGGAGCTCCCAGGTATGCTGTCCTGCACTCAAGTGGCCCTCCTTCTGGTTTCTTTTTGTTTTTCATCCCCTAAGAGATACTGTGGGCTTTCTTCACTGTGTGTTGTATTTAAGGCCTTCGGATAGTTTGCTGTCTGCAAGGGGGGTGGCATATCAGGAATGTGATCAGCGTGTCTCCCAGGGAGACAGGAGGGTGAAATGTTGCAATGCGTGGAATTTTATTTGGGCCTGCAATTTAATAAATGATGGACTATCTCTGGGTCAGATCTAGTCCACATCAGTCACTACCATCTGTCACCAAGCTACAGCCAACTGGCAGCTGGTTGGTGGCCATTATGAAATCCATTAGTAATTTCAGTTCACTTCTTAATTAACAGACAGACTTACGCACAGAACATTCCATAATTGACCATTTTCTTAAGTGGCTTCATTCTGTTCCTATAACCTGGACATTCTTGGCCTCTGAGGGGTGTCCTCTGGTGGTTAGTTGCTAGAATGGGGATAGAGTTTCTCCTGTCTCTGTTCCTCCACGCGTATACGGTCAGCGGAGAAATAGTAGGTTTGGAAATCTCGGTTTACATTACAGAACAGGATTCCCAACGAGACTTCCTTCTGGAGTTGGAAGCACTTCAAGGCTGCCCTTCCGTGAGGGCTCTTCACGCCACATCTATATTCTGGTCCTGGATGAGAGCAGGTCTTACAGAAGGCTGTGACAGTAAAGAAAACCTATCTGTTGAAATAGGAGGCAAGCTGGTCATGTTTGGGGCTGTTTTCCCAGTCGGTTTTTATTTTCTCTGAACAGTTTCATCCACCACAGATTGACAGAGTAGAGAACTGCCTTTTGCCACCGTTACCAACAGGCACACTTTGCTACCAGTAAATTCTCCTAAATAATAAGCACAATGAATAGCAACCGATTGGGGGGAAATTTTTAACATAAAAAAAAAAGGCTTGACAGCTGTGGAAACAAAACAAGCATGCATATCTTCAATTTAAAGAAATCCTAGCTCGCTCTTATACTACAATGTAGGAGAGTCTCTTGGCAGAGTCATCGTTTTGCTCTATTTTTGTATAATAAATACACATATAATCAAGTGAAAATAGACCTTGGTGCAGTGCTCAGCCATTCCCATGCTGTGACGATATAGCTCATTTAAATGCTCCTTGGGAATGTTGGCTCGTTCAATGAGAAAACAGTCGGTTTTAGACCAAATATAGTCAATTCCAAAAAGCAGTCAAACCAGTAGCATGAAAATGAATTTTTCGCTTTTCCACTGGTTGTTTTGGCATCAGCACAGGCAAGAAGAAGATGGAATGAACATTCCCAAACCGCACTGTTTATCCGCTCTAGATACAGTGACCCTCAAGGATGTCTGGCGAATCTTCATTTTCTGAAGATGCTTGTGGTCCTCTCCAAAGAGGACTTCCAGGGGAGGGATTGGAAGGGCTGCTCTCTGGATCTGTTTGGTTGGAGTACAGATGCTCTGGGATCCTGGGCTGGGTGGTTTGCTGAAGGCCAGAGAGTGCTCTCTTCCCCAGAAACCCATGCATGGAATTTTCACCCCTTGTGTGCAGCTGATGAGCCTGGAACACAGACTATGCTCAATTCTCCTGCCAAGGCCAATGTTTCTCCTTACGAGGAATTAGCTTCAGGACGAAATTAAGTCAGATTCAGGGGCTAACCCTTTATGTTGTACCTACGCCTCAATGAGGGCTCTGTTCCAGGAGGTAGCCCTTGAGGAGATAAAACTGTGTACAGAATGTCCCTCTTGTGACTCTGTGACTCGGTGACTCACTCTCTGTGTTTCCCAAACTGTCAGGCAGGGGGTCCTGGGCAAGACTTACTGTTGTATTCACTGATTCCTTGATCCGGTGAATGAGATGAATAGAAGTTAAGGAAAAATCAAACGCAAATCTCCATACCATGTTGAACCTTCCAGAACTCCTGAGTGTGGATTCAAGAATAGTCGGAGTGGAATGTGGAAGACTCTGGGCAGATGAGCACAGACGGACAGCTAGTGTCTGTTTCTAAGGGGTTTTTGGTGTTAGCCTTACTTAAACCAACGGTCATTAGGTTGACACTCAAGACACAAAGTGAAACAGGACTACCCCAGATCTTTCTAGTTTTGCAAAAGCCTCCCCCGGGCAACCTGAGATGGATCACACATCTTTGCGAGGTTTACACTTCTCATCTATAGTTTGGGAAACTGGTTAAACAGGTAATTTAATCTAGAAAGTCCACATCCTGAAGTTTCCTTGCTCAGACAGGAAAGAAACTGTAAAACCAAAGTAGTGTACATTTCCATAGTCTTGTACACGTTGCAGAAGTGTTGCTCATCTGTGGCCCATCATGCCAACAAAGGTACAGAAAAGCAGACGTTCTGGAAGATGCTTGGCTTTTTGGTCCAAAAAAGCTCACACCTGGAAGTCTACATTAATTTGATTGGATCCATTCAGACAGATAATATAGTAACTAGTTTACCTCATATGGAAGACAATGCATTTAAGCAAAATCTAGTCTGTTGAGCCTCCATATTTGAGTATAGCCTGAGATTTGAAAAGAGAAAAAAAAAAGCAACAACAACATAGGAATAAAGAGAAAAAACAATAACAACATAGGAATATCATAGATGAATAATTCCCATGTAAGTCTTGCAGAATGTAACATAATGTAAATCTTGCTGAAATGTAATTTTTGTTTCTTGTAAAGATCTTATTTATTTATTTATTCATTTATTCATTTATTTGAGAAAGAGAAAGGGAGAGAGAGGTAGAGCCAGTCAGAGTGGGGGGAGAAGCAGAGGGGGAGGGAGAGGGAGAGTCTCCAGCAGACTCCCTGCTGAGTGTAGAGCCCAGCACTGGGTTTGATCTCAAGACACTGAGGTCATGACCTGAGCCAAAATGGAGAGTCCGACTCTTAACTGACTGAACCACCTGAGTGCACTCCCCCGCCCCTGCCATGAGGTAGTTTTTGAAGAAGTGTAGCCACATATTATCTTCTGTAAGTTTTGCTCTTCAGGGTTTAGACTTCTTAGAAGGATACGTGGCATATATAAATAAATCAGTAGTTTAGAAGCTCATTACTTGGAACTATGGGTTGGTAAAGCCCCTGCAGGGACATGTCCAGAAGAAATAGCTGAATAAATTGTTAAACATCCCACATGTGTAAAAGAGATTTTCTTTTAGTTTGAAAACAGAAGCAATCAGTAAATAACTCCTGAATGTCTGAAGGAGTAAAATACGTTTCCATATACTGTTCAATACATATACAGTTGTTCCCCAAGCTCAATTACTCTGTTCTATTTGGCTTTTCCTAGCACATCTTTTTAATGTGCCCCTTTGAAGTGAAGTATCCCCCCCCCCCTCCCCAGACAACAAAACTCTTTTTTTGGTCAGTAAAATGTCTATGTGGCACATCAGGACGATATCCTTCAATCTGATAAAGTTATTTATAAGCTGTATACATCATAAACAACATCTGTACTTTCAAGTAATGTTTGCCATCTGACACCAATCTACCAATAATGCTGTGTAAGTGATTTGCTTCCAAGATCAGCTAGCTTGGGGTCCAAATACAGAAAGCAAACTGGCAGAGTTTTCTATGAGATTCTCAGAGGGATAGTGGAACTTCTAGATAACTGAGATAAGAAAATGCTTCTGCAGAATGAGGGGGGAAACTGGGGGTCCTGCCACTTCCTAAGCGCATGGCTGTATTGCTATGAGACTGGATCTCAGACTCTCACCTAGCACTGGATACAAGGTCTCCAGATTTAGTGGGAGGTAGGTGGGCTGGATGCTGTCTCTCCCTTTCCCAGCAGATGTAGCCATAGGAGCTGTTGCTTTTTCTTTTGCTTTTGGTTCTATTTGCAGAAAGATAATAAAAGCACAGATACCTTGAGTGCTCATTGGACAAGGGATGTCCCGTTTCCCCAAAGTCATGGTTCTCTGAATGAATGGGAGTTATTTTGATTTAACAGGAGCAGTTTCTGATCCTCATTCCCAGTAATGGACTCCTACTTCAGATTCTGACTTCCAGTTAAATCATAAAACCACAGGAAACCTCTGCCTAATTTTTTTGTTTTGTTTTGTTTTTGTTTTAAAATTTTAATTTATTTATTTGTCAGAGAGAGAGCGCTCAAGCAGGGGAAGCAGCAGTCAGAGGGAGAAGCAGACTCCCCATTGAGCGAGGAGATGGATGCCGGACTTGATCACAGGACCCTGGGATCACGAGCTGAGCTGAAGGCAGGCGCGTCACCGGCTGAGCCACCCGGGTGCTCCGTCTGACTGATTTGGTTTTTGAGAGGAACTTCTTGGCCATTAGAAACTATGACTTTCTAGGACACATAGACACATAGGACACATACTTACAGACAACATCCCATTAATTCAGACCCATATTGAGGATGCAGAGCCCTTCACCTACTACCCACTGTGGTTGTCCATCCGTGTTGCCTGTTGGCGTGGTCGCGAGAGGCGATCTTAGTCCCTCCCATTCCCAGTGCCTGCCGCTTGAGAAACACTTGGCAGCTGCTGCTGCGTCCACAAATGCATCCACATTTATATATTTCCTGTCGACTTCCTAACAGGATTCTAGGCACTTTGAAACAGAACAATAAAGTTAATATAAGAAAAAGACCAGACACAAACAGAAGTGGAAAGATATTTATGCCAAGGGCCAGGGTCTGCTGTGAGCTCGCTGAAGCGTTTGACTGAACTCTACACTGAAGCCAAGAACCAACTCCTGATTAACTGCTTCATTTTCTTAATCTGAGAACACGAAACAAAGGGGGGATTTCTTCACCTGGGGGCACCAGCAAGTGTGAGGATACTGGAGCTCAATGTTGCCACCTCTGACCCTTGCTGTGTCTGGCCAGCATAGCTGTTCACTGTTCTCTCCTATTTGAGAGATCCCGGTGGCCTGGAATCCCAGGTCCAAGTGCAGCCAGTGGTTGACTGACCTCTCCTCTAAAGTCGGTTCAAGGGCACTGAATATGTATTATATGTGTAATATATGCACTTATTGCATACACGATATGTTCTACAGAAATGTATATACACATTTATACATACAGCATATATGTGTGTTTATGTCATATGCACAAGAGCCAAGTCTCTATTGGAATGAACCCTATATCCTTTATCTAAAAAAATGGAAGCAGATAAAACTTTAATAAACTTATTTTTATTTAAGGTTGAAAAAAGCAAAAGGAAAATCCTTTTAAACATCTACTGAGCTGCCATAGAAGGGACCTCGGGCTGCTTTAGCAGGTGGACCCTGAGGGTCATAAAGGATGCTGGGAGGTAGAGATCTCTGCTCTCTTCCCCCCAAGCCTTTCTAAGCCTTCCCATTTTGTTTTCTTCTTTCTTATCGCTCTCCTTTAACTACTGGAATTCACTAGAACTTTCTGTTCTTGTGTTCAGCTCACATGCTCACATGCTTAGAGATGATCTTTTTAATCCTATATTAATTGTTTATGCCTCCCATAAATTCTCAGCAGACTTGATCCAAGTCTAGTTCCTAGAATTGTCTCCAGTCCCAAACTCTTTTCTATGTAGAAATTGAATATTGCCTGATTTCTCCTGCTTTAAATCCTTGAACAACCTTGATTCAGGAGGATATATATATATTTATTTATTTATTTCTTTAAGACAAGGAACCCACCAGAGGGAGTAAAGAGAATGTGGGACTTTACCAAAAGCAATATTTCATGAAGAATAATAGCTAACTTTATGACTCAGTTAAGGGTCCAACTCTTGGTTTTGGCTCATGATCTCAGGGTGGTGAGATGCAGCTTGCCTTCAGTCTCTATGCTCAGTGCAGCTGGCACTCTCTTTCTCTCAAATAAATAAATAAATGTAAAAAAAAGGAATAATTGCTAAGTTTGTAATCAGGAAGGCAGTTAAGAATGGCGGTTGCTTTGGCACCCTCCAGCTCTGCCATTTATTTATTTATTTATTTATTTTTAAAGACTTTATTTATTTATTTGACAGACAGAGCTCACAAGTAGGCAGAGAGGTAGGCAGAGAGAGGGGGGATGTAGGCTCCCTGCTGAGCAGAGAGCCCAATGCGGGGCTCAATCCCAGGACCCTGAGCCAAAGGCAGAGGCTTTCACCCACTGAGCCACCCAGGCCCCCCAGCCCTGCCATTTAAACTAGTGGGGCGACCTTGGCAAATTACATTGACTCTGTGCCTCAGTTTCTTTGTTTGTAAAATGGGGATAATAGACCATGAAAGGAAATCATCCATAGAAAATGCTTGACACACAGTAAACATTCCTTAAATGTTGCAGTTACAAGCTAATATATACTAATCTGTATGCTCAAGGCACTTAACTCTCAAATGTCCCTAAATACACTGAAGATGTTTTATCTTCTATTCTGAGATAGTAACTCACAGAGAGAGATGACATGTGAGGCAAGGTGAAGGACAAGGGGAAGCGTAACACCAGTGTGGCAATCAAGCAGCTGAGTCACTGGGGTTTGATCTTGGAGGGCGTCAGCAATGGGGGTGTCTCCCCTCCACCCCGAAGGCACACGCTGTAACTGAGTAAGCAGGTGCCACTGGGGCAGGCATCTCTATGCCAGGAACAAGCTGGATTATCAAGGGAAGGGTAAGTGCTTATAGCCAAAGGGCTGTGCACTAAGAAAACCAAGGCTGATACATAAACAAGGCACAACACTTGTGTGGCAGGTGAAAGATGAATGAGGTACTTAAGCAAGGCTCTCGAGACAGAGCAGTGTGTGTGATTGAAAGGCTGCACAGACTATGTTTATTGTGTTTGGAGAAACAGGTGAGGCCCCTGTGGGCTGTCAGATACTGAATAATATATTCGTAAGAACGGTATCATGTTCTTGTTAGTGACTCCTTGTGCGCTGTTAGCTAAGGCAGTAACTTTTTCTCTATGCAAGGATTTCGTGACCTTTGAGATTGCTTTTTTGCCTTCTCCAAGTGCATTTTCAATGCTTTATACAAAGATGTCATGATTTCTTTAGGAAGAAATCTATTATCGATGTCCCCTGGAAGTTATTCTTTAGCCTGTCCAAGAGATACGAGTTCACTTCTGCGTTTCCCAGTCACAGTGGTTGGCTCTTTAGTCTCAGGGGCTAGAAAAGCTGCAGGATTTGGGGAACTATACGCCAAGCATCCTTCCTCATCTTCAGCAGCAGACTGTAACCCACTGGACGTTCCCTCTCTTGGAAACGCTTTGCATTATGTAAGTCCCAAGGGCCACTGCCTTCGTATCGCATCACCCACTTGTACTTCCTGACCAATATCGACCATTCCACCAAGAATATCCAGTTGTGCTTTCGTGTCTCATAGCGGTGCCGAGGCTCAGCAAGAAATCCTTCCATGGCTTCTTCCAAATTAGTCATCCTGTTCATGTTAGAGCTCAGCTCTTCACATTTTGCTTCTTGACAAACAGTGTCACTCTCCATGCGACAGAAACTTTTTGGCTGGTTCTGAATGCTCTGATGAGGTACTTAGCGACTCTAGGCAGAGAAAGGATTTGGCCTACCATAGGAACGCTGTGGTTCTAGAAGCCTACCTACCGAAACAAGTGAGGTGTGTTTCCTACCATCTTTTTTTTTTTTTTTTTTTGTATTTGGGATTATCTTATTTATACAGATTGGTATCTTGAATTTCTTTTCAAGATTTATGGATTTTTTTTAGAGAGAGAGGATGCAGTTGAGTAGGGGGAGGGGCAGAGGGACACAATCTCAAGCAGACTCAACGCTGAGCATTGGGCTCAGTGTCACAACCCATGAGATCTTGGTGAGTCCCAGGCACCCCTGTATCCTGAGTTATTGACTTGCCTGCATTGTCAAATAACTTTGCGAATGTCATTTTAATGGCTCTTGAGCGTTCAGTCATGCATTCATATTGTTAGTTATTTATTATTCTATTTTTGGACACTGAAGTTACTACCAATTTGATAATGCTACAAATATGTGGAGATGAACCTTGTTGTGAATGAGTCTTTTTCCTTTTTAAAAGGAAAATTCTTTAGAATGACTTGGTGAAAGGTACATATTTAAGGTTATATGCATATATAGTATAATTATTAATCAGTATGTTTATATACTAATATTTTATATTTACAAAGTTCTATGTGTATATATATACACACATAGAACATATATATATATATATATATGTATATATATATATATACAAAAACACACATCCTTCTCAAAAAGTTATATAAATTTAGAGCCTTGCCTTTGAGGTAAAGATTATGTGTCTGCTTTCATTCTTGAAAGATGTGCCTTATTTAAGAATATACATATTTAGAAATGTCATAATTAAAATCTGATGTTTAATTGTTGTCTTAGGCATATCTTATTGCTTGATTCAATTTAACTAGGATGACCTCTCTCCAATAAAGTATATTTGTTTAGGACTAAACTGTAGCTTTAGGAAAAGACTTTTCTGAAGGGCAAAAAAAGAGCATCTCAACTTCCTTAAATATATATAATTTCTACTTTATACAAGTAGAAGGTGAGATTTAGAATGCAGCTGTCCCATGAGAATGCTCCTCTGTAGGTCCAGTTTGTGGGTGTGTTGTAAAAGGGAGATTTCTTGATGTAAAGAAGTCTTTGTATAACAGAACAGTAACAATAATTACAGCTAAATGTATTAATGATAACTGGGTGCCCAAAGCTGTTCAGGGCTTTATAAATATCTTATTTAAGCATCTCAGTAACTTTTGAAACAGATGCTATTAGAATTTCCATTTTCAGTTTATCAAACTAACTTAGAAAAGATACTTACCAAACACTGAGCGGTTGGCAAGCAGAAGAGCTAGACGTTGAACGCAGAAAATCTATTCCAGAGCCTATATCCTTAGTGCTACGCTGTGATTTTCTCTCTTGCTAGGATCCCACATGGAGAACATTCATATTAAACTTTATGATGCCTAATATTGTTTACTCCAGTTCAAATAAAATTTATCGAGTGCTTTCTATGTACCAAATAGTGGATAAGCACCTCTGCATATCATTATTTTTTTATTTTTTTATTTAAAAAGTTTAATCAATACTTAGGAACATCTATCTATACCAGGTGCAGGGGGTAGGGGTATGAAAGTAGTTGGGGGTGCCTTTCCTCGGGAACTTGATAGTACATCCACGGGTAATTAGAAACCAATGTGGTACATGGTTTAATAGCATAGGATTAGAAGAAGCAGCACAGAGTTGTTCTGGCTGGCAAAATAAGGTGACACAAGTAGTTCCATGTAAATAGTCTTATAGGATATATGTTTGCAAAGAAGAAAACATTGGTCGGTGTGTGTGTTGGATGTGGAAGCGTGTTAAAAGCCAAGGTAGATTGAAGGAATGTGATGTTCAAGAACCTGGAAATGTTCACACTACATTTTGGTGACATGTGACGGTAAAGGACGTCTTTAGACTTTATGCTATGAATTCACCTGTAGGTGACAGGCAGGTAATCAGACCAGGTAAGCGGGAGTGGCAGAAACAGGAAAGCGTATGTCACAGCTGAAGACAACAGCAGCCTCTCAGCTCACGTAGGTTAGATCCAGGCTTTCCAGACCCTTTCGCTTTTCATGAAAATTCATAAATCCAGATGTATATGTAAAATCTCCCTATTCTTCATCTTGGCCAGTAAGATTGAAAATGGTGATGATGATAAAATATTGTGCAAGCCAGAGAATGCTGTTTGGCTCAGGCTGTGCTAAGCAGAGGGGCTGTGAAGGATGTAGAACAGGGGAGCACATTGTCAGATCTGGAATCTTGAGACTCAGTTCAGATGGTTTGTGTTGGTGGTGATGCATGAGGTCCATGGGGAGACCCAGTCAGAGACTTTTTAGTGGTCCAGGCAGGTGGTTCTGAAGTCCTGATTTATGGCCTGTCTTCAGAAAAAAAAAAAAAAAAAAAAAAAAAAAAAAAGGCATATTTGAAAAGTGATAGAATTTGGTCCTGAATTTAACTTGACTAGAAGAGAGGTGGCCAGGAGTAAGATTGGGGCAAAAGTCCAGGAGACTTCCTGATTAGGAGACATGAGGCTCAGCACGTGGGGATTCAAAGGAACAGGTTTGAGGTTGGATGACCATGCGTTCGATTTGGACCCCAGTGAACTTGAGAGTCTTTCAGGGAATTCAGGTAAACATAGTTTAATTCATCGTATTCTTTTAACAAGGTGATGAGGTAGCTCCCATTAGCCTAGTTTTTAACAAGTTGAAGTTTAAGCAGGTTGAAGTCCAGAGAGGTGAAAAAACTTTGTCCAAGTTTGTAGCCTGGTTCGTCGCAGCACCGAGATGGATCAGCGTTCCTGCCTCTAGTGACTGGTTTTCAGACAAGGCCAAGGTCTTCTGAAATACCCGTCAGATGTTCATCATTTCCTTATCGCGGTTTCTGAGGACTCTGATGTTATAGGGAAATACAGGTCATTTTAAAAGCATGCCTTCCTACATTAAGGGAAAACTTGGGAAAGTCAAGATTCAGGAGTCCTCGGAAATTAACGGTGTGCTGCCAGTGAACCCAAATAGCGAGGATGTTGTACACCTTTGTTTACATGGTGCACACACCCGTCTAACAGTCCTTGAACCTGAACTCAGGTCCTTTGCATCAACAAGTCAATGAAGTGGAAGCCAGAAACATTTGATGGGTACATGGACCACATCTTCTTTATCTATTAGTTTGTTGAAGGGCATCTTGGCCCTTTTCATATTTTGGCTGCTGTGGACATTGCTGCTATGAACACTGGGGTGTATATACACAGTGGAATATTACCCATCCATCAGAAAGGAAGAATATCCAACTTTTGCATCGACATACATGGGACTGGAGGAGATTATGCTGAGTGAAATAAGTCAAACAGAGAGAGTCAATTATCATATGGTTTCACTTGCTTGTGGAGTGTAAGGAATAGCATGCAGGACTTTAAGAAAAAGGAGAATTGAAGGGGAAGAAATTGGAGTGGGAGATGAACCATGAGAGACTATGGACCCTGGGAAACAAATGGAGAGTTTTAGAAGGGAGGGGGATGGGAGGATTGGTGAACCTTGTAATGGGTCTTGAGGGGGGCACAAGATTGCATGGAGCACTGGGTATTATACACAATGAAATCATGGAACGCTACCTCAAAAACTAATGATGTACTGTATGGTGACTAACATAACGCAATTAAAAAAATAAAAAAGAAAAATTTGATGGGAAAACAGTATATGGTTTTAAGTGTTTGCCAGGTTATCAATGAAAATGGCAAAGCTAGTTCCAAAAGAGTGCAAAGTAGGATTGGAAAAGAATATTCCTTCATGAAAAGAACTTCAGTAAGATGCCAGCTGGTTGATCGAAGTCTGTACACTGCTCAAGACATGGCTGTCTCCTTTATGTAGGACCTCTGAATCTTATTTGGATTTATAAGAAGTGGCAGGCAGGTTTTTGGGGGGGGGGGGCAGAAGATGTTGCTTAAATAGGAGTCCATGAATGAAACAGCTCTATCTGGATGGAACGGAAGAAGTAGACCAGTGCCTCCCAGGGGCTGTCACATGAACATGAACTTAAATAACAGACATTTATGCTCCGTCAATTCTCGAGGCTTGAAATCCAAAATCAAGGTGTTGGCAGGACCCTACTCCCTCTGACAGCTCGAGGAGAGAACCTTCCTTGCCTCCTCAGCTTCTGGTGGCTCCAGGTGGTCCTTGGTTTATAGCCACCTCACTCCACCCTCAGCCTCTCTCTGGTGACAGTCACCTCCCCTTCGGGGTATTGGTATTAACTTCTCTTGCTTGTCTTTTATCAGGCCACTTGTGATGGCATCTCTGGCCCACTCAGATAATCCAGGGTGATCTTAGCACTTTAGAATTCTTAACTGAATCACATCTGCAATGACTCTTTTTTCCCAAATAAGGTCATGTTTGTAAATTCTGGTCATTAGGGCTTGATATCCCTGGAAGGCCATTATTCAACCTTACTACATACAGTATAATGGTTGATTCAAGGACTAAGTTAAACAAGTTGTGTGTTTGACCACAGGGCTCAGGTCTAAAGGAAAATCTTCATTGTGAAAAGAAGCGAAATGTCCCAATCAGAGTAGTGGTATCAGGTCCAAAAGATACAGCATGGTTATAAATAGGAAGACAGATCACACAGCTAGAATTCAGAAGCCAATGTTTTCCATGATACTCCAGGAAGCAAACCAGAGGCAAGAATCACGTTCCCGGCTGCTCCATTGAGATGTGACACTACTATGACTATCCAGACTGACAAATGTATCTATGAGGCAAGTAGATCACATGTGATTGTAACTATGAGCCACCGGATGCAAAAAGCCAGCTAGGAAAATGATTGTGTCTGAAGGGAGCTCAGGGCCCACTCTCAACTGGGTGCACGTCCTCTCTCTTCTGGTTTCTTTGTATCACTTTCCCTCCCCTTCTCCCCCTAACCCCCCATATCCAAAGAGTTCAAGCCACAGTCACATATATATGACTCAGCCATTTCTGACTGATAAAATCTTCTGGCTTAGCTAAAGGGTCACTTGTCCACAAAATTATCAGTGACCCTCCCCCTGTACTTATCGATGTTACCTCCCCCACCCCTCGTCATACAGACTCCTTCCTAAAATACTTCTCCTTATCTCTCACCCCAAAGCAAACTGGCATCTGCCTCTGACAGGTTCCTCCGAAAACCAAATCAAAATGTAAAATGAAAACACAGAGTTTATTCATTTTTTTCCAACCACCACCTTAAGTGCTTTTGTCTTAGAAACATGCCAATTGTCATTATGATTCTGTTCTGTTCTGAATCAGAGCAAATCCTGTGACTGATGAATCAGGTGCAAGAGGAGAGATGGTGGGCAGTTTCCACGATCTGTCCATGGCCACAGGACCGCCATCGGATTGCCTCTTGGGTGGTTACAGTTCTCTAGAATGGCCGACCTAAAGTATACAAATGCTCATGGCAGAGGACTGAGTAATCATCCCGTTTATCAACTGCTGTTCTGCTCTGTGGTTGTTCGGATTATCGTGTGTGTGCCACACCACCATTTCCTCTGTGGTTTCCTGAGTTGGCAATCTTTCCGGGTGAAACCGATATCATACTGTATCGAGAGTGATAACGAGTCAGACATATTTGGCATGCATGACTTCATTCAAGAAGAAATTCTTAAGGAATCAGATGTCAATGCTCTGTTATGGCCCGCTGTCCTTCGTATTCCTGTGGCCTTTGTAAGGAAAAGCTTTACTGCAGCGAATAAAGAGATGCCTTATTGTAATTAGCTCCCAGAGGAGAGTTGATCTCCGTAGAGTTTACAACACACTACCATCAAAGAGACAGAAAGGAAGCCCTCCACAAAATACTGCTTGTGTCTCACTGTATCTGAGCTCCCAGGCAGCACTCGAGCCAATAGAAGAAAAATGGCTGGCGGCAATCATTTGGAATATTTGGTGTCCCCGGTGATTCTTTCTCTTTAAATCTGTGTTGCACTCAGATCAAGAACACGAGAATCTTATTATAGTGGGAAAAGGTACTGAACACTTAAGAGATGGCATAATGTGGTGGAAAAAGATATATGCTTTGCTGGCAGAGAAGCATGAGGAAGGCACTTTTTTTCTGCCTGTTAATGGGATTAAAGTCATTTTACCTCTCCAAGTCTGCTGCTTCATCTATAAAATGGAAATAATCCCACCCACGTCTCTGGGCTTCTGTATGGATAACAGGAGCCAAGGCATTGCAGATCGCCCCGTGGATGGCAGGCGGGTGCTAAGCTCTCACGCTCACTCCTTCCATTCTTTACCTTCACGCTGGCTGCGCTGTTGAACCCGGACACGTCACTTAGAACACTGTGCCCACTCAGAGAGTCCACGTAACATTTTTTGTTGCTGTGCTCTATTTTTACCCAACTGACTTTTTTCCTTGTCACACTCGGTTGTTACTTTGGTCCTGAAAGAGTTGAGCGGTTGGCACGATTCATACTTAAGTGATGATTTCTTGACCAACAGATGAATCTTAATAAGAAATAGGATGATTTCCAGGGCGACGAGGCAGCCCAGTTGTTAGGCATCTGCCTTTGGCTCAGGTCATGATCCTAGGGTCCTGGAATGGAGTCCCGCATTGGGCTCTCTGCTCAGCAAGAAGCCTGCTTCTCCCTCTCCCACTCCTCCTGCTTGTGTTCCCTCTCTCACTGTGTCTCTCTTTGTCAAATAAATAAAATCTTTAACAAACAAAAAATAAATAAATAAAAGAAAATAGGATGATTTCCATGGCTGCTGGAAACAGTCAAGAACTATTCATTAAACAAATTAGATCAGATTATGCACCTTAGGCTGTGCCCCCAAATCTTTGCCTAATATCTTCAGAGTGTCCAGGAAGAAGAGGACTGTATTGATTAAGAGAGATGACACATTTCAAACCTCATGACCTGAAGCATCTAGGTGGCTCAATTGCTTAAGCTTCTGCCTTTCCTTCAGGTCCTGATCTCAGAGTCCTGAGATTAAGCCCCGCTTCTGCTTCCGGCTCCCTGGCTTCCTGCTCAGTGTGGAGTCTGCTTCTCCTTCTCGCTTTGCCCAACCACCCCCAAACCCTGCTCATGCTCATGTGCTCTCTCTCTCTCTCGCTCTCTCTCAAAACAAACAAATAAACAAACACCAAAACAAAACAAAACAAAATCATTAAAACCTCCTGATCTGTTCCTAGAACTAGTCAAAACTCAATTTTCCCACTGGAAAATTGGGAGGTTCCTAAGAACAAAGGATTTGGTTCTTGCTACATGAAGACAGCACACACAACCACCCTGCTGATGACCTCTGGGAATGTCTCCTTTCACAGGGTTGGAGGGGAACAAATGCTTTCTCAACCCCCCCAACCCCTTTTGTAGCAATGGGTTCTGGGATAATTTCATTTAAGGCCCCATTGCCAAGGAGGACTGAGTTAAAGATCTAAGTCCAGACTTCTAATATCCTGACTGTCAAGTTCATAAATCACCTTTGTATGTCACTGGATTCTGTTGTATTTTCTCTTCCATTTACTAGGTGTTATTTTTCTTCTTCTTGGGGCTAATTAATCTTGGGAAAATTGGAGCACCAAATGAAGCCTGAAAAATGTAGCTTAGAGAAGACGTCCAGAGGAATATCACATAGTGACACCCAGAGGATGGATGACAGCAGACGACCTCTGTTTCTGTTAATGTGGAGGATTGTGTGACCTGAGAAATCCTGCTGGCACGAAAGTCGCTAGAAAACACACAAGCAGAGAAGCAAGCACTGGACCAACACTGGCTAAGACCTCCTGGCTTAGACTTGGACTTGAGAGACCTTAACAAGTGGGGCTAAAACAAAAATCCTGAAGCACATGCTAGAAGAGACATTGGACTTCTGAATAAAACTTGGACATCCCAAAGTCAGCCTATTCCATGGGTGAACTAGGTGAAAAATAAAACAAAACAAATAAATGCCAAACCCTTCCCTGAATGAAAAAGGGAAGAGTTGGCAGTCTAGCCTGTCTTGACTTTGGCTCTTGGAGGAAAGATAGAAAGAGAAAATCTTTCATGAATGTCTTAGCCACAAACCTACTGTTCTGCATATAAGGCAAGAATTAATCCCATTGGGGGACCCAAAATATACAAGGATAAAATTTAATTTAATGTTGGTGTTGCCCCTGAACACTGGCTTGGAAGAAGCAAATGCAATCATCTTTGGATAAAGCACAAATGCATGACGGACAAATTAAATAGCAGAGGAGACGGAGCATAAGAGAGGATTTGTGATCTGATACATAGATGTGACTAAATTAATTAGATTCACCCAGAGAGACAGAGGGAGCAAATGTATGGCATGCAGAATCCTATAGAGTGATCAAGTTCAAAGCATAGTTAATGTATGTCTAATATACATCTAATTGGAGTTCTAGGAGATGCTAGAGAGAATTGGTAGAGACAATGTTTGAATGTGATTGGGAATTTTTCCAGAGCTTGTAAAGACCTAATTGCTCAGGGTCATGAAGTACTAAAGACAAAATAGATTACATAAAAATTGCAGCATCAGCTGAGACTGATGCTGGAAAACCAAAAACAGAGGGAGGGTGTTTAATCAGCCAGATCACCTACACAGGCATGACCATTAGGCCTGTAGCTCACTTCTTAAAAGCAACAATGAAGATCACTAGACTGTGGAAGAGTATCATCAATGCGCCGACAGAAAATAACCATCAGCTTAGGAGTGTATAACCGGTAGAGGCATCTTTCAGAATGGGGGCAAATTAAGTAACTTCTAAGAGGATAAAAACAAAGAGGATTTATTATGAGCAGAGGACTAAGGGAATTCTAAAGAACGTCTCATAGTAGAGGGAATACAACTGGTTTAGGAAAGTCTACAATAAAAAAAAAAAAAGTGAGCCCCAAATCCTTCACTATGAGAAAGAGTATTGATATTGTCTGAGTTTTGAATTACAAAATAGAGAGCGAGAGAGAACTCAAATATAGAGCAACAAGAACATTGAACTGTTGTTCCCAAGCTATTTATTGAAGCACCCACAGCATCCTAGTGAACACACAAGGGAACCAGAAGTTACGAGAAATTTCTAGGGAGACAGAGCAACATCTGTTGGATGCAGCATGGAATGCTAGCTCAAGGCTGTTCACGGTTTCCATATTGAATTCATTATGTTCCTTTCGATTCCATCTTATCTGTATGAAACTGAATTTTGCAATGGATATTTCTATGGAAAAAAAAAACCCCGAATACCAGAAGAAAATACATACTTAACAAGAAATAAGGGTGGAAATGTATCATTTTATTCCAAGATTTGAGAAGTTGTATAGTGCCTAACAAGTGTACATGTGGTACAAGAAAATAATTGTGGCTTTTGGAGAATGAAACAAAATTATTATTTCTTCCTTCAATTTAAATCTATTACTTTTTTCAGATAGCTCCCAAGTTGTTAGGATATAAATACATGATAAGTTGTTTTGACCTAATTATTTAATAAACAAAATGAAATTAGTTAATAAAACCAAAGATTCTTCTTTTTGCCTTGGGACACTGTGAAGAAATTACTGAGACATTACAGACACGGGGAGCAGAGAAAGTTTGGGAATATCCGGATTATAAATTAGCATGGGGATAACTGGGTAGCTATTAACCAGATTTGTATTTTATTAATTTAAATGGGTATGTTAAAACTTGTAGGGGAAAAGAAAAGCATAGGTGTGTATCTTCCAAACCGGTAAATATGGGGAAAATGGAGTGTGGGAAAACAATCTCAGCTAATCCCAAACAAGGCAAGATGAGATTCTTTTCCGTAAGTGTGACAAAAAGAGAACCCTAAGTATTAAGGTGCTAGAAATAATTTCAAATTTATTAATAATCCTGATTCCCATGTAAATGCACTAAATCCTCTAATTCAAAGACTGGCTAAGTCCCGTGATTTTCTATTTTCAGGAGATTTGCCTAAAATGTAAAACTTAGAAAGATTTATTGTAAAGGCACAAAATGATACATGAAGACAAACCAAACCAAAATGAAGCTCATGTAGCTCTAATAATGTTAGTTCAGACTTTAAAACAAAATGCATTACTATAGAAGTCTACCCTATAATAATAAAAAGTTCAATTCACTGAAAAGATGCAATAATTCTAAAATTATATGATTAGTAATGAAAAATTTTAGGACAACAAATTTGAAAAGTTGGTGTAGTGAAACTCCAAGAAAATATGCATTATTGAAACTTACTCAAGAAAAAAAAGAATATCTAAAATTCCCTATATTGAATCAAAGAATAAACTGGTAATGAAAAATCTTCTCACTAACAAAACACCAGCCCCAAAGAGAGAGTATTCAGGTGAGTTTCCATCAGGACCAGATATTCCAATCGTACACAAATGCTTTCAGAAAATAGGAAAAAAAGGGTTTACTGCAGCTCACATTCTGAAGTAAGAATTACTCTGGTTTCTAAGACTCAAGAGCAAAACAAGAAAGGGAAATTGCATGCCATTCTCATTCATGAGCTAGATTCAAAAAAATGTTAAAGCAGTAGCAGATAAAATTCAAAACTTATTTTTTTTCTTGAAATGTAAGATTGATTCAGTATTAGAAAATTAATTCATGCATCATGTCAACAGATTAATGGAGGAAAATAATGTATTCTTTTAATAAATGGATAAAAAGAACTGATAAAAGGCAACATCTATGATAAAAGTTCTCAACAAACTAGGAATATATTCTGTATCCTAATACAGTGTGCCTACAATTCTTTGGTGCAAAAATAATGATGAAACATTAAGTATATTTCCTTTAAAATTGAGAACAAGATAAAAATGTTTTTTGCTAACACTCAATATACTGGTAGTCCTAGCCAATGATATAATATAAGAAAACAGAATAAAAGGTATAATTTGGAACAGAAAAACAAAACTATATTTATTCAGAGATGATATCATTAATTTTATAGAAAACCAAAAGAATCTACAAATGAGTTATTAATAAGACTGTTTGCCAGATATAATTTTATAGTAAATTTTATTTCTATATAATAGCAATAAGCAGCAAGTTAAAAAAAAAAAAAGATCCATTTCACCTTGGCAGCTAACATGGACTGCTTTTATAAGGGACAAATATAATGAAAAATGAGCAAAGCCATTATGAAAAATGCTAACACTTTATAAAACATATTAAAAATGACTTAAATAAATTGAAATTATTAAAGTAAACATTTAATGGGTAGTAAGATAATATTGTAGTGATGTTATTTCTGCCCAGTAGGGTTTTCCCTGAACCTGAAAGGCTGGCTTTAAAATTTATAGACAAGAGCAAAGGTCCAAGAACCCTTGAAGACAAAGAACAAGGCAGAGGTGTGGTGGGGATCTTGCCAAATGAAACACTGGTCCTTATGATGAAAGAGAGGGATTTGGTCAGTGTGGTATTGGCCACGGGGTAGACAAATGTACCCACGGGACAGAACAGAGAGCCCAGGAGCAGCCCTAACATGTATAGAAGTGATCTACCCCAGAGCTGGTATTACAGATTCATGAGGAAAGGAAGGAGACTGCTCCGAATGGCTCTGGGGGAAACGTGAAATCGAATCCCTTCCCACATCATATGTGAAATTCAATTCCAGTTTTTCCCAAAAGCAAAATATGGAAGACCAAAATTTGAAAAAAAATTATTAAATTTTATTTTTACGATAATTATAGATTTTCATGTAGTTGTAAGAACTAGTACAGGGATCCTGGGTGGCCTTTTACCAGGTCGACAATAGTAACATCTTGCCAAACTACCTTGCATCAGAACAACCAGGGTAATACCATGGGTACAGTCAAGATACTAACAGCTCCATCATGAAATCCCTCCTACTGCCCTGAAAACCATTCAGCGGCCATCTTTCCTGAATCCTCTATTGGAATCTGTTGCCTGTTTCTGGAATTTCATCACTTTGAGAATGCTGTGTAAATGGAATCAACCGTACACTATGTACTCTTTGGGGATTGGCTCTTTACACTCAGCACAATTCCATCAACCTTCATCCAGGCTGTGGTGGGAATCAATGGCTTGTTTCTTCTTATTTTCAGTATGGAGTATTCCATTCTATGCTGTACCGCAGTTAGCTTCATGATCCACAGGTTGAAAGACCTCTCTGCTGTTCACAGTGTTGGGCGATTACAAATAAAGGTGCTATGAATGTTCATATGCAGATTTTTTAAAATTTATTTTTATTTTTTATTTCTTTTCAACAAAACAGAATTCATTGTTTATACACCACACCCAGTGCTCCATGCAATACGTGCCCTCCATAAAACCTACCACCTGGCTCCGCAACCTCCGCCCCGCCACTTCAAAACCCTCAGATTGTTTTTCAGAATCCATAGTCTCTCATGGTTCACCTCCCCTTCCAATTTCCCTCAACTCCCTTCTCTCCATCTCCCTATGTCCTCCATGTTATTTGCTATATGCAGATTTTTGTCTGACATTCTCCACAGAATCGTGTGAGTGATCCCGTTTCTGTTTCCTAATGTTTGGTGTCCCTTTTTAAAACTTTAGCCATTGGTATTATGTCATTATGCTTTTAGTTTATATCTCCTTCATGAGTAATGATATCAAGTATCTTCCCAAGTGCTTATTTGCCATCTATGTATCTCCTTGGGCAACATGTCTGTGTATGCCTTTGATTATTTTCTTTTCTTTTCTTTCTTTTTTTTTTTTTTTTTAAGATTTTATTTATTTATTTGACAGAGATCACAAGTAGGCAGAGTGAGAGAGAGAGGAAGAGAAGCAGGCCTCCGGCTGAGCAGAGAGCCCAATGTGGGGCTAGATCCCAGGACCCTGGGATCATGCCCTGAGCCGAAAGCAGTGTCTTTAATCCACTGAGCCACTCAGACGCCCCTAAGCCTACAGCACCCAGTATTCCCAGGCGGTATCCCATCCAAGTACTAGCCTTTGCCTATTTTCTAACTGGATTTTTTTTTTACTGTTAAGTGATAAGAGTGATAAACACACACACACACACACACACACACACACACACACAAGATACTAGTCCATTGTCAGATATACAGTTTGCAAATATTTCTCTCATTTTGTAGCTTTTTTCCCATCCCTTGCACACAATCTTTGCTAAGCAATATTAAAGATTTTTCTCTACGATTTTAGAACTTTAAATTATACATTGAAGTTCATGATCCATTTAAGTTATTTTTTATATAAGGAATGAGATTTAGGTTGAGATTTTTCTTTTTTCTTGTGATTGTTCCAGTACCATTTGTTTAAGAAGCTGTCCTTTGGGGCACCTGGGTGGCTCAGTGGGTTAAGCCGCTGCCTTCGGCTCAGGTCATGATCTCAGGGTCCTGGGGTCGAGTCCCGCATCGGGCTCTCTGCTCAGCGGGGAGCCTGCTTCCCCTCTCTCTCTCTGTCTGCCTCTCCATCTACTTGTGATTTCTCTCTATCAAATAAATAAATAAAATCTTTAAAAAAAAAAAAAAGAAGCTGTCCTTTCTTCATTGCATTTACACCTTTCCCAGAATTATCTGGGCGTACGCTGTGTGGATATATTTCTGAGTTCTCTATTCTATTCCATTTTCATACTCTGTAAGTACCTATAGGACATATAGCATCTATCCAGTATACCTTAATATCTGGGACACTAGGTCTCTTTCATTTTACTCTTATTTTCAAGATTGCTTATTCTAAGGTCTGTGTCTTTCCATATAAATTTCAGTAAAAGTTTTTTTACATCTAAAGAAAAACTCTTCTGGGATTTTGGTAAGAATTGCATCAAACCCATAGATAAATTAGAGGAGATTTGACATCTTCACAATGTTGAGTCTTCAAATCCAAGAACACAGTACACTTCTCCATTCGTTTTAGGTGACCTTTGATCTCTCTCATCAGCATTTTGTAATTTCTGGCATCCAGAGGCTACACCTGTATGTTGAGTTGGTATCCAAACATTTCATTTATTTTTAGCAATTGTTAGTGGTATCATGTTTTTCATTTTTGTTTCCTCAGGTTCGTTGTCGGTATGCGGGAATGTTTATTACTTTTTTAATTTATTACTTCAGGAAGTATTTATTTATTATTTATTTATTACTTCCTCATTTATTTTTCGGGATTTCTATGTGGACCAGCATGGCATCTGTGCGATTACTTCCTTTTATTATATTTCTTTTTATATTTCTCCCTTGTACATTTACTTATTCTATTATTTTTTCCTTACAATCTGTATATCTTAAGCAGATTATGCCTTTTCTCTGGATTTATTTTCATGGCTAGAACTTCTAGTAATATGCTGAATAAGAGTGGTGACAGCAGACATCCTTGCCTTGTTCTCAGCATTAGAGAAAAGGTTTTCAGTTTATTAGCATTAAATACCATGTTGTCTTCAGGGGTTTTGTAGACAATCTTAATCAAGCTAAGGTAATTCCTCTCAATCCTTGACTTGCTATGAGCTTTTATTATAAATAGGCCAATGTTTTAAAATTTTAATAGGAAAATTTAGGAGACTATCCTGTCATCTAGAGTTGGGAAGAATTTTTAAAATATGTCATAAAAGATACAGAACATAAAGGGAAAATTCAATAAATTTCAGAAAGCTGAAAGTAAAAACTTCTGTTTGTCAGAATACCACAAAATGAGTGAGAAATAAAGCCATAATATTGTCAATTTATGTTCCAATGAAGGATTCATAACCAGAATACATAAAGAACTCATGAACCAGTGAGAAAAGATAATTAAGCAAATAGAAAAAATGCAAATGACTTGAACAAACATTTCATTGAAGGGGAAATAAAAAGCAGGGAAAATATATTCAGTCTCATTAGTAATCAAGGAAATGCAAGTTAAAGCTTCAGTAAGATAGCATCGCAAAGTGATTAGATTGGCAAATAATATTCACTACTGGTAGGAATGCTGTTACCTAATATTAAAGATACATGTACCTGGTGTCTAGGTTTGTGCCTAGAGTCATTGTTGCATGAAGAGATGTTTAGTATGACAGCAGTTTTTGTTGTAGCAAAATAACTGAAAGCAATGTAAGAGCAGAAAGAATTAATAAATTATGATATATCTGTATAATGACATAATTTACATTAGTGGCTGTAATTGCCCATGGCCATGATACTTCAAAATGGATGAGTCTCAAAAACCAGGTTAAAGAGAAAAAGCAAATCAGAGAAGAATACATACACATGATTTCATTGATATAAATCTTATAAATGGGTGAAAACAGGCACGAAATTCTTAGAGACATAAACATATAGGATATAAGAATGAAAAAAAGGAAGGATAATTTCAAAAAATCAGGAGATGATTATTTGGGAATAGAAGAGGGAGGAATTGGGACAAAATTGGGGCTGGAAACACCTGGGTAATGTTCTTAAGTTTTTACATGTTCTCATTAACCTATACATACATGTTAGAATAGCTCTTTGAAAGACTAATATTTGTGTTTTTCATTAGAAAAAGGAGGGGGAAAGGCTGTGTCATGTGCATTTAACACCAGAGTAGTTTTAGTGATAGCAATTGTTTCAAAAGGAGTAAGACAAAAGAAAGTGTCAGCACCTAAATCTGCTCTCCAGGATCTAAGTTAGGGATTTGCTTATTCATTTTTTTCATGAATTGTGTGTTACATTTGCATCTTTTCCCAGGAGCGTTGAATTAACTTTCAGCGCACTAGTTGTATGTCACGCCTTCAGTTATTGAAACTTGACCACAGCTGTTCTCCTCTTAACCTACAGGAATGACTGAAGGACCATGGAATGAATGAGTTCATTGGAACGCTTTGTTGCTTTCTAATATATCCGTGCCTGTTTGGGGAATCGTTTTCTGAGTTTTCCCAATGAGGAAGAATACTATCATTATTTTCTTCAAGTGCGGTAGATTCACTTCACACGTATAACGCATGTGCCCACTGTTTCTGTTGAATTCCTGCATCCCCCTTTCTGGCTTTTCTTCACTCGTAATGACCTTGGTCCTCAAGGAGCTTCTCCTCTTGGCCTCTGCAGTGTTTTCAGATAGGGTCACTATACCTAGGGCAGATTCCAGATACTTGGAAAACTTTAGGAAGCTGAGGGAATTGCGGCAAAGTGACATTAGAACTTGATAACTAAGTTCCTACAAATGAGTATATTTTGGGAAGCCAGTAAAACATTTTCATATCTAGAGAAATCTAGGGATTTATTGAAATTTTAAAAGAGACAACACCCCCCACTAAATGAAGAAAACAAAAGGAACCACTTGCTACTTAGTTAATTCAATTTAATCAGTTAGTTAATTAAATAAATGAATAAATAAATGTGGTTTGTTAAACCCAATAAAATATTATTTAGCATCTATCAGATAGTCCCAGGTAATGTTCAAGGCACTGGGGATATAGCAGGGAACTAAACAGATATTTTAAAGTAAAAATAGCAGTCTGGTGGATACCATTTAATTAAAAAATATGCCTTATAAGACTGTAAGCTTCTGGAGGGTAAGGACCTTGCTTGTTCTGCGACTTAGTTTTTTTTTTTTTTTTTTCTTCTCAGCACTTAATAATGCCTGGAACATTAATATGCATTTAATGCTTATTATTGATTATTAATCATTGCTGTTAATGTGTTTATTTTTGTTACATGAATGAATGCACCTTAAAGCCCTACAGCTTGTCCTTGGTGGAGATGGAGTTTGAACCCAGTCTACTGATAATGATAATTAGTTGCCATTAATTGTGAGTTTACTCTGTCCAAGGTGCTATGCTCGCCATTTTATACTCATATCTTACTTAATCCTTACAAACTCCTGAGAAAGAGATATTATTGCTACCTTCTTATTGAGGAGGGTTTTGAGCCTCAGAGTATGTAGGTGCCTTGCCCAAGGTCACCTACTGGGTCTGTTCCCTTCAAAATCTGAGCCAGACTGGAGCCAAAATCCTTCCTCTTTTCAGAGCCTCTGTATCTGTGGTAGCCTTGGCTCCCAGGAAGGGAGCAGCTCAGTTTATTAACTAATTGGGCTACATGATGCCAAGCAATCCGTTTGGCTGATTTTCTTTCCCTAGCAAATTGACTAATTTGTTTTACAGAATTGACCCCATCAGCTAGTTATTTTAATGGTAAATCAAATTATGCTTGACTTTTTTTTTTTTTTCTTTTCTTTTACTGAGTCTCCAACTGGCTAAAAGGTTAGGGTCAGACATACCTTAATTATAATCCAGAGTCGACCATTTATTAACTGTGAGCCTTGAGCAAGTTCTCAACCTCTTTAGGCTTCCATCACCTATCAGTAGAAATGCAGATGAGAATAATTCCTACCTGGTCTACTTAATGAGACGATTGGATGGAGACAGCTCTTTCCCTTGTAACACAATGTCTGACTCTTAAGGAGTTTTGTGGGTGATAACTGCTGGTATTATACTTTTCCTTGCAGTTGCTAACCTGGCATTTTATTTTGATACTATCTTTGTGCAGTGCCTTTTACTAGGTCCTGCAGCTTCTTTCCAAGATAGACAAAGTCACTTACTTGTTACTTATTGGATTTTGCTCCTTCACGTGGAGCTTAAACTGTTGTAAAAATTGGCTCAGGTCTCTTATTCCCAACCCTCCCTTCTAATTACAGGCACTTTGAATGCAAGTTCATTCATCTTTTTACTGCCAGCCCCATCCTATTGTCTAATATATAGGTGCTCTGTGATGTTTGTTCAGTGGAATGAATAGGTCACGTCTCTGTTCAAAGTTGGGGTAGGTCAGTTCACTATTGCACAACACGGTTAATGTCATTTGTGGGATTATATTGATTTTCAATATGATCTTTACACATACCATTCGTGTATGTCACTTAATGCCTGCAGTCTGTCTCTTTTCCTTTGTGTATGTTTTGCTACTTCTACTCTTGACCCAGAGCTCTTGCTTTCCTTAGAGATTTTTACCACCTATAGAGTGGGTATTGCTTTTTTATTTTTTACATTTCTTTTCTTGTTAGTGCTGTATTACAGACTGGGTCTGCCACTCCTGCTATAGGACTATTCAAAAGACTTTCCTACTTAAACTTTTATTTCCCACATCACTTTAAGGTATACATTTTACCCTTCCCCCCACCCCCATCATTAATACATTACCATTTGACTCTGTCATTAGGCTGTCAATCTGTGAAACTCTTGAAGAAGAAAGAAAAACCTTATTTTAAATCGGCCTGATACTTTGCTAAAGAGGTTGGTGCACTCGCTACAATTCTATTCTTGTCAGGAATAGGCTTTTGCAATTATAAGGAGAAAAAATGAAATTTAGAAGAGCTACCCCACCATAAGAGATCTAGGGAGGATAAAATAAGGAAAAGAAGGACAACATTCAGTGCAAAGTTCTAGGGAAGGTTCTTTGCCTCATTTAAAAATAACTAAATGTGTACCCCAAACGCTACAAATAGCCAGTCTGAGGGGTTCCAGCCATGATATTGCCTTAAGAGAAAATGGTATTGGAGGCCTCTAGAGCTGAGGTCCTCATTCCATTGTGAGTGGTCAGAAAATGAAACACTTTCAATCTGAATTTCTAGGTTAAGGTAATAGAGTTTAGGGTGTTGAGCCCTGGTGAGAAAAGGAACGGGGAACATTTCGTCACCATTGCCAAGGAAATGTTATCCGAATGCTGGTGCATGCCAAGGTCCTGCGTTTCCAATGAAGTTAGGGGGAGACAATACGCTTGAAGTGCAGGAGGAGAAATTTATGCTGAAATTCAGACAGACTGCCTGGGTTCTGAGATTCTCGAATATGTTGCTAAACAGAGCAGGACTCGCCCCACAAACAAGGCTGGAGAGTTTTCCAAGATTCCGAGTCATTAGGCAGGGTTTCCAGGGACAGCAGGGCTCGGCTTCAATTGTTCCCGAGATCATCTGACCTGATTCATGAAGGAAGCCTATGGAATTGTATCGACTCGCGGTTTTCCATAAAAGTGCCTGGTGACCCAGCAGGGGAATCGGCCCAGGCTTTCTGAAGATGTGGGTGCAGGCTAGCCCATTTATTTCCTAACTGTACAAACGCTATAGCAAATGAAAAGCTGCAGTTAACTTCCTGTGCCAAGCATGGGAACGATTTATATTTCTGCCTGAAACTGAGTGATTTTCGATGCAAGGGAAGTGATGAGGCTGGATTACAAAGTTTCCTCTCAGGAGGGTCATATACAAACAGCAATGAGGGGAGGGCCGAAGGAAGTATCTTCTTGAAGCTGCTTCCCCAAGAAACTTCAATCAACTGCGAGGTTTTGCTTGCACAAAACTTTGACGTATGTCCCTTGACCTTTACCAACTACCCTTTCACGTTTGACACTTAACGTTTCCACCACGATTAGAATTCAGCGTTAATTAATTTCAACAGTATCAGTTAAGTTATATTTAGCTAAAGAACACTCACTTTTGTCTTTTGTGAGTAGCACTGCAGTGTTATTACGAAGAGGTAGTCAGGAGGGCAACAGATAGGAGAAGAGAAGAATGATTCAGTGTGCAGATAATTGTTTCGAGTGAAATTTAGCTTGGTATTTTTGTTCCTGTCCTCAGTAGAACTGAGATTTAGCACCTCGCCTTGGCATTTAGCCCCCACACCCACATAGGAGGAGGCTGTGCTGGGCGGGTGCTGAGAACGAGCCACACCAGAGTTAAATTATAGCTCAGTTCTAACACTGGCAAGAATTTTCTCTGGCCAGCTCCTGGGTGCAAAGCTGGTGATTCCAAAAGAGAGGCAAGGCATCCCTAGAAAGGATCTCCATATGGTGTGGCATCACCCTCGCCGAGGGGGGGTCGTTTGACGGGGTTGTTTAAAGAGCATCGCCCCAAAGGTGGTGACCGTTCCCAAAGAAAACAGTGGTGCCCCAGAATATTGAGACCCAGCAGGGTCATACTTTTAACCTTAAAATGTCACCTGCGAGGTTGTCTTACTGGCTTATTCCGTAACATGACCAAAAAGCTCCCTGGACTTGGAGAGAGCCCAAGAATTTTGACCTCTTTCCCCTGGGTTGTCTAAGGGAGAAATCATTTTTGTTAGTTAGTTTTTTTTTTTTTTTAAATTCCATGCTCTTTTAACTCTGTGTGAACAGACTATGATGAGGGTATGGATATGCACATCTTGTTTTTACCTGAAGCTCAAAATCCTGTAGAACCATTACAACATATGGCTCTTTGGGATATTAGCATGAAAGCCTGGTCCGTAAGTTTACTGTGCCACTCAATCCCTTCTGCCCCTTAGATCCCTGCACAGAACGGGAAGAGAGAAGCTCTCCATTTGGTAGGCAGTACAGGTGAAACCAATTCATACGTAAGCTGCCCTTTTATGTCTCAGTGAACATTCAGTAATAGGAATAGTAAATTGAATTTGGGGGTTCTTTGAGACAGTATACCCAGGTAGTCTCCGGTTGTTAAAAAAATAAATAAATAAACAAAGGAAACCAACTTTTGTAGCATTTTCGTTTGTGTTTGACCAAACGTTTTGCCTCCCATAATTCAGATTTCACGTTCTAGAATCAAGTTCCAAGTCCTCGTCTTATCCTCCACCCGCAGTTGGAGGACTCTTGATCCTTGCCACATTCTGGATTCCTACCTACCCAGTAGGAAAAGTGAAAGCCAAGGATTTAGGTAGCTCTGTTCCAGTGATCAAGCAATTCAACATCAAGTCACATTTATGTTTCTCTAGTCCTGATAGAATGTCCCTGGCCTAGTAACTGGCCTTGTGTCTTAACCCTGAGGTCAAATCTGCCTCGTGTTCTTGATCCTGGTCTCCGTGCATGGGAGTCTGACCAGCCCTCTAGGATGGGGTCTCTGTTGTTGCTGTTGTTTTCCTCAGTTTTCTCCTTGCCAGCTCCTACTGACTCATCGTTCTGAGATGTAGTCTGATCATTATGGTCTTGTTATCACTGAAAACATGCCTGGTTTCCATCTCCTGCTCAAGCGTCTCACCTGAGTCCACTCGGGGCTCCTGGCTCTGGTAAGAGCAGCCCTGAATCTGTCCACTCCCAGCAGCCACTAGGCCTTCTAGTTCCGGTTCACCTTTCAAACTGGTCTGTCTCCCCACACCTTCCACTGAATACATTGCCAGGAACACATATACCATCCCCATGGGCTGCCCTTTTCCAGGTCCTGGTTCTTTTCGCATTCTGTCCTTCTGCAGTTGACTTTGGCCATGTCCTGCAGTGAGGTAATGCAGGAAGAGGCCAAACTTTAGTATTTAGGGGATCAAACATAGATGAAAGGGGGGGAAAATCGTGCCCTATACTTAGGAGCAAATAACATTTTGAAGAGTGGGAAGACTTTATTAAAAAATGCAGTTTGCTAGTCCTGGAATCTTCTAATTCTTTTTGGCTTCACTTGATTTAATAGAGGATAGAAATATTTTTATTTAAAATATTTACTTCCAGGGACGCCTAGGTGGCTCAGTGAGTTAAAGCCTCTGCCTTCGGCTTAGGTCATGATCCCAGGGTCCTGGGATTGAGCCCCACAGTGGGCTCTCTGCTCAGCGGAGAGTCTTCTTCCGCCTCTCTTTGCCTACTTCTCTGCCTACTTGTGATCTCTATCTGTCAAATAAATAAATAAATAAATCTTAAAGGAAAAAATAAAAAAATAAAATAAAACATTTATTTCCAAATTAAAATTCCAAACATCTTTACATTTTGCAATATCTTTTCTTCAATGGACCAAATAGGTGGCTTTTTGAACTCCTTGAGACTAAATAGTTTTATTTTATAATTTATTCTCCTGTCTGTTTTTACATTTAAAGGTGTTACACAATGGCCTCATCATGGAGTTGAAGCATCCAACCGTGGGGAAGATATCAGTGCCAGGTTTGAAAATTTTTGTCATTTTCCTTAATCCCTTCCTTCCTGAATTTTTCCCTGTGCTGATCGCTGCAGATAGTTGGTGACCCCCCAGCTTGTCAGGATGTTATCCAACTTCTTTGTTTGGATAAAAGGGAAGCCCTAGTTACGTCACACCCACGAGCATATGCTGAAGCTACAGAATTGTGTCTCGGCTTGAACGAACATCCGACTGCCTTGGTGACCCGAAATGCTCTTATTATCTGACTCCATTTTTTGTAATCATTTGCTCACAAAAGTACATCATATAATTGCCAAAGATAGACAACCATAGAGATGGCACCTCTCACAAATGAGGGCGGAAGCTGGGCACCATGGAGTTGTTGTCTACTGACATCTGAGGCCAGGGACCTTTCCTTTTGAACTGTGGTTTACAGTGTGGTTCTCAGCTTTGTAGATAAGGAAACTAAATGTTTTCACTTCACTCAGGATACACTGAATTTTTCTAACTTGACTCATACCAAACAAACTCCCTAAGGCATTTTGGTCTAAGCCAAGATGCCAACTTTTTCACTTCTGGGAGAATTCTCTTTCCGGAATCCAGAAGCCTTGTGCCTACTTTCAGAGCATCCAGAGTGTCGTGAGAGCTCATGACCAACCTCCGGCCCCCACAGACTTCATTCCTCTAATGATCATAATGTTACCATTCTTCAGATCTGCTGTCTCTGCTCGGGGCACCACTGGGAAGGCATGCCACATTCTTGTCCATCGGGTCCCTGTTTGCTAGACTAGACACAAACCAGACACTTATTTCTGTCTCTTCTTCTGACAAAGGATAATGAAATTAGTTAGGACTTCGGTCACTGTTTACTTGAAACTATATGCTGGTTACGATGCTTGAAACTTGGGCATTCCCCAAAGCCCTCACTCACCTCAGACAAATAGCATAGAGCATTTACTTCTGTCGAATCACATTTGTTGAATAACTGTTATGGTTAAGTTCATTCCAAGTATAATCTAATTTTAAGATACAGGATTAGCTTGGTAATAATGTTCTAGAAGAGATCCGATCGTGGCCATCAGTGCCAAAAGGATAAGAAGAGGGAGGTATGGTGAATAAAGCAAGTTGAAAGGGAAAATTCTGATGTGCAGGGGTAGAAGGAACACCATACATGAATTAAGGAAGGTAACTGAGAGAGCAGCTGTGAGCACATCAGACACTGGGGCCACGTGTTAACAGGGAAATACTATACAGCGTAGGCAGGTGGTAGTGAAAAAAAGGCCTGTTGATAAAAGCTAAGGAAGTCACTTATTCATTCATGTGATTGAGCATATACCATATGCCAGGCAAGGCTTTGGGTCCTGGAAATACAAAAATAATGGAGCTCATACTTAATGGAAAGTCAAATAATAAAAGTAGCCAGCAAATGCTCCCGTAAGTGTAAGTCATTATGAGTGCAAAGAAGAAGGCGCAACTTCCAGGTTGTCATGGAGAATGATGGAGGCAGACGGGACCTGCATTTGTTTGAGTGATCCTTGACAGCCCGGGGGCTTAGCAATGGAAAACTGTAGGTTAATAAGAAGTCAACATGGGAAGAGTAGGGGAAGAGTGTTCCAAACAAAGGCACCAGCATGGGAGAAGACTCTGAGGGGGAAAGAGCTGGGTGTGTTTAAGCCAACATGGGCAGGTGAGGTAAGAGCCAGGAAATCAGACTGCAGAAAGGCAGAGCCCGAGGCCCCACCAGTTGTAGTTTTACTCTAATTTGATGCAGGGGAATGAAATGGCATAATTTATAACATCGCAGGGAGTACGTCAGGAAATTGGGATGAAAGTTGAGGTGATCATATCTTAAGTTAGGGTTCATGGAGGTAGTGAAGAAGAGACGGAAGTGGCCAAAACAAAACCCTTAAGCACAGTGTTTTCAGTGTGAGGAGACATTAAAAAACATTTTGTCGAGTGGTTTTTAATTTTGCTTTTTAGGCAGAGGAACTAATTTTCCAAGTAAAATCTCAATATTCTCAATATCCGAGATAGATTAAAACAGAGTTTTGCTGGTGGAGAGGTTAGCACTTCAACCATTTAGCTTTTTCCTCCTCTGCTTCCCTCATGCTGTCTCCTCCAGACACCTGTTTGGAGCCCTGGGACCCAAAGGACATTCAGGAACCACTGGTGTAATTTAATTCTACAAGTTTACAGATGAGGTCACAGTCAATAGTATCCCCAGCACATGAGAGAAAAGGGTAAACATTTGAACATTAATACGATTGTTAGTATAGGAAAGAGGAAAGTGAGTCAGTGGCCAACCTAGAAGGAACTCATTGGATGTAACTCTCTAGATCAATCAGATGTGAATTTTCTGATGTCCTGGTAAAAGAGTGAACAGTCAATCTCAGGGAGAGAAAAGTATTTTTCCAGATTCCTAAGGGAAAGGCGCACCCTTTTTCTCATTTTAATGTGTAAATGTATCAATTAGCTATTGTCAGAATAATGCTGTGTAACAGAAAACCACCAAATCTGAGTACCATCCAGACAGAAGCATTTGTTCATTCCATGCACCTGCACGAGGGGGAGGACAGTCAGCCAAGGCCACACTTGGTTGGGTGGCTTTGCTTCTAGACGCAGGTCTGGCCAGGTGTCTCTGTGAGACGGACTCAGCTTGCCCCACGCGTTGCTCACGTTCTTGTGGCGATGGCAAAAGAGCAAGGAGGCAAACAGACGCCACCGTGCGTAATCAACAGACCCTTCTGTCCACATTCTGATGGCCAAACCAAGTTTTAGGTTGTGTTCCAAGGAGTGGGGAAATCTTTCTCTCTTTTTAAGAGAAACAACAAAGCTACCTGAAAGAAAACATGGGCGCAAGGAGGGGCAAAAACTGGGGCCCAAATTCCATTTATTGCAACAGAATTCTCAGATCTACAGCTATCTCCTTTTTATGTGATATCGTTACCTTTATTTCCCTTTGGAAAATTCCACCTCTTTAATATCTATTGAGCTTAAGCATATTTTTGATATCTCTGCTTTATTGACTTATATTCCTTTTATAGAACTTTTATAGAACTGTCACTATACCAAGTCTCAGATTCCAGGTGTCATGGATATGTTTAGGTTATATTTGGAATTAACATCTGAGTGTCTTTTGAGAGCTGCTGGCACATTGGGCTCCCCAGCAAAGGGAGAGACAATTCTGCTTATGGACATGAATCAGTTGCTATTCTGTCTCCTAATTCCCTGTATCCTATCAAAAGGCCACGCATATAGGGTAAGAGATATTAAATGCAAAGCGGATTGATCAGTAAATAATTATTTTTGTTTCCTGTGGATTTCCCCCTTCACTGGTATTTACTTAGGTATTTACCTAGGTATTGACCTGTGATCGTTCTGCCTTTCTTTGTAAGGGATGTCCCCATTGGAGACCTCATGAATGCTATAGAAATGACTGATTCTCCTGCAATGCCTCAATGAGGTGAATCTGCCAAAACAGGAAGCCCAGAGTGGAGTTAAAAGTGATATTATGCTACATTGTGTTCTAGTTAGCTAGTGGAGACATATTTTTGAATTCATTAAATGTAGTTCTATATATACACACACACACACATACACACACACATCTATATATATATACATCTTTATTTTACAGGATTTTTACTGTAAAATATTACTTTATAATACTGTAAAATGTTACTTAAAACTACTTTAATGTTACTTTAAACTACTTATTAAAAATAAGTAGTTTTATTTCTGTTTCCTATGTTTATTTATTTATATTTATTTACTTATATTCCCTATGTTATTAATGAACTTCCTGCAAACTTTACTAAATTTTCCATACATTGTACTGATCTGCCTGAAACGTTTTCTACCTTGGTCATTTCTGGAAACATGTCTCTTGAAGAACAGCAGTAATTCTTATACAACATTTATGGCACTGTTTTTCCAAGATGTGTAAATGCACTCCATTCCCTTGGATTCTCAGTTTAGAGCTCGCACCTAGGAGACTGCTAATTGATTCATACCTTCAAGCTACTACTGATCAATCAATGTTTAATATACTATGAACAGGGATGGGAAATTATTAACCTCTTCAAAATTCCTTTTGGCTACTTCAATAATTACTGTAAGTACTACATTGTTCCGATATTTGTTATCATTACCAATATTAAAGTAAAGCGAGTAGTATGACCTAAACTATGTGCTTTATTAATTTATCTCTATTGCTACATCCTCCCTTTTCATATTGTTTCTCACTACTTGCAATGAATAGGAAATAATTTAAGAAGAAATTTGCATTTCCTTGATAAAGCATGCAAACTAGTTAATGCTCATACATTGTCTCTGTGAGTTGTTGTTAGGCTAATACTATTGTTCTTTATTTCATATGCTGTTCATTAAACTACTCTCTCCTTTGAACTTTAAAGCCTATTTGATAGTTCAAGGTGGAGAGAGACGAAGAGGAAGTAATCACTAGCAGTGGGTGTGTACATGAGAAAAGGTGTGATGTGTCTCTTTGCCAGGCTTAAATATTCTGGTGTTCTAGAGTCCCCAAGAGGGCGGCAGGCCACTATTAGTTGAGGGACAGAAGTATCCACATAGTGGGCACAATGTACTACTAATTTGCTCCTGATTAACTTATGTAATTTGAGTACTGAGTTGAGTAGTCAAACCTCAAACACACAACCTCAACTGTTGTCTTCCCTATGCTAGATGGAGCTCTGGTGATGCCGCTCGCGGGGCTACTCTTCATCAGGGAGGGCAGCGTGAACAATAGATGGGGGCAAGGGGATGACAGTTTCCACGGAGAACTATACGCCATAGCGGGGGCAGAGTATGGACCAGGGAGACCTCCCCGAGGGTGTGGCCTCACAGAAGGCTTCCCTGAGAAATGAAGTGTAAACAGACACACCCGCAATGGGCAGCTGTGCTTTGGGCCAGTGTGGTGTGGGCTGCAGGGGTGGTGAGGAGGCTGTGTTGGCACACAGAGGAGCTGAGGACGGGCTCCCAGGGAGAAGCCCGGAGGGGCCAGGCTCACCCTCAGTCACCCTGGAGAGGCAGGTGGAGGCCAGAAGAATAAGACCTAACACGGAGCTGATGCACAAACTAAAACCAAATTAACATGGAAAGGGGATGTGTGCTGAGCTGTCTGAGGTCCCTACTCCCCGGAGGAGAAGGGTCTTGGAAGAGGAGCTTGGGTAGGAGCCGCGATCTGGTTTGGCAGATGTCCTCACGGATGGCTTTTAGCAATTCCAAAAAGCCTTCTCACTCAGTTGAAAAGTTTTTGCAAAGCTCCTAGCATCCTGACGTTTAAACTGTGAAAGCGATGGCAATTGGGGTTCATTTATTACCAAGTTAAAAGGTACATTCTAGTTCATAACACAAAGTTTCGTCAACCAGAGACCGGCCGTTAGAGAAACATTCGCCTTACTTGTGACTCGAGCGGAAAGACCTCCCATTAGTTATTATATTCCAGAGGACTGCCAGTTTCCACTGAGCCCTTTGCCATTTGCATCTTCTTCTTATAATTCTGCTGCCCATTGGCCTTTTAGCCAGGGAGGAACACGCTGTCCTTCCATGTACTCTGTAGGTGCCAAACCGCCTTGGTTTTGAGTTCCAAACTTCAAAGGATGTCACTGAAATAGAGTTTGATGGGTAACTCTTAAGTTTCTCACCGTAACCTTTTTCCAGCGACTTCCCTGTGACCATGCATTGCTGTTGCCCATCCCTGCAGCATTTCTGGAAAGTATTTTCGTGGTGAGTGTGAAAGGGAAGCCGTCTTCTGTGCATGCAAAATGACTTGAAATTGAATAACCCTTGCCTGCTGGTACCCTGGTCTGTGTTTTTCAGCAAGCAGCTCTAAGCTCTTTCCAATAAAACTTTTGTTCAATCCTTTCCCCGTAATATTTTAATATTCCTATTTGGAACCTGCAAACAACATTTACCTAGCTGGTGTTTGGTGCCGAAAGGAGTCGCCGACTTCCTGGACGATGGAGGTCTGGCTTTGACAGTGAATTTTTCCAAAGTTGAATGTGGTGCTTTATTTTATTACCTGACATATATATATATTTTAATTTCTGAATGTTTTGCAAGGCTTTATAAATGGTGAACATCTTTTGTAGAGCTTCTGGAGGACAAAGATACTATATCCGTTTAAGTCAAATGAACACCTCTGAGCACTTGATAGACATTTTCTAGATGTTGATTAGAATGAAAAACCATTGGGGAAAATAATTAAAAACATTATTTGTGACCATTTTTAGCAGTATGCATTCTTTTATAAACAGACCGGTTACCCATGGAAGTCATCTGAAATATATTTATTTTACTTCTTTAGTTTGTTTCCAGTTTGGAGTACATACATTATATGGAGTGACCACTTAGTCCCTCACATGGTCACCATTCTCTGTTTGCTAAGCCTTCATGCTGCCCTGATGCTTTTAGCTCTTTTCTCCTTCAGACAGAAAATCAGATAGTGTCTCTGAAATCACATATCCTCAAAGTGCAGTTAAATTTCTATAACGTTTAACAGCAATGGGGAAGACTGTCACAGATGTCACCAGGGAGAAAGAAAAATTAAGAGGAGCCCAAGCTTCAGCTTATATCCCTCCATAAAGTTTAAAAAATGTTGGTCCTCCTAAGGAATTCTATGTAAAGCCAGTCTGAGAATGAAAGGTGAGATAAGTTATTCCTTCCAGGTAGAAAAATCTTTCAGATGACAACAGGAAGAGTGTGTAAAGTTTTCATGTTGTGTGTAGTGCTCAATCTATCTTCTAGAAAGAGCATACTCCTTCAGGGACCAGGTTAAGCTGTAAAGAGAGGAAAGAGATGAAAGCAAGGTTCTACAGTCTGTCAACAGAATGAGAGAAAGCTGGCAGGGAAATGAATTTTCAAATAGACTAGCCATGGTACTTCCCAAAGTCCTCCATTATATTCAACTTTATTAAACCCTTAACCCACAGCAGTGTACTGAGAGTTAAATAAATCAGTGTATTCCCGGATGATTTGACATTGAGTGCCTGCAGCCTTCTCTGGCAGTCCCGTTACAATGAGGCAGGGTCGCAGACATTGTTATACTTTAGTGAGAAATGTATAGCACAGTGACTTCCCTTCCTAGGAGAGCAGGGAGGAAGCGGGGGGGTGGGAGTGAATCGCATCTCCAGGAATGTCGTTCCATCAGGAACTGGAGAAGCCCTAGGAGCCAAGTTACTGTCGCTGATATGACTTAGGGATCTCCATCAACTATGCTTATCTGTGCCACGAGGAAGAAATATTTCGTGAGAGCTGGGCTTTCATGCTCAGGGAATTCATGTTCCTGTTAGTTGGGACTGGGAAAGTGGCCAAGATCTCAGTTGTTCCTCTTCAGCATGTCCTCATCAATCTCGACGCTAAGATAAGTGAATCTGTCTAACAGACGAGAAACTCTTGTTGCAAGGCAGTCCTAAGTTATCAATAAAGTTCTGGGATGCGGAGTTGTTTTCACTCTTAGAAAGCGGTATGTGGCTGACGAATTTTTCCTGGTGAATCTCTAATTGGATTTACACATTGTTTGAGGTGCTTTCTCTGATGTAATCCTATGCGGAATGATCCTTTTGAGGTGAGAGGTGTTTGAAATCGTCTGAGAAGACCACTCCATGTTGAACCAAAATCTAGAAATCAGAACAAAACAAAATAAAAACAAAAACAGAAAGCCACAGGAAGAGGGGAAGGCTCAATGATGGTCAAGCATTTTTTTCTTAGCTTGTTCTGAAAGGTGGGAGGACACTTTCTGGGACCCACGCTTGAGTCCTTGCTGTTGCAGCTGCAGCCGACCGTCACTGGGCACCCAGAGAAGTCTTTTTCTGGGTCAAATATAAATACTAACTTTAATATAAGGTTTTAGAGAATACATTATTTAAACATAATTAGGCATGCAAACTGGCTGGAGAAGTAAAATCAGAGCACAAAAGGGTTAGAATGATCTTTCGGTTTGGACTTCCATGTTATGAACTTACCTTGGGTAATCAGGAGGTGACATCATTTTGCCTCCAAGTGGGCTTCAGCTGAGAGTGACTTGCTTGCCTTCATTTCTGGGTTTACTCATGGTTGGTCCTCTCTGGAAGAGGGATGGCTTTGTTCTCCTCTAGCATTAGCAGGTAGAAAGGCTTTGGTCCATGAAGAGGTATCAGTTGTGCTGAATCCCATGTGAGAATTGTTTTCTTTAACTATGCTTCCTTAGGGAGCATGGGTGGTTTAGTCCATTAATTGACTCTTGCTTTCGGCTCAGGTCATGATCTCAGGGTCCCGAGATCGAGCCCTGCATGCAGCTCCGCACTAGGCAGGAAACCTGCATAAGATTCTCTCTCTCTCCCTTCATCCTCACCCTGGACTCGCACTATGTCTATCTCTCTCAAATAAATAAGTAAGTAAATAAATAAATATGGTTCCTTAAGATATAGTCAAGATATACTCCTGTTAAGAAGACTTAGCAAGAGGGACACCTGAGTGGCTCAGTTGGTTAAGCATTTGCCTTTGTCTCAGGTTGTGATCCCAAGGTCCTGGGATTGAGTCCCACAAAAGGCTCCCTGCTCAGTGGGGGCTCTGCTTCTCCCCCTCCCTGCTCTGCCTGCTGAGCTCTCTCTCTCTCTGACAAATTTTTACAAATCTTAAAAAAAAAGAGAGAGATAGAGAGAGAGAAGACTTAGCCAGAGAAAATATCAGTGGAGTTAGCCATCTTTTTGTTAAGAGGATTATCATTTCATTTGGACCGGGCATGTAGTGCTGTATTGATACTAACGGAAAGGGTTGGGGGTGAAGCAATGGTAGTAAAGGGCTAGACAAGAACCTCCAGCAATCTTAACGCCACCGATAGGTCATGTTGCAATATTCCATTTATTACATTGCCTCCAAGTGATAAGGATTTATGGCTTTGACCTGGGTCTGTGGATTCATTGCTTATGTCTTTCTCGGCGAGAGCGAATGCTGTCTCGTGTGTGTCATTATGTGTCAGTTTCTCGGGAACCATATTTCTGTGTTGCTGCGTTGTTATCTGCCATGGAATTAGCAGTGAGTGTGTTTCTGGGTTCCTCCTCTGAGTAAAATGAGGACCCTGCATGGAGGGGGAAGAGGTGAGGGACCTTGAAAAACTTCCCCAGCTTGTCCTCCATGAGAACATCAGAGAAGGCACAGCGGCCATGGGACTGTTGTGGGGGCTACTCAGAACCCTGTGTCTGTTGAAAGTGCTCCCAGGAACCCTGCTGTCCAATTTAACATAAGAAGCCACGTGCTTTCAAACAATTAAGCAAAACCAAATTTTAATTAACTTAAAAATGCAAGAAAAAGTTAACACAAGATATTTTAGTGATTTTAGCTGTTTGCATGGTGAAGTACCAACAAGCTGGGGAAACACAATTGCCCATAGATTTAAAGAACGTCCTCAGTATATCCCCATGAACCCCTCAAAGACCGAACCTACATTCTCTTTGTGACTGGCCCTCCAAGTCTGCATCGGATCTCAAGTAACTCACTTTGCCTTGTCTTCTTTCCCAATGAACTTTCTATCCTTTCAATGTAAAGGATAAAATGGAGGTCACTGTACTATGTGCAAATATATGTTTGTGAAGAGATTTTAATGGCCTCATTGTGGTGGAACATTCAAATTTGAAACGAGGGAGTACAAGTGAACCTCTGTCGAGTCCTTCTCTATATATGGTGGAGATATGAGCACTTTATAGACACAGTTGTTTAATCTCCAGGACAATTCAGTAAGCCGTTCGTTATTATTATTGGAAAACTGACACTCGCTGAGTGTCATGGGGCCAATGGGAACCCACGTCTGGGTATCCCTGAACGCTGTCCTCTTTTCCCTGGTTCCTACCAACTCCTAAGTTTGGCCAACCACAGAGTTTATTTTTTTTTTAAAGATTTTATTTATTTGTCAGAGAGAGAGAGAGAGTGCACAGGCAGACAGAGTGGCAGGCAGAGTCAGAAGGAGAAGCAGGCTCCCTGCGGAGCAAGGAGCCCGATGTGGGACTCGATCCCAGGATGCTGGGGTCATGACCTGAGCCGAAGGCAGCTGCTTAACCAACTGAGCCACCCAGGTGTCCCCAACCACAGAGTTTTTACTTTACAACTCTAGTTCTTAATCTGAAGGCCGCTTAATGTGTATCTTTAATGTTTCATTTAAAGAGCAGCTTGGCAATTTATTTAAAGAATGCTTAAATTTTAAGAATTTGAACTTCGATTGAGTCTCTTTCCTTTGGGGATTAAGGTTTTGTGTGTGTGTGTGTGTGTGTGTGTGTTCTATTTTGGTTTATTTGTTTTTAACCAAGGCTATAACTGTGTTTCTATGAAAGACAAAAAAAAGCTATTGGAAAATATATTATTAGGCCATTTTGATAGTCTCAAGAGCATGTAAGTGTAAATGCACCAAAACATGTGGATTACATTTCCCTCAAGTTGTACTGTTTTCACACATTAACAGAAAAGCAGTTTGAAAAGGGAAAAAAGAGACATGTTTAGGACATATATGAAGATTTCAATCATCAAAAGACCCAGATCTTAAACTGCCACCCAGACTTACCTGGATTTGCCATCTTTCCTGGGATCTGACCATGCCCTGTATAGGCAAATTTCCTCTTTCTCACAGAGGACGGATTTTGTTTTAAAGTTAGAGCCCTATTCCTTTTGAGTAACACTAATTAACTGCAAAAATGTGGTGTTGGTATAAGAAAGTTAAGATGATTTTTCATTGTTGTTCCAGTGAGTGGTTGATACTCTTTCTAGAGCAAGAATTTAAATGTTAACACTGACAAATTCTGTAAGACGCCACTTACGCGTGAAGTACCTAGCGTAGTTAAGTTCATAGAAACAGAGCGGAAGGGTGGTTTCTAGTAGGCAGCCGAGGGAGAGTTGGGGAATCCGTGTTTAATCCGTACAAAGTCTCAGTTGTGGAAGATGAGAAAGTTCTGGAAATGGATAGTGGTAATGGTTGGGCCACTGTGTGACTGTCCTTAATGCCACAGAACTGTTTGGTAGGTTTTATGTTCTCAATATTTTGTCACGACAAAAACATGATTACTAAAAAAATGCAGCTAACTTCTAAGGTGTTTTCCTGCGTCCAGGTGGTGTATCTGTGTGGAGTGCGGATCGGCTTAGCCAGCGAGACCTGAGTTCAAAACCTGGCTCTGCAGGTCACAGCTGGAGGTATAGACCCTCTTCCTTGTCTGTCTCACCGACGTGTCTCATCTGTCATCCAAAATCAAACCTGTAACTTACGGTCATTAATTATTAATATGGGCCAAGGCTCTGCACACAGGCGTGAGCGGAAGTGCATTGTAGATCATTAATAAACTCTTAACAGTATATGCAGGAGCAGTGACTCTTGAGGGGGAACTAAAACTCTCCACATTACTACTTACCTGTCAAACATTAACAGTAGAAATAATCATAACTATTTCTCTAGGATATCCGGTAACACAGGTCATTTTTCTGCTTAATGAACATTTATCGAGTATCTACTAGGTGCCAAGCACATGCTGACAAGGAACTCAGTCTAATGGGGCATTCGACCATGACCAATCAAAGACACGCAGTGGGGACCAGGAACCCCCCCGGTCTGTCACTGCTGCCAGATGTGTGACGTAGGCCAAAAGCAGCCTCTCTGTTCATCTTCCAACTAGGAGCTCTCGGATATGTGTGTTGTGTGTAGAGTCAGTGGAGACCCTGCATCATAAAAGCATCCACCCCAAACAGCAATGTTCTCCGACAGAAGGTGCGGGTGAAAATAATAACTCAGGGATCCCAGATGAGAAAGTAAGAGTTTGTTGAGGGGGAGATTAGAGACACCATGCAGCGTTTCCAGAATATACTCCGCGGACACAGTGTTTCTAATGGTCCTAATAATCATCCCACCAAGAAACGACTCTTGTCAAACAACTTTGGACAACTTGTGTTAAACAAAGGTCAATGAATGTCCTCTACCTCCACGTTTCTCAGAACTGTTAACATTCTAAGATACGTTTGGAGCCTCTAAGAGGGAGATATTAAATGCTGTGTTTCCTTACGTTAGGAAAACAAGGGAACTTGTTTTTCGCCCTCAAAGCTCCTGCTAGGATCCCATGGAAAAGCATTTTGTGGGCCATCCCACTAGAAACATGTGTCCCCTGCAGCTGCAATGGGACAGGTTGTAATGGTCCTTTCCTGGAGAAGTTGGCTGGTTTACACTAACAAAGGGAGGGGAAGCCAGATAAGAAAACTGACCATGCACCAAGGGCTAGAATCTTCTCTTGTTTCTTAGCTTAAGGGACCAAGGGTCCTGAGGCATTAGAAGTTTTATTTCTGCTTTTGTTTTTGTGTTTTGTTTTTCCTTCTGTGAAGGTTGAACATCCAGAAACACTGGGCAGGAGAGGGTGAGCCAGGAGCAGAGCCATGGGGGTCTGAGGGCGGCCAGGAGCATGGAGTGTGTGGGAGGGCACCTTCCCTCGAGGCTGGCTCAGCCCCCACCAATGAGAGCCGCATTCAGCAGCAAAAGGCCCTAGGCACGGATTGAGGGTGACACTGGAGTGCAGCTCAGGAACAGCTCACACGGTGATGCTCTTGCACTAGGAGCAGAAACTATCCTGGGATCGAAAGAAATCACTTACGGAGAAACACTTTCTCTTCCCTGCTCCTCGGTAAAGCTGCATGAGGAGGATTCTGCACAATTGTTCGTACACTAGCAGGGAAAATGGAGTTGATTAAGTGGAAGGAAAATTTTTAAATGTGACAAAGATGATGAGGTGATTAAGGGGTAGAATTGAAGTGGCAAGATGTGGAGAATTGAAGATGTATGAGTGAGTAGCGATGACAGTGGGGTACGCGATAGCTGCCTGTAAAAACCCAATTAATCGCCTAATGTGGTAAATGAGAAGAAACAGGCTTGAAGCACAAAAAGGGAAGCTTGAACTGAAGTCTGTTAGGGAAACAGTATTTTCCAGGAAGGGTGATCTGACTGCCATCACACGGGAACTCGGTGGAGCTATCTGGAAAGAGGTTCGGGCTGACACTTTTCTTTTTTAGTATATCCTGGTGCCAACATAGTTTCTTCCTTTAGAACGAATGTGTAAGTTTCCATGTTCCTAAGGAGCAGACATTGAAGAACAAAGAAAAATATTTGATTGGCAGCTGGGTCTTATGGGCTGGTAGCAACATGTAGGGCCTCTTCTGGCCTCTAGACATGTTTTCCTTTAAGCTGAATTATACAGTAATATTGTTGGTGGTAAGAATCCTAGAAAAGGTTTATATTGTATTACACTGTGTGGGGGAGATACAGCTTGTAATGTAAAGCAGAATACGAATAGTTCCTTTTGGGGACACCTGGTAAAACTAGCCCCCAGGGACTATGATTATGGACAAGCTGCCTTCTACAGATTGTCTCTATCGTATCAACACTTCAGGGAGTCTTTAGTATCCCCATTTGACAGATGAGCAAACTGAGCCTCAGACCAACTAAAGAACCTGACCAAAGTCACACGAGCAGTCTGTTACCGACCCAGGATTTGCCTTCCAGCTTGAGTTCCTAAAAAAAAAAAAAAAAAAAAAAAAAAAATCCCTGTCCTTTTATTGCGATGTTCTGCTGCCTCCTGAAGGCATTTTTGATCATCACTTTTATACGCTTTAGACCAATGGCTTAGTGTCTGTGAAACACTCGTGAGAGCGAAATGGGCTGCTCGTGTTTGAGAGCACATGGTCACCAAGAGCGTTGCCCACACTCAGTGCAGACCTGGACAAGGCTTGAGGAGAGGACGGTTGGCTCCAGCTCCCCCAGCAGTCAGAGCTGGTGCGCGGAGCTCCATCAGATCTCCAAAACAGCATCCAGATTGGATTATGACTTCTCTCTGTGGTCTTTGAAAACTTCTGTTATTTCTTCCGTGGCCTCATGGAGTCTGGATCTATTTTCACATAAACAGAAATGATTCCTCCTTTCTGAGCACTTCATTGCTGGTGGCATTGCGGAATGTCCCAGGAAGGGGGAAATGGGGCCAATTATAAAGGAGAAATTCCTCTCCAGCTTTTATGTTTATATGAAAATGCCAAAGCCACCAGCTGTTACAATAGCAGGCCTCGGTAAAGCCTTCCTTTCCACTGCCCAACGGTATACACACAGCAGGGGGAGATCATCCCAGCTGAATCCAGGAGAAGATGGATAAAAGGCTCCCCGCAAAGTATCACCCTGCATTCCTGAGTTTTACAGGAAATATAGGAAGTCTGCACTTAGATACACTTTCTATTTCAGTAGGAAGTTCCCAAATTGTAAGCATGCAAGCGACAACTCAAATTCTAGCCGTTCTCTCAAATACCTTAGCTCAGCTTACCACTGAGCAAGGAGTGTTCTTCCTGAATAGAGGGATATACATTGAAAAAAAAAAAACAACAAAAAAAACCCTAATTTCACATTCCTGTTTATCGGACATCTGAGACCAACAGCCCCCCCCCCAGGGCGACCATTCTCTCATTCACCTCTTTTCACCATCAGGACTGACTACTTATGTCTTTTACATCCATGAAGCACATTTCAAATCTCAGGAATTCGGTTCCATGGCGGGATCTTAGCAGAAAAGTTATATATCATCTTGTTTGGCTATCTTTATAATGCTTTCTTCTTTCCTAAAAAACCCCCCCACACAAATGGTATATTAGTACTGTTGGGAAAACCAGATCTGATAGGAGGGTCTTAAACAATTCTTCTGGAATAATCCAAGGCAGTGGGATGGGACAGACTCTAGAAACAAAAGAATATAATCTTAAAGATTACATTTTTTTTTTTTTAAACTAAGTTTCACTGGAGCTGTTTTACCCTATTAAACTTGGCCAAGTCATCTTCCCCGTCAACACTCCCGATCAAGGTAACCCGAGTTCCGTTTCCTGCCTCTGCCACCTAGTGTCTGAGGAGAACCACGGATTTCCTGGACGGCAACAGGAGTGGAGCTGGGACACACCGGGCTCGCCAGGACAGGCCACAGCATGCCCCTTCCAAGGAGCAAACTCTCCATTCTCTCCTACTACCACTTAAGGGTCTTGTGTGTGCAGGGCAGCTCAAGCTATCATCAGAATGTTGTTCTCAGTTCCTTTGTCCCTGTGTAGCCATGGGGTCCCTCAGGCCTCAGAAAGCAAAAGTCACACTTCCTCCATGCTTGGCATTTTAGACTCAGCAGTTCATCTGTAGTGACTTACAGATATTTTTCTTGCTGGTTTGTTTTTCTGTATCTTAAATTGTGAAAATTTTCGGTAAGACAAGGAAGGACAAAAAAAAGAGCTGTCATTTAAACACATTTGGTCTTAAGTCAAATTAAAACTATAGGAATTCCAAACCAGAGGTTGCCATTCCAGTTGAAATACCGTGAAATTTTCTGTGGAAATAGACTTTTTTCCTTAAAAAAGCAAAACAAAACAAAACAAAACAAAACAAAACAGAAACAAACTTTGCTGGAAGCAGCTTCCTGGGCTCCTGCATTCAGTCATCCCCGGATGCCCAGCCTGGGATCCAGAGTCCGGTACAAACATTGTTAGCGGCATGTTGTTTTAAAAAAGAGAACAAAAATTGTGTGCTTCCCTTGAAATAGAAAGTAACCAAACTTACTTTTAGACCTTTACGTCCTCTCTTTGGGTATTTGAGCCAAAAGAAAAATCAGAGAATTGGAGGTTTCCAGACCAATACAAAAAGCAAATTGGACCCATCTTAATCATTTGTATCCTTTGCTTTTATTAAAGGAGGAGTAGGAGGTCATGACCAAGAAAACCAAAGGAAGGCAAGCCAGGGTGGGGTGGGGGGGACAATTGAATTTATGAGTGGAATAAAAATGGAGGAAATACTCATATTGGAACAGTTTTGAAATGGCTTAAATGGCTTAAACCTTCCCCTCTAGTCAACCAGCACAACTTCTCTGAGACGCCACCAAGATGGCGGCTTCCTGTGTGTTCCTTGAATATCACATCTGCCCCTACATTTTCAGGCATGGATATTATTTTCTTTGGACTGCTCTTGTTTACTCTTATTAAGTTCTACACTATACAAAAAGAAATGTCAACATTTAACCCTTCATGTGAGGTGGGAAAGGAAAAATGTTTATTTCAGGTCTCTTCCATTTAAATGGAGCAGAATTCTGTTATAACTTTTTATTCTTGAATTCCTGTGTGATTAGGTTGAAACCATGACCCCCAGAAAAGTATAGAAAGAAGCAATATATATCGTATGTACACAGATCCCAGTGTCCGTTCTGGTATTACGAGAAAATTCAACTTGACATTTTTACGTATGGGTATTATGCTTGTTTCTTTCTCCCCCAAATTCAAATTCCTGCAAATCCCAATAGCAATTTATTTTTGTTTTCTAATAAAAAATGTAAATCTTTGCATGTTAGTGATAATTAAGCCTTTGAATTAATTTTTCTCTGCAACACTCTATTAAGGTAAATATAGAGAATTTCTGGGTAATTTGAAAAGGAACCAGTTTTAGACTTGACCAGAAACACGTATGTTTGATATAATCATTCCAGTACTATCCTCTGGCCTTATATGCACCTTGATGTGTTTATGTGTTTGTGTGACATTTTTTCAAATGTCCTGCCAACTATTACATTAGGTAAATGTCAGTAATTGCTATTACTGTGTATGTGCCCTGGGAAATTTTACAACATAAAATGGAGGTGATGGATTATAGGTCGTAGTGTTGGCCTAAAAACCGGGTTCCATACATAAGGAGATCTCATTATTATGATGATGATTATGCAACAGCAATATTTCTACATCTAACGTAAAAAATGTTTAGACACATATTGTCTGGCCTATTTACTTATTAGGTGCTTTTGAAAATGTTCCAGTGACTTAAGACCTTTAAATCTGTATTTAAACAAACAAACAAACATTAAAGCTTACCTAAACCACAAGACTCAAACCCAATAGCCTAGTAGGAATTAATCTCCTATTTTTTTTTTTCTTCTTAATAATGTAGGTGGTCTCTTCATAGACCTTTCTAATATTAATTCCTGTGCTTGGAAAAAACCCTCCTCTTACACTTCATACACAAAGGGTATGCTATAAAACAGAAGTCATGTGATATAAAAGAAAACTCGATGGTATTTCGAAGCTTTAGCACTTCAAAAACTATCTTAATGGGGTATTTTTCAAAATAGCATTAGTCCAAAGGATGACTCATGGGATTCCCTGGGTGTTACAATCCTGGGAGTGGCAGCGTTATTCCCCTAGCAGGAAGGAGTAGCCTAGTTAGGTAAAAACTCACAACAGGAAAGATATGCTGGTGTGGGTCAGAGGGATGGCGGGGGACAACCTACCTACTGGCCATGGAAAGAATGGCACCCCATTAAGTGGGGCATGATAACTGGTAAGCATGGTGTCATATTTACCAAGAGATGGCAAGGTGCCCTGAAAGGCAGTGGATAAAACACACACTGAGATTGTAGGCTCAAGGAACACCACAGAAACCTGAGCAGTGGCCCTCAGGTAAATCCTTCTGCTTAGCAAGATTGGTATTTAGGAGAAGAACTCAACTCCTGACATAAGAGAGAAAAAGGCAAGAGCAAGACCGCATCATTGATTTTTCCAAATCCTGGAAGGACAAGACAGCCAGGATCATTTGAAGGCTAGAACTGAGTCTCAGGACAAAGGCAGAACCTACTTCTCAAAACTTAACTGAAAGGCAGGCTTTGGTTTCGGGGCAAGGTAAAGCACACGACTGAGTGCAGTGAGCACTGGACCAGCGCTCTGTCTTCTGAATCCAGTGCTGAGAGGAAGGATCCCAGGCTCGTGGGCTCCACAGAAATGAGGAAGGACTATCAAGGGGGCGGAGAGCCAAGCCGAATATTGCCCAGCGAGTGTTTCCCAACTCAAGTTTGGGCTTTTTCCTCTCTGTTCAGCAGATGAGAGTCCAGAGGCAATGGCTTCAAGTTGCTTAACAGCCTGTTTCTCAGAATTCTGCACAGCTGCTCCTGGAAGGATCATGGCAGTTGGTCTGTAGGAATCGAGGCTGCTCCCCTGCCCAGACAACTCTTTAGGAATTTTCTAGGGTCCCTGTTGGGGAACACCATCAGGATTTTTCACCTTCTCTAGGCCACTTTGTGGGAGTTACCTTTTGGCCAGCAGGAATCTCTTCCATTTATTGGGACAGATGACAATAAATGACAACAACCGACATGTTTTAAAGACCTCACAGAGCCACCCACCTGTCTTTTCTATCACCATTTCTAGAAAGCAGGTATGTTCAACATGATCAACACCACAAATTGTGCTCTTCAAAAGAATATTGGCTATGAAGCCCATGCTGGATTTACTTTCAAAATAATGTATTTACCATATTGCAATCCAGATGCCTTCATGTTGTGGTCGATGCTGCTGCTGACCCTTTCATGATGCATCTAATATGTGTGTGCCTTTTTAAATGGAAACACCTAATCAGGCATTCCAACACACATCAGCACCTTGCACTGTCAGACTGCTGTGCAATGTATCTTGATGGGGAAGGTGGGTGTGACGAATTGTCCCTCGAGGAGAGAACAGTCATCAGGGTGGGGATCTTGAAATCGTGTCCTGCATGGGGCATGCACATGAGAAGTCTCGGATCCCGTGGTTACTTACAGAGGCATATGCCTTCGTAGGACCAAGCTAAGCACAATGGATGTTATAGGGAAGGCTACTGGGCTCAAAATAAGGACAGATTTTCTTCCACGTGGAGCGGTAAAGAAAAAGACATGGGAGGGGAGAGTTGATCTCCCTGGCAAGATGGCGAGCCTCATGAGAATTCTGTGGACGTAAACAGTGGGTGGGCGCTTCGCAGCAATGTCGTGTTTACGGGTAGAGTAGGGCATTGGCTGATGCGGTTTTAAAAAGCGAGTGACTGAGAATCAAAATTCTAATTTCCCAATTTGTAATCTGGAATTCTTCCCTGATTCCTTGCTGTGATAGGCCAAAAATCGTCCCTGGGACACATGAATGTTACCTTCTATGGCAGGGGGGACTCAGCATATGTGATTCAGTTCAAGGTCTCAAGTTAGGGAGATGACCCTGCTCTTAGAAGTATGTAATCCAATAAGGAAGAGAGACCGTAGCAAAGGTAGTAATGTGTTGCCATAGCTACAACTCAAGGGAACAGAGAGAATGAAGGAGTGAGCCTGGGGACTGGGGAGAACATTTCTTCAGAGTATTCTAAGGGATACCGGCTCAGATTTTCCCACTACCCTCTACCTCAAGAATGGGTTAGAGGATATGAGAATCAACACATGAAAAAATGTTCATCATCACTAGCCATCAGAGAGTTTCAAATTAAAATTACATTGAGATATCACCTTACACCAGTTAGAATGGCAAAAATTAGCAAGACAGGAAACAACATGTGTTGGAGGGGATGTGGAGATGGGGAACCCTCTTCCACTGTTGGTGGGAATGCAAGTTGGTGCAGCCTCTTTGGAGAACAGTGTGGAGATTCCTCAAGAAATTAAAAATAGAACTTCCCTATGACCCTGCCATTGCACTCCTGGGTATTTACCCCAAAGATACAGATGTAGTGAAAAGAAGGGCCATCTGTACCCCAATGTTTATAGCAGCAATGGCCACGGTCGCCAAACTGTGGAAAGAACCAAGATGCCCTTCAATGGACGAATGGATAAGGAAGATGTGGTCCATATACTCTATGGAGTATTATACCTCCATCAGAAAGGACAAATACCCAACTTTTGTAGCAACATGGACGGGACTGGAAGAGATTATGCTGAGTGAAATCAGTCAAGCAGAGAGAGTCAATTATCATATGGTTTCACTTATTTGTGGAGCATAACAAATAGCATGGAGGACAAGGGGAGTTAGAGAGGAGAAGGGAGTTGGGGTAAATTGGAAGGGGAGGTGAATCATGAGAGACTATGGACTCTGAAAAACAATCTGAGGGGTTTGAAGTGGCGGGGGTGTGGGAAGTCGGGGTACCAGGTGGTGGGTATTATAGAGGGCACAGATTGCATGGAGCACTGGGTGTGGTGAAAAAATAATGATACTGTTATGCTGAAAAAAAAGAATGGGTTAGAGGACAGTTAATGAACATGCTCTTTTTCACCCTGCTCCTTAAAATGAGGTTGACCATAGCTTCCAGTGTGCTTGGGACTGTCTCCTTCTGTGCCTGTTGCCTGTGTGGTTACCCAGCCTTCCTCTCTGACATCCTGAGTCAGCCAACTTAGAACCTGCCCCTCCAACCCCAGCAACATGGGGTCTCCCACACTTCTTTATTCTCCTTTGTTTTCCACACTTAAGCATGGAAGAGCAGGAAAGGAGAGCCACTCATTCTCCTGGAAAGCTCAGTTTCTTGCTCTGGCTCCCATATTCCTGTTACCACCTGCTGAATATTAGCCTTCCTTCAACCCTTGCAGCTTGTGTCAAGCTCCCGTGGGTTATGGACTAAAGCCTTTCTCTGGAGGAGAATGTGCTTCTGGTTTAAAGAAGAAAAAAAAAAAGTGGGGGGAAGGACAGGTCCATGTTTGAGGTCCAAAGCATTTCTTTAGATTTAGTAAGATCATCCAGTGCAGAGTATACACTCTTTTTCAAACTGAATGATTGGGTCTACTGGTGCTAATTTGGTGTTTGGTATTTACAGATGTTTTCTTCCAAGGGAATGTGTTGTTCTGTAAAGGTGACTGTGGTCTATGGATTGATCGGTTGGTCAGTGGATCTGTTGTAGATGGGTCACAGAGCTTACCCTTTACGTGCTAATCCTTTAGAAAGGTTTTCCTTATTTGATGGAACCTTATAAAATGACTTAAATACCTATCTGGCTATCTTAATTTATGTGTATGGAAGAAAATGAAACATTGTCTGTTTTCATAATCATTAGAAATGTTCATTATTCTTTCTTTTATATAATAAGTGATGTCCTCATGGATGTGGAGGCGTATGGGATTGCTTGTGCTTTTCCTATAAGTTTTGAGTAAGTATCTTCTATGTCATATCGTTTTAGGTTTATTGCCTCTGTTAGTCCCTCTGTCTTCCTCCTGATTTGTTTCTTCTCATCTGCTATGTAGGCTCGGAAAAACCAACATCAGTGTAGTGATCAGAATTGTTAATGAAATCAAGGTAACTTTGCTCTCACCGATCAGCCACTCTCCGATGGGGAAAATGTATGGGTTTTTGTGACATCACTTTTGGCTGCACAGATACTTTCTTGCTTGCTTTTTGTCTGTGTTCCAAGTAGTGGGGTTTGTCGAATAGTTGACCTCTAGATAAGGAAAGTGTTTTTGTAATTCTATTTGAAAATTAGTGTGGAAAATTAAGGTGTGCACCCCTATGGAGAAAGTTGAGGTCAAGTAATTCATTCCTGAAGCTGTGCAGTCATAAAGATTCACATACTGGGCTCAGAACTAGTATTAACCAATCAAATTGCCCCCAGAGGGGTGCTCACTTCCTAGGTCAACCCTTAAAACACTCCACATAGCCATTTTAGGCTTCCAAATACTCGCTTGGTGAATGAACAGAGAAACAGGAAATCAGAGTGAAAATGGATGCTATAAATCTGTTTTGTACAGAAATGTGTTGAACAACTTTTAGGGAGGGCAAGTGTACTACATCAGATTTTAGGATTCCACAATGCTGCTTAATTTATCTGGGAAACTAAATCTTTCTTTTGTTCTGCTTTTTTCCCCCCTAATTTGAGACTCAACAAAATTGTGGAAAGCTGCTGATTATTTCAGACTTTTAGAAGTTAGTCCTCCTTCCCTTTTATCAAAGGTTAGAGAACAATTTTTTGAAGTAGATTTAACTTACCTAGTGGAAGGCCACGGTTATTATTGCCAAAAGAGAGCCATCAGAAACTAAAACCACGATTTGCTCTAATTTACATGAAGGGAGCTCAACGAGTACAATCATATTTATGTGTCTGTTACTCTCCTTTTAGGAATCGATGCTAAAAATTGACCCTGAAAATGTCTCAGACACCAATGTCCCAAGAAATTAATCTGTCATTTTCTCGTTATCCATTGTGGACGTGGGAGAGAGTTGATCCTGTGGATTCTTTGCTACATTTTGGTTTTTAGAAGCTCAAGTAGAACCCGGAGGCCAAAGACACTGTATCTTGCCTGTATGCAATTATATTTCCCAACAGTTATTTCTGGTGCTGATGATATTTGTATACAGATTATTATAAAGACTTGGAAAGACTTCTGGGTTTTGATTTTAGGTTGGCTTTCTCCACAAGTTACATATTTTCAATCTACCCCCTCAAATACTGCAATTGTGAAATATAATAACTAAGGCATTTTGGCAAATCTCACAAATTCATTCTGAACGTCAAGATATAATGAGTTGTTGTGGCCATTCATGCTCTTCCATTAGGAACATTTAGGGAAAAAGAAGGAAAAGTTATTAAAATGATTCACATTTAAAAAAAATTAAAACAACGACAGAAAAACCTTGAAGTGGGCCAAATGCTTATTAGTGGAAAATGTGTATTTTGCGGTAGTATTTAATACTTATTTTTTGGTAACTTATTTTTTGGTAACTGCCTTTTACTATGCAATATGATTGCATTGTATCACTGGGGGTTGTTTCTGCACAGAAGGGATAACAAAACAAAAACAAAAAAGCAAAGAAACAAACCAAATAACAAAAACAAACTTCTAGAAGAGTTACCTGAATGTTTCTGAAGGTTTTAAAAGATAAACCTACTTTCCCATCTGCAGCCATCAATGTAGCTCATACTCAAAGGAGGTGGTCTTAAGGATCCCAGCACATCTCAGCAAGCTCTGCTCCTAATGAGTGGGGTGTGTTTGGTGTCCTGACACACCTTGATTACAAGTAGATGTATTTTATTTCTGGACCCAGCCACCAACTTATACCTGAGGTCTCTGGCAAGGCGTGGAGTCCCACTTCTCTCTTTTGGAAAAGTAAGCTTCTACTGGCATCGACAGTGAACAATGCTAGGAGGTGTATCTTTAAACTAGTAGTTGCTATGTACTGAGGGCTGACTCTGTCAGACACTGGATTCAGGGCCATCTTGCAAGGGTAGATACTATTTTGCCTGCTTTGGAAAACCAGAGTTCAATTGATGTAAGGTCACACAGCTGGTAAGAGACAGGACCCACATTCCAACTGATGTGAGTTGGATTCCAAAACCATGCACTTTCTTTTCCTTTACTTCGCCAGAGAGGAGAATCTCATCTGATTTTAGATGGATGCACTTTATGCCTTTTATGAGACTGACGCGCTAACTACTGCGCTAACGAGGCACCTCACTTTATGCCTTTTATTATTTTTAATTTTTTAAAAGAAATATTTATTTGAGCTGGCAGGCACAAGTGGTTGGAGGAGAGGCAGAGGGAGAAGCAGACTCTCTTGCTGAGCAGGGAACCTGATGTGGGACTCGATCCCAGGACCCTGGGATCATGACAGGAACCGAAGGCAAACGCTTAACTGACTGAGCCACCCAGGTGCCCCACCTCATGCCTTCCAGAGTGCAAACTTAAGACGTCAAACTGCCCCTGGCTTAAGCATAAAGTGAGTGGATTATTTCTGCTTTTTATCTCACTCGTGGAAGTATAGATAATATAGATGCAGTCCTCCAAATTCCTTTAAAGAAGCAGCGACATAAAATCCTGTCTGCATGTGGGATCCGCGGGAGGCGCTTCGTACGTGTTTGGAACACAGATGAGGCTTTCAGAACTGGTTCGGTTTCTTCAATTAGAGCCTGGCCTTTCCTGTTTTCAAAGTTTCTAGAGTCTGTTCAGTTGAGATGTCTTGTCCTTCTGTGTCAGCTAATCTCCTGACCCCTTCCCTGAGCCCGACTAGGAGGAGCCTTGGCTAAACTCCCGGTGGGCCATATTGCCCTCTGCAGGAAGGTGCCCTGAGGGGGCCTCCCTGCCTTTATTGGGAAAGCTAGCTGGGGAGTCCCGGTGTCTGAAGGCCACAGAGAGTCAGTTCTGAAGCAGCTCCTTTATTCTCTTTGCCCAGAGTCGGCTATTGATTCACTTTGGGGCCTCAGAAGCAATTTTCCTTTTTCACACTGACTCAGTTTCCTAACTATCAACCTAAAGAAACACAAAGAAGCCATGTTCTGAATGGAGAATCCAGCCTTATCTAGATTAGGTTCTCAAAAGGATTTTTGAGTTTCTTTTTTTTTTTTTAAGAATCAGACCTCCAGGGGCACCTGGGTGGCTCAGCGGGTTAAAGCCTCTGCCTTCAGCTCAGGTCATGATCCCAGGGTCCTGGGATCGAGCCCTGAATCGGGCTCTCTGCTCAGCAGGGACCCTGTTTTCCTTCCTCTCTCTCTGCCTGCAGCTCTGTCTACCTGTGTTCTCTCTCTGTCGAATAAATAAATCAAAAGAATCTTAAAAAAAGAATCAGACCCCCAGTTTATTATATCATCCCTGTTTTTTTGTTTTTTGTTTTCTTTTTGACTGGCATATGGTTCTTTCCCATCCTGAGAAAGGTTTTACTTCCCAGAAATGAGTTTCCATATTCTTCGGGAAGTTTCAGTTATTAATTAATTACTGTTATTCTCTAAAAACCTGGAGGCAACTAATTTTGTATCAATGTTATTTTCTATATATTATTTTCATTTTCAGTGTCAACATCTCTATCTAAAAGGGATATTTGAAGCTGAATAGTTTCGTGCTAGGCTCAAAACAGCAGTGTGCTAAATCAAACCCTTGCTTATATATTACAGCTATAAAGTGAAGCTGGCCAGCGCTTAGCATCCTGGCTCTCTCCCTTCCCATGCCTATGGCAGACATTGCTAATCAATTCTGGGCCCTTTACCACCAAGCATAGGGGCCACTTGGCTTTCAAGAACTCTTCTTGGCACAGATCTCCAACAATCATTTGGAGCTGGCCTGCAGGATAAAATCAATTCACCATCCATGGAACAGTGCCCCGTGTAATAAACACCAAGGCAAACAAAGACTTTTCAGGGAGCACTTTGAAAACTTAATGAAAAGATATATTTTTTAAAAAGATTTTATTTATTTATTTGACAGAGAGAGACACAGCAAGAGAGGGAACACAAGCAGAGAGAGAGTGGGAAGCAGGCATCCTGCTGAGCAGAGAGCCCGATGTGGGGCTCGATCCCAGGACTCTGGAATCATGACCTGAGCCGAAGGCAGAGGCTTAAGGACTGAGCTACCCAGGCGCCCCTGAAAAGATATTTTGTAGTGAAATACTGAACTACAGAGAAAGCCCTGAAATTCTTACATGCTCTAGGAGAGTGTAATGGACCCCCTCTATGAAAAATACTTTGTGAAGAAGTAAAGTTCTGAACTAAAAATCCCAGAGGCAGAGGGGGAGAGATAATTTGCTCCCCTTCCGTAGACAGTAAAAATACTATACTTAACCTGGAGAGATTGTTCAGAGTCATGTTCACCAAACACTGATGAAATTTCTTGTGTGTTGACCCAGATCTGAGTCTCTAGGGATGGTTCCCATTTACTTTTTTCTCCTTAGCTTGAACACCAAGATACGATCCGGAAGCATGTATGAGATGAACTCTCATCTTTTCCATGAACACTGGGATGAGCTCCTTGCAATGAGTAGTAAGGTAATACATTACTTTAACATTTAATGTTAGAGAAAAAGACATCACAGCCAAACTGAGTAGCCATAATTCTATTTCTATGTGCTTGGTGGGGTTTCTTTCTTTCTTTCTTTTTCTTTCTTTCTTTCTTTCTTTCTTTCTTTCTTATCAGCTCCCTTTTTTGAGTCACGTTTAATCTAAGTGCAAGTAATAGAAAATTCCGGCGATACTTCATTTTTAATTTTGGAGGAAGAATGACCAAATCATTCTAATCTGCCAGGAGCTGCCCTCGGGGCGCTCTCTTCCAGGAGCCCTGACATTGCTGTGGGTTTGGGGAGAGTTGCGTGTGCCTGGGGCGGCACACTGCGATGGTTGGACTACCCCACAAGGTCTTTAATCATTTCCTCAGGGGCCTTTGTTCTTCTCAAGGCTCTTTTGGTTACAAGAAACAGACGCGCACTTAAGTTGCCTCATGTGAAAGAGGATTTATTGCAAGTTTGTGCATGGAGAAACTGAATGACCAGCTTCAGAAGGGTTTCTAGACACTAAACCACACTGCCTTTCTAGCTCAGTCTCTCAGAGTCATCATGTTCCTGCCTCCCGCTCCTGATTTTCCACCCGGGTTCCTCTGAGCACTCGGAGTCACTCCGGTCTCATGAATTCCACACCCGGCTGGCCTGCAGTGGCCATTCAGGCTATGCCTACTTCTTGGTGAGCCCTCGAGGTTCCAGCGAACTAGCTCGGTGACTTTACGTCCCGGCTCTGGGCACAGCTTCTTTCCAAACCAGCCCATCGATCGTGTCCCCTCGGGGTTAGCTGTCCTTGAGCTTCCTCAGCTATAGCCAGAGGTTGCAGAGCGAGATTGTCGGCATCACAGCTGCCCTCTCTCCTTCGGTGTATGTGTGTTTCTAGCCCTGTTGGAGGTCTGAGAAGTTAATGACCAAGCCTGGCATTAGAATCACAGGAACCAGCGGGAAGTACGTGGGGATTAGTGGAACAAGGCAGGAGCCCCTCCCAAAGCTGACAATAGGTTGAGCATTACATGTAGAAATTTAACTATGTACATTTGCCGCCTGTGGAATTTGTATCCATCTTCACATCTTCTTTTTCTGGCTGAGATCGGTTCATTCCAGAAGCATTCCTTTTTCCTGTAATTATTGTCATTGGGTTACTTCATAATTTCACGACCTAGGGGTGTTCTGTCACCCAGAGGTGAGGTGAGGCCGCAAAGAAAGTGTTCTTCTTTTTGTGCTCTGTACTCTGCAAGTGATCGGAAATTCATCAGACTGCATCAGGGCTGGGAGGTCCGGGAAGTTGGGCCACTAATGTGCACCCACTTGATATAAAGCTTATACTGTTCTGGCCCTGACAGTTCCAATTAATGAAATATGATGTTAGCACCAACTGGGGATCAGACCTGAGAACCTTGAAATAAAACATTCTTTAGAACTGTACCTCCTCTTGGTAGGTGTGATGAGGGTGAGAACTTTTGCATGAGGAGATTTTCCACTTCACTCTCACTTTGTGGATGGCTTTTACCACGCACAAATCCATGATTAGAGGCCGTGTATCCCGCTCTTTGCTTCCAGCCACCCAAGAAATATTAGCATGGACCTTGACCGACACTCCCTCTCCCAGCCCTGTAGAGGAGGCCAAGTGCATTCTGAGCAGTGACCTTGGAGAAGAAGATCAGGCAGGATGGCTCGAGGGTCTGAGATCCTGTGGGGTCTTTCCCTGCTTTCTCTCTCTCTTCGTCCTCCACCTGGAAAAATTCACCCCATCCATTTCCAGGTCTTTTTTCCTCATCTGCAAAATGGGAATCCGTTGCCCTCGAGGACCGCTGATGACCATTATGAAGTTTGCTTGTTAATGATGCTAAGAATGCTTGGAACTTATAAATATTTCCTAAGAAGCACTGGTATCTGTCCTGCTATAAGATTGCAGGAAGTATGCAACATCTCTTCTGCTCATCTGTAACTTAGTCAGCTTGTGTACAGACTGCATTGCATTAAACGCTGAACTCCGATCCTAGTGTTTAAACATATTAAATACAAAATATGAGTAGTATAAATTGTGTGAAACACTTTGGTCTCCCACTTGGAGGCCTAACAAGATTTCAGTGCAGGGTCACCACAAACATTATACAGACACTGCTAACAAGGGTAAGTGGTAGTCTTTCAGACCAGGTGGCTCGATTATAGTCTTAACCCCCCAAGTCGGAGAAGCCCATCACTGGGGATTTATAACTGGGCACAGGAAAATTGAGGGGAGCCAGTTTCCACGGCGCATGGGTGGGCAAGGACGGGAGTTATTTGTTTATTTTATTTGCACATTAACTTTTATAATGCTAATGCTCTGAAGAGCACAGAAAAGCTTTACAAATAACAGACTCCAAGTTTTAAACTCTTCCTCCCCACGTCCCCACAGCTTTGCAGGGGTTTGCTGCCACAATTAATCAAACAGAACATCCACCCATTTCTCCCTTTAGGAAAATAAAACTCAGAAGACAAGGGCATTTTCCATTAGCATTTCGGGAGATCCACCTCGTGTCGGATCCTGGCTCCAGATTTTCATTAATAAAAGTACCAGGGAGCTGAGACGCCGGGTATGTCCGTGGGCGGACGCAGCCCCGGTGTCACCGTGGAGAAGCCACTGGGGAGAAGTCTCGTCTTCCGTTGCGGGACTACAGCTGTCATGGTTTTTGTAATCCACCAATCCTTTAAATGATGCATTTTTTCCCCCTTCTTCCTTTTTTTTTTTCCCCAGAAGAAGTGGTAGTAATGTGTTGCCTTCCTTCGCTTTTACGTTTGGGGAGTGACTTGCAGGCCTCCATGTCGCTACGGTTGTTTTTCCAAAGTCACATTGGATACGGGTCGGGTACCCAGTGAATGTTTATGTCACAAGACAAATGGGAAACTCCTTGACTTTTTCGTTTTTTATATCCCGCTGTTTTCTGTTTGGTCCTGGCCTTGGTTTTTCGATTGTACTATAACAACCTGAGGTCTTTATAGTCTTTAATATTTTTGTGTGAGCCCAAGATGCAAAGGAACTCTGGGCAGAGTGGTACAAACTGTGGACCAGGAAAGTTTGCAAATGACCGTGTTCTGTTGCCATTTTTGAAAACGGTGAGCCGACAGAGAAACCTCAGCAGCTACACATACCGGCCGATCCCTGTGTCCTCTGAGAAGGGAGAGATTTATGGAATCCACGGAGGCGAGGGCCACATAACCCAGTTTGAGCTTAGAAGGCGTTAGAAGGCGTTAGTTCCTTAATGCCAAGTAAATTTTGGAAATGATTCTCCTTTGCTGACAGTACCCTCATTACTGATTGTGTAGAGTAATTTATCAGGCATTTCTTAAAATAAACCGTTCATTTATACTAATAGGACTTGGCAGGAAGGAAAAATTGGCAGGACTTAGAGTTCCTAGTGTGGGTTTTTTCTTTTTCTTTTTTCTTTTCTTTCTTTCTTTCTTTCTTTCTTTTTTTTTTTTTTTTAATTTTCTTGTCTTTAAAAAATTTGAAAACACCAACATTGAAAAGTTCTAAACATTTTGAGGATGCAGTTTTTAGGAGCCAGCTTGCAATCCCTGAAAACATAAAGAATTGCATCATAAATCTCCAAAAAGGAAGAAAGGAAATATTTCCAATGACGGAGTTCAGCAAAAGAAAGAATAAGGACAATGTCACTGATTTTATCTTTCTGCATTCTTCAAGCATTGGGTTCCTCTTGTCGATGACTTTGTTCCTTATTTTTGGTATCACACGGACTTTTGAAGAGAGCTCATTTTGGTTTTTCTCCTCTGTGTACAGTTAGTCTCCTCCTTGAAGCCCGTGCATCAGCTGGCTGTTTCTCTTCAGTTATGCACGTGATGTAGCAGTGTTGTTTATATATACCCAAGATAGTTAGCCTGGGGCTTTCTGATTATCTGCATGTTCTTAGCCTTGGGCCTCTGACAGTACTTTCCATCTTGCATTCCCTTGGAATTTAAAAGGACATCAGCAGGGATAGTAACCTTTTCTCCTAAATAAAAGGATAACCATGTAAATCATAATAAAACATATGTAGCAATCGAATCTTTAGGCTCAGGGAAAGCAACAACAACAAACAACAACAATGCTTCAGCTCCCCTACCAGCCCTAGGGATAAGTAAGGGCTGAGAGCCAAATTCTGAAAAAATGCCCCACTACAGGAGTTATATACCTGTATCCTTCCATACACGTATGCACATATACATATGTGTTACATAGAAATTCACATACACAGACATATAATATACTTGGACATATACATACATATGTATATACATACATGTGTGTATGTATATTTTTTAATAATGGTGTGTGGAAGTTACAGCATGTTTTGAGAGGCATGCCAGTAAGTTATGTGACTTCAGATCAAAACAGAAAGAAGAATTTGTTGTTTTTGAGAATAAGCAGACTTCTTCGAAAGTTCAGGGTCCTTGGCTGATTGGATCAAACCGAAAAGGGTAACCTGGGCCAAATGGGACTTACAGGAAAGGGTTAGCAATGGTTTATCTACCACTGAATTAGCAATGCTACTAGCCTCTTGGGTAAGAGGACATCCTTGTCTGACTTTTTAACGCCAAAAGGTAGTTAGCTCTTTGTTTCCATCCTCTCTATTATCAAGATATTAGAGCTGGCTGTTTGTTTAAAACCCGACTTTTACATTGTTTTGTAATATTCAAGCTTTAGCATAATTATAAATGAAGTTTGTGCCTCCTAAAAAAAAATGTCTGGAAGGAAATCCATCAAAATATTAATGTTGGTTTTGTGATGTTAAGTATATCTTTCTGGGTGGTAAGATTATGGGTGATTTTTTAAAAAAAGATTTTATTTATTTATTTGACAGACAGAGGTCACAGGTAGGCAGAGAGGCAGGCAGAGAGAGAGGAGGAAGCAGGCTCGATCCAGGACCCTGGGATCATGACCTCAGCTGAAGGCAGAGGATTTAACCCACTGAGCCACCCAGGTACCCCAATTACGGGTGCTTTTTATCTTCTTTATCTTATTTAGTATTTTTCTAAATTTTTTACTGTGTGACTTTAATATTTAGAAAAATATTTCCAGAAAAACAAGGAGAAAAGGCAGGTACCTTATTTTTAGAAGTACAGTATAAATAAATAGAATATTGCTTTTCCTAGAAAGTTTTAAGGATTTTTTTTCCATTATGCAAGTCACATTGTGTTCTATATGTCCTTATTTATTTATTTATTTTATATCCACACGTTCTAAATGAGCCTGACAATGCATGGGTAGCTTCTGATTCTCCAGTTTTCTCATCCTTACATCGTCCATGTTTCCTTTGCTATCACTTTTAGACTGTCTAATAAGACAAGTGTGTGCAAACGTTTCAGATATGGGCACCAGTGGCCTATCATATCTGGAAATCAGGTGGTAAATACATGGGCTTTGTCAGTTTCCTTTTCTTCCTAACCAAAGATTTCAGACAAAACTCCCTGCAGAATTACTCCTGTAGCCACCAAATTTAGATCATTGCCTTCGATTCCAAGATGAAGGATGGTCTAGAAAAGTTTGAGGGCAGTTTGTATCTGGATGGCACAGATTCCCTGAGTCTAGAAATCACAAGAGAATCCAGACAAAAGGTCATTGCTGTCCAAGTTGAAAGTAATGCCATAGGCCTCATTCCTTGCCCTTTTCCGGATTAAATCCAATTCATGAAGTTGTCAGAGTTTTTGTTTAGCAAAAGTAACTGGAGAATAGACAAGCACAGTTACTGACCAGGAAGACTTGCTCTATCACAGGGATTCCCAACACACTCGGGAGATTTCTCTGCTCCTGTGGTAACTTGTCTGGCTTTCGGTGGCCTTTGCCTTCCCTGCTATGCGTTTGCAGGGATCAGAGTCAGCAGGAATGAATGAGGGGCTAACTCCGCCTAGATGAGTGTTGTACGGATATAACGTTGTGTAAGATACCGGGCTTCAGCTGACCCTGTGCCGAGGGCGATTTATCCTGAGCACGGCTTTCTCCCTCCCAGCCAGAAATCGAAATGGAACTTGTGCCTTTTGCTAATAATGCTGGGTGGAGACAGCATTCTGAAACTTGCCATGTGGGGTCCAGCTGGTGCCAGGAAGGGGACATCAGCTTGCTATGCTCATAGAGTTTCCAGGTAGACCTAGAGGGTAGCCACCCCCTTTATAGGGAATCCGTATCGAATGAGATAGCCCGAGAAGCTAACCAGCTATGACAGGTCAGAAAACTTGTCCTAATTAGCTTGCCTGTAGATGTAATATTCTTGTTATTTCCCTTCTGTTTTTGAATATTTACTAGAGAAAACTTCTGAAGGTTTCAGCTGAAACTAATGAACAAAACCGATTTGTTTGTGTCTGTTTCAAGATGCTAACAGGAGAGGCAGTGGGGGTCACCTAGAGGGGAAAAAGAATCAGGGGCGGGAACTTGAAAAGGGAGCTAAATTCAAGAGGAAAGACCGAGGGGTGTTTTTCCAAATGTCTCTTCCCAGTAGATTCTCGGTCTGGTGCTCAACTCCGAAAGTCCCTAACTATGTCTTATGAAAGGAAATGAATGGTGAAATACTGAGAAACTGTACTGGTGTTGATGTGGGTTTGCTGATATAGGCTGGGATACTAGATTTGCTCTCACCTTGGAACTTATCAGAGATTTTGCTGTTACTCCAACTGGATCCCTATGATTTACTCACCCAGGAGATTTTTTGATTTTTATATTAAAATTATTATTGCTTCTTCAAATAGTTGATTCATGCCCTTTAAATTCATGTAAAACTAATTCATACCAGAAAGCCAATTAGATTCTGAGCTTGTAAAGGACAATGGTTATCTTTATCATTTTTGATTCCTGAGTACTGAGCACGGACGTGTGACTCAACCAATGCTGGTTGAATGAATCTGTACTCAGTCAGTTTGTGGGAAATGCCTTTCACCATGTCTCAATATTTCTGTCCTTGCCAATAGTACCTACCTTCTGGGTTTGAAAGCATCGGATGGCAAGTTGGATTTTGCAAGATGGCTTCAGTCTGGTTTGAGGGCAATTAGAAGCAGGTGGGTTAGAGTGGTCACAGGAGGAGGGTTATCTCAGAACTCTGTGAAAGATTATTTCTGTTCCACTCAGCAGCAGATCTTTGCTGTTATCAGAGACCTGAGCTCCTCTGATGGTGTCTCCCTTGGGCAGGGTGGACAGCATTCTTTTCATTCTTATTTTCAGTGTTTCAAGTGAGTCATTCAGAACTGCTCTGACCATTGTCTCCTTATAACAATTTCTAACACTTTTATAGCATGAAAATCCCACGTTACCAGGATTACATGCAGAAGACCAGAGTCCCTTGCTTCTGGGAGAAGTTCTTATAGTCTAATCCCTTATTAATACCCTGTTAATTCCTGGGTCTCTTGGGCCAGAGAATGCCCCTTCTTTGACCTCTGTCTATTCTATCTTTTCTGTAGGGACTGGGGAAACAAGTAAATTTAAAGCAATTATAAGCCCAATGCTAAAATGACTTCAAAATGCCTTCATAATTGTTTTATGCAATATTACAGGCGTACCTCCTTTTACTGGGCCGTGCGTTACTCTGCTTCTGTGTTTCTTGCAAATTAAAGGTTTGTAGCAACCCTGCTTCAAGCAAGTCAGTCAGTGCCACTTTTCTAACAGCATTTCTCACTTTGTGTCTCTGTCACATTTGGATGATTCTTTCAATATTTCAAAGTTTTTCGCAATTATTAACACATTTATTATGGTGATCTGTGACCCGTGATTACAACTCGCTGAAAGTTCAGATGTTGGTTAGCGTTTGTTAGCAATAAAGTATTTTTAAAAATATTTTATTTATTTATTTGGCAGAGAGATTACAGGTAGGCAGAGAGGCAGGCGGTGGGGGGTGGGGCAGGCTCCCTGCTGAGCAGAGAGCCCAATGCAGGGCTTGATCCCAGGACCCATAGACCATGACCTGAGCTGAAGGCAGATGCTTAACTGACTGAGGCACCTAGGCGCCCCAGCAATTAGGTATTTTTAGTGAAGGTATATACTTCTTTTTAGACATAATGGTTCTGCGCTTTTAGTAGACTACAGTGTAGCATAAACATAACTTTTACATGCACTGGGAAACCAGAAAATTCATCTCTCTTTATTGTGATGGTCTGAAGCTGAATCCACAATATCTTTAGGATATGCCTGTATTAGACACAGAGAATATGCAACTACGACCTAGATGGTGGCCAGAAGTGAAGGACATTGAGCTAAGAGTTAGAATCCAGCTTTTCTACTTCCACATTTTGTTACCTTGAGCAAGTCACCTAATCCTCCTTCCTCCCTTCAAAATAAATAAAACTTTACTTATTGCCACATCTACACCTATCCCTAGGATAGGATCCACAAATGCAAGGTACTATTGCATATAACATCTTGATAACAAATATCCTTGGAGAGACCACTTATAAGGGAACATTCACATTTCTGATCTCGACCCATAGCTGGTTGTACAACCTTGGATGGTTGTAGTCTCTTAATCCCTGCCACCACTATTCTCCCTTGGACTCTCTAACATTTAAAGATTCTGCATTTTTTCCGTAAATTTTAACATGAAAATTGCCTTGTAAACTTAGCCAGGGGTGCCTGGCTGGCTTAGTCAGTAGAACAGGTGTTTCTCAATCTCAGGGTTTTGAGTTCAAGCCCCATGTTGGGCATGGAGCCTACTTAAAAAAAAAAAAAAAAAAAAAAAGATAATAATAAACACACATACATAAAGTGAAGCAGAATGTATACAAAATTGAAAAAGTGAACCAGAATGTATACAGAATGTGCATAAAATTGTTTTTATATAAGAAAACATAAACTGCTGGATTGTTCTTGAAGAAAGCTATTCTCACACTGAGATGTTCTGACTACCTGTTTTTCAGTAGTTCTTTATGAGTAGGAACCATGATTACATTAGCTCAATACGAAATAAATTCTGACCATCTGGCAGGCTTCCCGTCTCTAGTAATGTACCCATTCAAGTAACTGCAGATATATGAGCCGTGCCTATCCCTTTTAAAGGAGCTTACTCCTCGTTAAACAGTGTAAGTTAGATATTGAGATTTCTTGAGCCTCAATCGTCCACCAGGCCCTTGAGGTAGATCCCAGCCTCTGAAGCCTTGGTCACAATGGCTGGAAACAGTAATGTACCTATAATGCTGTTTCTTCCCCTTGTAGCATGCAGCACCATTTCCAAAGTAACATATGAGGGCAAAAAGAGTTAAGGCATTAAAAAAATTGCATGCAGTAACCTCTCAATTGGTTGGTTTCTAAGTGAAAAAATACGAGGAAGTGGAGATTTTGCCACTGTATGGCAATTTAGCAAAATCCTTAATTTGGCTTCGGTTTGCAATTTAGTTCAAAGAAAAATAAGCTAGCTTAATTAATGCCCTGAATCTCCCTGTAGAAGTAAATACGTGAATTATAAGTGAATAAGTGATTAAGGCTGGTGATAAACATAAAACATAATATTCTCATGTGTTCCTGTGAAATTTGAACACATTATCTCAGACAAGCATAATGGCAATAATACTGAGACCACAGTTCAAGGAGTAAATGATTACGTGAATAAGAGAAAAATAAAGATGGCCACTATTAATGACTCTGCAATGATTATTTTCTGTAAGATGCGTTGGAGAGTGTTCTTAGTTTCATCTATTCAGTGTAACATTTTTGATTAGTAAGAGAAAATTATCCCAGCAGTGAGGTTAGCCTTATCAGAAGTTATTTGGCTTAACCTGGTAATTATGTCTGATTTTAATTATGTTAATAAAAGATAAAGATATTCATAGACTAGCAATCAAAATAGGGCTCATTAGCAGAAACAATTCTGAATATTTTTGCTTATTATATTGTTGCCTATCACCCAAATAAATGAAAGAACCATGGCCAAACAGTTCTCTATGGAAATAAGAAAGAGGAAACTAAGATTAATTCCAATAATAAAAGAAAAAACAAACTTGGATATACATTGCTCAGGTGTACACAGGAGTGGTGTTCAAAGTATTTAGCGATAGCTAAGCTCAGGCCCTTACCAAAAATGATAGGATGCTAGCCATGGGCGTCATCCTGACCAGTTGTTAGCCCTTTATATACATATTTTTAAGCACTTTATTTATTTATTTATTTGAGAGAGAGAGAGAGAGAGAGCACAAGCAGGGGGAGAGGCAGGCAGAGGGAGAGGGAGAAGCAGCCTCCCAACCGAGGAGAGAACCCAGCACGGGGCTCCATCCCAGGACCCTGCAATCATGACCTGAGCTGAAGGCCTAACTGAATGAGCCCCCCAGGCACCCCAGCCCTTTACATTTTGGATCATTAGAAATTTCAATGGGATCCCAGTGTGGGGCACAGGGAAAGGAGGACAACAATTATTTAGCAATTAATAAATCAATATTTTAGTAGCTAATATGGATATGCCAGTGAACACAACCTGAATATCAGCCATGGAAATACTTAATCATCCATTGGTTAACTTTTGATTCAGTTCCCATTAAACTTTACAGATGGAATCTGTCCACTGTATGGTCTCCATTGTCGGAATTAATTTGTAAGCCTGGGGCAGGTACAAAAGATGAGAATGCCAGGGACAATGCTGTCTAAACACCAGTAGGAGATATCTGAGTGTTCCATTGTTGGTAATGTGGAGACTAGTGTTTAGCACACCAACCCTCCCAGCAAAAACAATAAGAAAAACAGGACAATTTTTAAAGATCTGTTTGAAAGTCCTGAGGAGCTATCAAGAGAGCTAGGACTTCAGAGACCAAGTCCCAAAGAGAAGTAGGGAAGTGGGACCAATGCACTCCTTACCTTTCCCCTCAATGAGGACAGTACCATTTTTTGACACACAGGATCCATAGTGACTTGGAACCTGAACTGTTTTGCTGGGTTTGGGTTTAGATTCTGGGATACCTAAGGCAGCCAGGACTTGATGTGTCAAGATCTGAGAGAAAAAAAATAAATATTAAAGATAAACATAAACAGACTCTGAAAGATGGAGACAATAAGTCAAACCAGCTAGGGATCGTGGCACTCAGGGACTGACCTAGCTCCAAGTTCCTTGGATTTATTTTCTTTTCCCCTCACATTATCACAGTTGGGGATTGGAGAAGCCTAACCAAAAATCCCAAGACCAAAAACCAAACAACAAGCAAAAAGAAGGTCCAAGAAATCCTGATTTCTCTTGCCAAAGGGCCAGGAAATATGCAGGCTAGAATGACAGAAGTCTTTTAGAGAATAACCTCCCTACTTCCCTCAAACACCACAATAAGAAAAGGCAAACCCTGCCGCCCCACTCTGCCTCTGTAGGCAAAGACAAAGTAGGGAGCCTAGACTTTTGCCCTGCTTCACTGAGATGAGAGCCCCACTCAACGCACACGTGGGTGCCATCAGAGCAAGCCAGGTGGGTAGCCTGGATTTCCATTTCCCCCCGGAAGGAATGAGAATCACCACCATGATGGAAGTAGAGACCCTTGGGCAGCTGAGCGGAAAGCCTAAGATTTTCAGCACTTTTCAGTGATGGCAAGCCACCCACTCCACCTGCTGGGTCAGTTGAAGCCATGTGAGTAGGTATAACCAGGCACTCCTCTCCTTGTGAGCCAGGTTAGTATCAGCAGAGGATTAGTAGGGAACCCAAACTCCCATTTTGCCCAGCAGTATTGAGGAGGACCTTCCACCACATCCCACCAGCATAGGGTGTCGGTGAGGATGGAATGGAGACACTGGGTTTCCACCATCACCTTGGAGAAATGAAATAGCACTCCTCTTCCCCTTGCCAGCACAGAGTGTGAGGAGTCCTATGAAACAGATGTAAATAAGATCTAGAGATTCATAATATACCCAGGATGGCTAGGATATAACTGACAAACACTCTTCATACCAAGAACCAGGAAAGACTGTTTGTTTTTTTTTAAGATTTATTGATTTATTTTTTTGAGAGAGAGAAAGAGAAAAAGAGAGAGAGAGAGAGAGAGAATGAGAATGAGTAGGAGGAGGGGCAGAGGGAGAGAATACTTAAGCAGACTCCCTTCTAAGCCCAGAGCCAGGCTCAGTGTTTGATCCCAGGAGCCTAGATTGTGATCTAAGCTGAAACTAAGAGTTGGGATCTTTTTTTTTTTTTTTTTAAGATTTTTTAATTTATTTATTTGACAGACACAGATCTCAAGTAGGCAGAGAGGCAGGCAGAGAGAAAGGAGGAAGCAGGCTCCCTGCTGAGCAGAGAGCCTGATGTGGGGCTCGATCCCAGGACCCTGAGATCATGACCTGAGCCGAAGGCAGAGGCTTTAACCCACTGAGCCACCCAGGCACCCCAAGAGTTGGGATCTTTAACAGACTATACCACCCAGGCTCCCTGAGAATAAGTCTATTTTATATTATAATTTTATGGATTAAAATAGAGAAAGGAACTATTTTTTTAATTTTTTAAATTAGCGTATAATCTATTATTTAGTTCAGGGGCACCGGTCTGTGAATTCTCGGTCTTCACACACTTTACAGCACTCACCATAGCACATACCCTCCCCAGTATCTCTCATCCAGCCACCATATCCCTCCCCTCTCCTCCAGCAGCCCTCAGTTTGTTTCCTGAGATTAAGAGTCTCTTACGGTTTGTCTCCCTCCCTGGTCCTATCTTGTTTCATTATTCCCTCCTGTCCCCCACGACCCCCCACCCTGCTGCTCAAATCTCTCCTATCAGAGAGATCATATGGTAATTGTCTGAGAAAGAAGCTAATTTTTATTGTGTACTTACTTTGTTTTCAAACCTCTGTACTGGATTTTGTAATCAACTCATCTAATTCTCCTGAAACCCAATGCGAAGAGTGTGATACCCACATTTAACAAATGAGTGAAGACAATTAGGAAAAGAGTCTGAGTTCCCTGGACTTGTAAATGCCAGAGGTGAACTTTCAAGGTCTGAAATGGCTCACCTCAAAGATTGCCTTTGAATTAAGATTTATCTGTACATATATGAGGCAGATAGAATGTGATAAAATAATTTCTCCATCGCTGGATTGTCACTGCTGTGGTACAACATTTAGATATATGCTTATATGAGAAACCAAACACTTGGTAGTGTGCCAATATACAAAGAGGAGAATTTTATCAAAATAGCTTTTCTTTGAAGGTCTAATTTAGATTTAGAGAACAATTCCAATGGATAAATGGAATAGAGAATAAAATGTTGGTCTGTTGAAATTATTCACAGGCAAATAAAATTAATTTCAATGCAATAGTGAAATAATCCGGGAATACCATGTCACCCACATGCTTCCTTACATGCACGTAATCTTGAAACTCTGATCACTTTACCTGGGGAAAATAGAAATTTTTAGAAGCACCCTTTAAATTATAGAGGGATGAATAAATATTTGAGAGCGATCTGTTTTAGACACAGGATTTTACTCTGTCCTTAGACAATGACCGATGTTTATTATTTCCATCTGTAAGCAATGAGTTAAATTGCTTTTTTGATGCAGTTCTTTTATTTGCTAGTCAAAGAATATTACGAATGATTGAAAGGATTTATAAAATGAGGTGGCTGAGATTTGTTCTTATTTGCTTCCAGCTGAAAGCATAATACACTTAATGTTTCCAGGATATGGAGGAGCTAACAGATGTCAAGAGAGCAGAGAAAGCTATTTTACCAAAGATTGTTCAAAAGCCAAACAAAGACCTTTTCTTTTACAAAATTCATAAACTTCATTTATCAGACATTAATTATATTTGACATAAAATGCATTTGTTGTTTACTTAGACCATATCTTTTTCCTTTTCAATTAAGAAAATAAAAGTTGTTATGATCAAGGTAAGACCACTGGATTAAAATGAGCAAAACATAAGTTAGTCTTCATCAAATAACCATTTACTGTAAACTGTATCTCTGTAACTCTTTACTGTCTATGGGATACAGACGAATAATTTTGCTTGAAGATGAAAACAAAATAATTAAAAATCAGAGACTGTTTGAACTCCCTGTTTTGCTTAACCAGGTTTCTAACTGATCTGAGTTTCCAGGATTTACTTTAGGGATCAGAGTTCTGTAAGGCTTGCTAACGAGGTCAACTTCGTAGACTTGAAAGAACGACCATAGTGTTACATGTTAGAATTTTAAGAGCAAGATGGTAGTTTGAAGGAATAAATTGCTTAATGCTGTTTCCATAGGTCCCATGTAAACAAACAGTAAAAGGGTGGCAAGTTTTTGCAATCAAGGCCAATGTTTAATAAAGGCAGGAATGAATAAAAAATGGAAATATTATTCCTGGATTTACATTTTGCTTTACCTCCTGTCTAAATTCTTACTGTTAAAACAATCCAAAAATATATTTAAGATCTCACCTGGGCTGCCACCCTGCTCTTATAAACATGCTATTTTAATGAATTGATTTGTTTCTGACAGATGCTCCCTTTGAAATTTATCAAGAATACTATGAATACGGCAACTGTTTGGCCTCACAAATTTCTATCTTCTTTCCCTCTTTTGTTTTCCTAGCTCTTCTTCTCCTTCTTCTTCTTCTTCTTCTTCTTCTTCTTCTTCTTCTTCTTCTTCTTCTTCTTCTTCTTCTTCTTCTTCTTCTTCCTTCTTCTTCTTCTTCTTCTTCTTCTTCTTCTTCTTCTTCTTCTTCTTCTTCTTCTTCTCCTCCTCCTCCTCCTCCTCCTCCTCCTCCTCCTCCTCCTCCTTCTTCTTCTTCTTCTTCTTCTTCTTCTTTTTTTCCTCCTAGGGAACCTCCTCCCGCACACGTGGAGATCAGGACCATGTTGATCCTGCCCCTCAGGCCATACCTGATTACTTGAGGGCTGACCTAAGATAAACTGGGTAAATACAAGGAACCACCACAGAAATTTTGCAATTATAATGGAAGGAAGAGTTTGTATCTGACGGCTGGAGCTGCTCTGAATTAATTTTTTTAAAAAGTCATATTAAATCTATACATCTGTCTTAAGACACATCTTGACTTTAGAAATGTGAACATGTGCTCATGTCTCAGAATAGAAAGGAACAGTATATATTAAAAAAAGTTTTAATCTGAAGCAGGGCTCGGGTGGTTAGCTAAGTGTCATCTGTGCTCATCCAGGTCCCAACCAAGTACCATCAGCCCCATCATCGGACGGCTACTGAGGCAGACGACCTTACCCACGGGGCTGGTTGTTGTCAACACACTTGCATGTTCCAGCCTTGTTGAAAACCATTGCTTTGGTGGGAAGGCTATTTCAAGGGACTTTCATTTATCTAGGGCCCCTTGTTCTGATTCCATGTTCATCAGCAACCTTCTAATTCCCATGAAGAAAATATGCTGATGGGATATACTAGACTGAATGTAGCTCTCTGGTACATGTGATAGTGATAGCCCATGTAAATTGTTGAAGTCTCTTCTTGTAATTATATCTCCGTACAGTTGACTATACGTGGAGATGGGCCAATCATGTAAACATGAATATCTGTGCTTCACATGGCAGTTACATACAGTAAGGAGTGGCATTCTGGTTTCTGTTTCAGTCTCCAAGGCAGTTTGATTTTGAGTTTTGAGTGGATCAACTTTCACGGGACTGAGAGCTGATAAGAACCAGGTTCTGGGTCTTTGAAGCGCAAGACTAGAACTAGCTGGGATTCTCTTAGACCGAAAGTTCCCAAACTTGTCACTGTATCAAAATCACCTAGAGAGCTTTTTGTTCAAGTATAGATTCCTGTGTTTGAGATGCTGATTCAGTGGATCAGATATAGTACAGCTATTCACATTTTAAGAAACTCCCAGATGGTTCTAATGCAGAGCCGTGTTTGGGAACCACTGCTTTAGACTCTATTTCCATACGACATTCAGATGTGCTTTCTTTTAACTGATTTTTTAAAAGCCATAATTAGATTTAGGGAGTTGCTAGATTTGCCTGCACTCTACTCATAAATTTGGCCCCAGATGGAATTCCTGGTTGAACAACCATAGCACACATTTCTGAATTTGTAGGAGAGGTGGAGGGAGGGGACATGAGACAACAAACATGAGGAAAGGGCAGTGGCATCTGAGATGTGGTAGATAGGCAGCATGGCTCCCTGCTCCCTCCCCTGCAGACTTCAGTTCAGGAACGATTAGTGATGGCTCTACCCTTCTCTAGCTATTCATTTAGTTGGTCAGATTCTGATTCCTTTTACTTTGTTCCCATAATTACAGAATATTAACGAGGCCATTTGCAAGCACTGGTAACATCCACACCTCTGGCTTCATGTTTGCTGTTTGGATGTCACCTCTATTTTCCTTGTGGGAGATATTTTTCCTTTCTCTCTCTGTTACTTAGTTGAAAAATTTCTCCTGAACTTTTATCTCTTTTCCCTAATTTCCTGAAATGTATCTGGTTATAGATTTATTGATGTTTCTATTCTCTTACTTGGAATTTGGTAGGCTTCCTGAATCTGAGAAGTCATGTCTTTCATTGACCCCAGAAAATTCCTCAAATGTGAATGCTCTATTTGATCCTTCTGGACTTCCAGTTGGATATGTGTTAAACCTTGCCATTTGATTTTTTCACATCTTTTCACTTCTCTTTCACATTTTTCAACTCCTTGTTCCTTTTATTGCATGCTGAGTAGTATCTTCGGTTCTATTTTGCAACTGACTAAATGCCTCTTCAGCTGTGTCTGATAATGTTTAGTCTTTCCATTGAGTTTTTATTTTAATGATTTTATTTTTTACTTCTAGAAGCTATGTTTCCGGATATTTCTGATTATCCTAATAGGCTTTTATTTTTTCCTTACAACTTTGATTATTCCTTTTATTTCTTTTTTTTTAAATTTTATTTATTTGTCAGAGAGAGACAGTGAGAGCAGGAACACAAGCAGGGGGAATGGGAGAGGAAAAGCAGGCTTCCTGTTGAGCAGGGAGCCTGATGCGGAGCTCGATCCCAGGACCCTGGTATCATGACCTGAGCCAAAGATAGACGCTTAATGACTGAACCACCCAGGCACCCCTTCCTTTGATTTCTTTAACTCTATTAATATGCTGGATCTGATAATCTAATATCTGAAATATTTGAATATCTGATTCTTTCTTCCTTTGTTTTGTTCTGTCTAGTTTATGGTGACTTATTGCCAGGTGCATTTTATTTCGTGTGTTATGTTTGTTGGAACTTTGTCAGAAATTTTCATGCCTAGATTGACAGCATATTCCTTTGTGTTGGTTTCTGGTAGACATCTATGACACTTCCACACTGATGGTTTTTTAAAATACAGCTCTCCTTATAGTTTTTGTGATTTTCAAAATGGGGTGCATCCAAGCTCCAAATCTGTATGAAGACTATATATGTGGTTATACATTCTCAAGGAAATTATTTTGACAGTCTTCATCAGAATCAGAGTGAGGCAGAATTTTTCTTGCCATTCTGCCATGCAAGGTGGATTTTATTTCCAGTTTACCATTTTGCTGAGGTCTCACATTTTTTTTTTTTTTAGGCGGGATGTAACATCTCAAAAGTCAAATATGACTTTTTACCTTGTATAACCCATAGGCTATGTCTTCTGTTTTTCCACAGTTTTAGGTCAATAAGCACTGGTAGATGGTCTTGGGGCACCTGCTTACTTCAGAAATTACTTAATTAACTTTTTATGATTTTCTATCTCTGTTGGGTCCTCGCTCTCTAACCCCAGTCCCAACCCCTCACCACCACGCAAGGGTTTCTTTTACTTTCTCGTTAACAGAGCCATACATTTAAAACATTTACAAAATATATCCTAACTTTTTAAAATGTCTAAGGTCAAGAGGGTTTTTCCATGATAGTTACTCCACCATATTTCCATAAACAGAAGTTTCATGTTCTCTGTAAAATGAAATTGAGAATTTTTTTTCATTCTCTAATTCTCCTTTCATACCACAGACATTTTTTAGCAATCAAGCAGTACAAAATTTTACAGGAATCTTAATATATGTTTTTCTAATACCCTCATCTCTTTTTCCTGATGAGTAAATGTATACCTGGTGTAGTGTTTCTCAAAGTGATTTCCATAGAACATGGATTTTGTATTTACGTGGCCAAATAAGCTTGAGAAACATTGGTTTAAACAAAGTGACAGATTTTCTCACTGAAGAACTTGTGCAGTGTGTATATTATGTTGTGCATCTCTGAGGGTGGGATAACACAGCACTTCCTTGAGGTGCACTTGAGGAAAGCTGGCATAGAGGTAAAAATGGCTTCCCTAAGACCATAGAGGTAGTTAACAGGAGAGCCAAGACTAGAACATGGTTCTTCTAACTCTCCCTTCCTCTTTATCATCACAATGAAACATTTTGTAAATAGCTCCTTGTGACACTATTTCCAGTAGTACCCCATCCTCAAATTGAAATGCGTTTGGAGCCTGTCTTCTTTCACTAAATGAAAGGAAAGTTGGCTTTTTTCCCAAAAGCAGTTAAATAGGAAAGCTCCAGAAGTTCTTCAAGGAAAATAAAATCTGAAGTAGAAAAGCAAAGGTTCCAGATCTTGACCTGACATAGAAAATCAACGTTTTCATGGGGCTTCCATCCAAATCAATGCAGTGACATAGTCATCTTGTTTGATATTTAAGAGGGTTTGTACTCTCCTGAAAAAAATCATAGTTTTTAGTTGGCAGGGAAAAAACTCCCAAGAACAAGTTGTGACAGAAAACTTTTTAAAAAACTACTTTTGGATTTCAACCAGCAGAATGTGCACAGTTTCTGACTGTTAGTGTATTCTTCCCACTATTGCCCAGAAAATGGACTGTGAGGACTTGGGAAGGTGAAGCACAATGTTATTTACATTTTTGTGCCAAAACATTATGAAGGGAAATAGTCAAACACACTAACTGAGGGCAGCATATGAAAATTAATAGGAACATTTTGAATATGTGATATTTTACTTGAAACAATATAAATGAAAAGGGTTCTGTCGAGGTACTTTTTTGACCTCCTCTAGATGTTTCTTCTTCTTTTCTTTTTTTTTTTTTTTAACACTCTCAGTTGTTTATAACAAACCCCTTTGGATCCTAGACCTCAAAGTTCTTTTCCTTTAGAATGTCCTTTTCTCTTTCTGTGTACAACAAATACCTTTCAGAGGAAAAAAAAAAATAAAACAGTGCCTTGAGTCCTCTAAAGAGTCAGTTCATGACATCTACTAGCATTGAAATAGGGCAGCAAGGGTGAATACTGGGTTTGGAATCCAAGTGTTGGTGTCCCATTTAGTCATCAATCCCTATTAAAACAAGTGGATATATACAAAGGTATTCAAAAAGGATGAGAACATTATAGATATTTTAAGGCAAGAACTTCTAATTGAAGGCTAAGCTGTGAGCTAAGCATTTCTGAGATGGTGCTTTATAGATGGCAAATTGACAGCATTTGCACTAGCAAAAATAATATTATGGATAATTCATTATAAAGAAAGTGGAAAAGAAAATAAGAAACATGGAGCTTTTACCTTCTGTCAGATACCAAGTTCATTACTGTGCACATACTGTATTTTATTTGTACCTCAAAGCTAGGAGGGAGAGTCTGTTATCATCCTTGTTACACGTGAGGCTTAGGGAAGGAACAAACTAATGTAATCTGTTCAAGATCTTACATTAGAAATGGCAGATCAGGAATTTGAACCCAGTTGTTTTGTTTTGTTTTGTTTTGTTTTGTTTCGGACACCATACCCCTGGCCTTAATTGCTAAGCTATAGTGTCTCCTACAGCAGGTATAGCTATAGGTCATATCTTTAAAAAAAAATTTATTATTATTGAAGCATAGTTAACACACAATGTTATATTAGTTTCTAGTGTACAAATCCTGATTTGACAATTCTACACATTATTCAATGCTCACCCCTTTAAGTATGGTCACTATCTGTCACCATTATCACCAAGATTATATTCTTTTTTATATCTTCACCATTTTAGAGAAAGGGTTTGACTTTATGCAGTGAATCTAAACCACTTGAAGTCTGGAGCCAACTGGTCACCCCAGTAGTTTGGGCACAACCCAAGGGTGGCAGTGAGTGGATGTCACCAATAGATGAGCCAGAGGCTGGTCCCTGGAGACAAGCCAAGGGCAGCCTGGAAGTTGAATGTCCAAGGAACAAGGCAGGGTAGAGTCAGGGTTAATTGGGATATGCACAAAATAGTAAGAGGATTAGGACATTTCTGAAAAAGCATTTTCTACTGGGCATGGCCAACTTTCCTCAATTTGTGGTCTCTAGGGTATCCAGAGGAGCTCTTTTAAGTCTTATGATGACATGTCTAATAGGATGGAGAGGAGAGTAGGTGATGTAAGGTTTAATACCATGCATTTTAGGTTAGTATTTATGAAGTAGCATACCAGGAATTGATCTTTTCACCATAAAACTAACCTTTGACCTCAGTATTTAACTTAAGAACACAGCACTTCATAGTTGTAGTGATAACACAAGTTGAAATACCTGCCTCATTTTCCCACAAAAATACTGCCTATTGAGCAATTAGAAATCAAATTTTCATTTAGAAAACATGACTACTCTCTTCACAATACATCGCTATTTTATTTCAGTTTCCTAACTCAAGGTATCTCTGTCTATCCTCTGAAATCTCTTCCTCCTCTTGTGTTTACTCCCTGAATTGTCAGCCCTATCAGTCACTGTAGCTGGAAACTTAGCAGTCATCTCTAAGGTGCTTCTTCTCCCTCATTCACATCTGTTCAATCAACAGAGCCCTCCATTCTAAGACAAATATGCTCTTACACACTTTTATATGTATCGCTTCTTCTCCATTCCTAAATTCCCTATCCTATCTACCTTATGGGCCTGTAGACCTTCTCATGTCCAATATTTGGGTCAGACACTGATTCTCAGCTTGGCTTATCATTGTCAGGCTTGTGGGGTCACATGATAAAAGGCATGGAATCCAGAAAGAATGACCAGGGACTGCTTTGCTTAGAAGAGATAATGCAAGAGCTGGGTATTTTTAGGGTTCTGAGCTTCTCAGCATTAAATCTGTACCATGCGTGGGCTTTGTATGGAGGTTAGAACTTAAATTCCTGGACTATGAAGACCTCACAACTGGGACCCCATCCATCTTCATTGCCTTGGTCCACTCCCATATGTGTAAGCCACTTAGACATATTGCTACATTACGCTCATGAGCTCAATGTGTGCACCCCCATCATGTTCACCAAGACATCCCTAATTCCTCCTTTAGAATTCAGGCATCAGCAACTCTGATGGAATCTCCAACCACACACGTTCTCTAAACCAATTTACACCTCTATGCAGGTACATTTTCTAGGATCTATCAAAATGTTTTATAATAATTTCTACTATGTCTCCCCCTTTACCCAGGGACCTTCTTGAGTGTAGACCCATATTTTACTTATCTTTTATCCCCAGCCCCTTTCTTGAGACCTGGGTCCATAAATATATATGTTCAATGAATGATTGTGTAAAATCAATTAATTATGACAAAGAAATTATCCTGGCTCCTTTGATAAATTCTGTTGTATTAAAAAAAGAAAGTGGTGTAAGATACTTTTTGTAAGATACTTTGAGAACTGTATACCTGATTCAATATAAGTAAAATAAAAAGATCTGTTTAGGATTGCTGAGTTAGAACATCAAGATATAGAAAAGACATAGGCAATGGTTGTTAACAGTAATAAGAGATAAAGTCAGGAGTTATTGCTTGCTGACATAGCTTTAATCAAAATAAGAGGTGAAGTTTTAACCAGTTTTAGCATATATCTTCTTGCTAGTGGCTAGTATTTCAAAGTATGTTGGTATCTTGGATTTTAAATAAAATATCACGTTTTCTTTAATGCTGTAAGTTTCAAATGCCACCACTTATTTTCTCTGTGTTCTTTATGCCTTGTGCATGCTACTTAAATTTTCTGAACAACATAAACCTTACCTTAAAGCCCAGGAAATGATACCGAGCTCACATAATTATCACAATGATCCAAGGAAGTAAAATAGCTAAGATCCCCCCAATACTGGCTGACATAATTAGCATTTCACAAATAAATGTTGATTTCTTTATTTTTTGTTTTGTTTTTAAGTCATTTTTGTTAGATGGGCTCTACCCCAGAATGTTAGATTCACAAATACATAATAACTCGTCGTTCCTAATTTTATGAGTTACAGTACATTGTACCATTATAAATCCTTATAGATCATCGCTTTAGGAAGATAGCAGTAGACTCCATTGATGGATTTCTTTGCTTTGGTAGAGGCCAAATACTCTGGGATGAGGAAACCCACAGCCCCTCTGGGAAAGGGATTCCTTCAGGGAAGAGTAGGTCCTGGGCCCTCACACATTTTTCTTTTTTCTTTTTTTTTTTTTTTCTTTTTAAAAAGATTTTTATTTATTTGACAGAGAGAGAGAGAGAGATCACAAATAGGCAGAGAGGTAGGTGGGGGTTGGGGCAAGCAGGCTCCCTGCTGAGCAGAGAGCCCAATATGGGGCTGGCTCCCAGGACCCTAGGATCCTGACCTGAGCCCAAGGCAGAGGCTTAACCCACTGAGCCACCCAGGTGCCCCCGCAACACATCTTTTTTTTCCTTTTTTTTTAAATATAAATTTTTAATTTTTTAATTAACATATAATGCACACACATCTTTAATCACATTTAAAAGGCTGAAAGTCCCTCAGAGCTGCTTTTCCCATGAAGGGCATCTTGAGCCAACCCTCTTGTGTACCATGAGGCCTTTTAGATCCTTTTAGAATTGGTCCTTTTATTTATCGAAATGTTCAAATCAAACCTTTAAAAAAAAAACACTAACATCAGGGTTATTGAAAAATATTGATAGTTTTGGTTAGGAATACCATACTACATTTGAAACCTTCTAAAGAAAGCATACTAAAAGCATCCTGTATATTTTCTTTGAAAAGTTATCAGAAGTTTTTGTTTGTTTGTTTGTTTGTTTTTAAGAAAATTACCTAAACAACCAGAAGAAAAGACAGAGCAAGGGATGGACAAGTGTTGATTGGATGATGCTTGACAGGTGAAACACTTCACCATTCAAAAAATATTGAGGTTATTTGGGCAGAGGGGGAAATTGTTAAGGATTAGGTTTATAGCACTTGACCATGTCTCAGAAGTGCTGCTCTGTACAACTTGTTGAAGACAAAAAACGAATGAACAAACAAATAAAAACAAAACAGAACAAAAAGCAATCCCATCAGGGAACCCGGGCTTCGCATCCTGCCACTTATTAAATTTGTCAGTTGAAGCAGTAAGGATTATGGCGGTCAATTTATTAATCTTCAGAAAACCTGGCATGGGGAAGTCTTCCGGTTGGCACTAGGCTGGAAAATGCGGTGAGGGGAATTAGTGAAACAAGCACAATGCTGAGTACCTGCCGCGAGAAAGTCATTACCATAACAAACCTGTCACTGACAGAGCCAGGTAACAAATTTTGGAAGGGCTACCTTCCCCAGAATCAGCAAGGTTTTATGCAGAATCTTTTTGTGCAAAGGAAAATCCTTTTGTAGTACAAGTACTGTGGTGGCTCCAGGAACCATGGGCCTGGAAAATGACACTGTGCTCTGGGCAGACGTTTGTTTTCATTTCTGACATTCAAGACTCATTGTCATGAATGTCCAGATTCATGCTTGCCCAGCCAGCCAAAAGATAGGACTTACTCCATTCTCTTCAAAGAAGGATGGATGCCACAGGGCTCTGGGTCCTCTCGCTGACCACCCCTGCCCTGGGCGATGAGAGTGGGTATAATCTGGGGCACAGATGGGCAGGGGAGTTGTACTGTGGCCTTTTGAGGTCTTTGCTGATCATGATGGATACCACAGAGACCAATTTTTCTATTTTTCTATCTTTTTTTTTTTCTCTGTTGCTCACCATAGACCCAAGTTTCTCTACTTCCTTCCTTTTTTTTTTTTTTTTTCTACCCAGGAAAGTATACAGGATATACAGAAGCTTCTAGATTGTGCCCTGAAGTTGGAGCTACAGGGTCCTAAATGTCCACTGTCCACAATTATGGAGTGTTTACTATATTTCAGGCTTTATTTTAAACACTCCAATATTAGTGAATTGAATCTTGTAATCTACACACCAGCCCGGGAGTGGGGGGGGTACAATGATTACTACTGTTTGAGGTTTGAGGAAACCAAGACAGGGGGCTTGGGTGGGGTCACAAACCCCAGTAAGTGGTGGCTGGCTTCAGGTTGGAACACCTTGCTAACATGATCAAGGGCAATCAACACAGCGGTAGTAGACAGTCTGGTTCATGTGAGCCAGATCAGCTCGTCTATACAGAGTGACTTTCCATTCTAAGTACAGATAGCTGAAAGGGGAAGACAGCGTATAGGAGGAAGGGGAAACATAGTAAAAATCTGTGAACCCTCTCTTGGATAGAGTCCCAATGACCAAAACCTTTTGTACTCTTTATCATGCATGCAAATCACCTGAGGCATTTATTAATTTTGCCCTCACCTACAAAAATCCCTGATCCATCAAGCCTTGGAGCTTTGGGGCTACATGAATGTAAGCACTCCCAAATAATTCAAAGTATCTTGAGGGTGTCTGAGAAATATTTCAGATTTGTGAGAGATTTGTGCCCTGTTCCCACAGTCTTGGGATGATTTCAAAGAGGATAGAAAGATACAAAAATTTTAGCCTGAACATCTCTCCTATCTTGTGGATGTGTGCCATGTAAGGAACGCTGCAGGACTCAAGTTCACCTTCATGGCCAGGTTTCACCCGGCCAATGAAGGAGGGCTTTGGAGACGCTGGCAATAGTGAGATAGACCATGATCTTAAAGCTCCTAACCATGAATATGAACACTTGATTTTTTTAAGATGATGCCCCTTCTTCTGGAAGGTACAGCAGATGGCAGTGTACTCCTCTGAGGAAGTCAGTTTAGAAATAAAAGCTTGTGGGACATTTCAAACAGGGCTGAACTTTGAACTCCTGCCTATAGGCGTTGGACATAAGAATGGGAGGAAAAAAAAAAACAACAACAACAACCCTAAAGGTCATCTGTGGCTTATCAGATGTGCTTAAGGCCCCCGTGGGCCAGGGTGGATACAACTAAAAATACCCTTGCAATTTTACTGGATGAGGGTTTGTCCCCACTAACCAGCCCATCTAGCTCTCTCTTGAAGAAAACAATCCGCATATCGTCTTGGGTCCCTTCAAGCCAATGTTAGGCACAGCTACAGAGGATTCAACCCAATCATTAAAGTGAAAAGAAAACAGAAACTGTTTCCTGTGACATGAATTTAAAGAACAGACGAACTCCCCCACCCCCATTGAATAGAAACAGTGAATTGAAGTGGAATAAAATTAAGCTAAATAAGAGGAAACAGTGAAATTTTGTAGACTGTGGAATGGTCTCGCTGGGAACATTTTGGAAGCTGCATCACTTAGTCATTTCAAACTAGACTAGACAAATGACTTGAAGATATGCTGTGAGAGGCAGGGTTATAGAGAATGGATGAAGGGATTTTTTTTCTGTCCCCTATGGAAATTTCCTCAGTGGTGTCAGCTGGCGTTCTCTCTCTCTCTCTCTCTCTCTCTCTCTCACACACACACACACACACACACACACACACATGCAGTTGCTTACTGTCATATGGTTTCCTTTCTGACTTTTTAATTTGATCATCACCAAAACAAGATTTTAAAACCTCACAAGTCTCCTTCTATTGCTGGGGCTGTATTTACTATCTATTCTGATCCCTCTTTTCCTTCATTATGGATGAGGTTTTCCGTTCAGACTATAAAATCCTTACAAGTTTCCCTTTGTCATCTTTAAAGCCTTGTAAACGCCTTTCCTGGTGAGTCCTGGTGATTGCAAGTCGTGAGCAGTGAGCTTGATGGGGAGCAGAAAGGGTCACTCAGTTCCCATCAAATGCGGATGTACAGAAGCCATGAACTTCACCAGGCTCATGCAGTGTACCCACCCAGAAAACCACTGCCCATTTCTTCTGTCCCTTGAGTAACAGCACTTTTCATGGATAGCTGGTAGAAATCACAACATGGGAGCGCCAACCTCTTGCACATTTGGAACTGAAAGTGGGGATATTAAGCATAATCACCCCCCTTCCTATTCTCCAGAATTTAGCCTGTCTTGCACCAGATGATATATATAAACGACTGGATTTTATTTACTTTTTTGTTCCACTTTGTGTTAGCGACAATAAGAAATTTGATTGAAATTTAAAGAGTACTTATGATTCCATTATGCTTTCATTCGCTGATTATGAGAAATTGGGAATTGTTTACATGTTTCTTAAAAAAAATTCTGTATTTACCTATTCCAACTAGCTAGCAATAATGAAATAGAATAAAATATGGACTTTTATTTTCATCATAATTTTTTTTGGAAAACAAAGCTTTTTAAATTAATTCACTCCTTTTCTTCTTCTCCTTGCTGCTCCTGGTCAAAATCAAGCAAGATTCTCCATGTGGCTTCATGACATGTCACAGTAATAAGATTACAACGATAGTAATAATAAAAAAAAGCGACCATTTATAGAGTACTCACAGCTATGCCAGATCTTGCATTAAAGCATTTATAGGTATTGTTCCATTTTATTGTCACAACAGCTTTATAAGTAAAATGTTCCATTTTACTGATGGGAAGATTGATCTTAGAGAGTCTCACCTATGTTTAAAATCATACAACTAGTGTGGAGCAGGAGTCAAGCCAGTTTTTTTTTTTTTTTTTTCTGACCCCAAAGACCATGTCCTTAACTATCTGCCTATAAGCCTCAAAAAAAAAAAAAAAAAAAATTGTCATTTAAATCTTTTTAAGAAACTTTTAAAATTTTATTATTTTATGTTAGTCACCGTTTGGTACATCATTAGTTTTTTGATGTAGTACCATTTAAATCTTAAGAAAATCATTGTATTTGCTGTGGTCCTCCCTTCCCTCACACTGTGGCTTCTTATTCCATCCTCCAGAAGGAAACAAGAGTCCATCTTCCAAAATAAAATATTTTTGAACCTTTAAAAATAGTATACACTCTTGTTACTGATTTTGACAACTATAAAGAGACTTACACAAATGATCATGCAACTAGGGATGGATTATTTGGGTAAGCTAAAGAAATCAAATAGTAGTTTTGAAGAAAATCATATAGAAAATTAAATACCATCTCTAGCACATTTGAGCTATTGTATTTAGTATATACTCAAGTGCTATTTTTATTCAAGAGTAGAAAACATATTGTTACAATCCATAGTGGGAAGGGTGGTACACTGAATTACAGTTTGCTTCTGGAAGAAGAGGAAAAGAGTGATTTATATTACTTTTTTAATCCATTATCCAGAAAGATCAGCTACACAATACAAATTTCATTCACTTTCCACATGAAAAGCAGTCCACATGAAAACCAGTCCATCATAGAGGGTGACAGAATGGAGTATGGGATTGTGAGTCAGTGGTGTTTTATTCATTGTTTCCAATGTGCTGATCATAATCACCTAGGAACTGATCACTGCCCCGGAGAGAAAAGTGAGGAGACTTCTTCCTGTCTTCCCAACGCTTACGAATATTGGCAGCATCATACACCTTGTGCGTAAATATAACATTGGACATAAAACTAGAGAGCAGGTGCTTAACAACAATTTAAGCAAGTGCATAAATGAACAGGGAAATATTGGTGTACTGATTTTCTCCACTCCAGATAGAATCCCAGCGGCATGAGAGCAGACAGTTGGCATTCTTATCAACTGCTATCTCTGTAGCACCTAGAAAAGTACTTGGCACATACTAGATGCTTAATAAGGACATCTCAGATAATGTGAGCTTTAACAGAAGGAATCAAGGAGATGCTGCTCCTCTCCCTGCCTCCATTTCTACATGCCTGATGTCCACTTTCCTTTTAGGATTATCACTGTCCAGGCCATTTGCTCTTCTCGACAAGAAACATTCATTCAGTGTAATCAATATTGCAGGTGATTCAGGGACTGGATATCTTAAGTATAAGCTTCTGTTAGAAAACACGAGAAGGCACTCAAGGACAGAGTCCTTGTTATTTATATGTTCTGAATGCTGCCCACCTTCCCATGGGTGAACAGTGAGTCCAAATTGCCACAATAAAAGATCAGGGCCATTGCTGTAGAAGTTCACTGTGTCTCTCCCAGCTTTTGAGCACGGAAAACAAATGTTGGCACCATGGGATGGATTTTGCACCCACGTGGAATAATTTAATTCCACTAATAATGCTAGAAATGTTAAGAAAACATTTTTAGGGGGAGAAAGCAGCAGAACATGGGCACATGCAAAACCAGTCTTTTTCATCTGAACTCCAGGATCCATTTGTTTTCCATTGTTTGCTGTACTTATTCTGGATCTGTTTTCACTTTTATTTGTGGTCAGCTTGATATGTCTACACGAAAGCACACATCAGAAGTAAAATGACTGTGTCTTTTTATAGTAGGACTTCAGTCAGTTGGACAGTTTTAGGACTCACTGGCTCCTGGATCAGTTTTCCCATGCCTGCTTAAAGCATGCTAGTTAACATAGTGCAGAGAAAAAAGGCATGGTATTTAAAGGCATATGAATCCAACTCATTGAGCCAGACTCTGGGCTCAAATGCTGCCATCAGACCTTCATGTAGAGCCTCCCCACATCCTACTTTACTCCCCTGAAATTCTCTCATAGTTTTCATTGACTACAGTGGGACTCATCTGGGTGTGTCCAAGGGCAGAGTCTGGCTGGCTGCATGTAACATACTGTTTGAGTTGGGGTGTAAAGCCAAAAAAGCATTGTTTACTATTTATATGGGCCTTCACCAATTTCTGGATGCCAAAAGTGGTGAACTCACTGCTTCTGAATAACTCATTCATCAAACCAGACATGAACAGTTTTCTTCCTTCAGTTTCGTTAGAAAGAAAATCATTTGCTGGTTCACTGCCTGGGAGCCTAAATGTGTTCGGGGTTCTCCACTTCAAGCCAAGCTGACAACCCATGAGCTGACAACACCTCAAAGCAGGATGACTTGCTTTCACGTGGAGAGGGGTGTGTGTGTGTGTGTGCAAGCTGTATGGCCATGAGGGTATAGAAAAAACTCTGAGATGGACTTGAGCCTTCTCAAAGCTTTTCTCCAGAGTTCAAGTTCTTGCAAACCATTTGGGGAGCCATCACTTTGGTATCATCCAAATGTAAAACCAGCCTAGGAAATTATGAATGCCTCCAGTGTCAGAAATCAATTATTTCTTCTGTATAGTTGATTTAATGGCAGTTGTCGTTTGTTTTATGTCCTTGTGAAAAGAGTACATACTCCTTTGGGCTACTTCTTAATATAAAAATGTTAGTGCTTTGCTTTTGGACATATTAAATGATTCCACGTGTGTTATCAAGCTATTGGAGGAGCATGAAATGAGGGTGTTATTTTGCCTCAGTCTAAGATCATTATGCATGGGTGACACGTCATCTAAGAAGCCTCAGAGAAGAACACCACAAATACAGCAGTGAGAAGAAAAGGCTCCTTAAATGGTGCATGCACCTTGGAAAGCACTTGGGGAAACTCCTAGAAGCAATGGATAGATATACTTCCAGACCCGCAAATATCAAGCATCCAAGTGAAAATCATTAAGTTTAATAAGATCTTTTGTCTGTAAAAGAAAACTAAAAGGTTAAAAATGGTTCAAGTTTACAAGTACCTACAACTAGATATTTTAAACCAAATTCCAGCTTTTAAGAAGGGGGTGTGTCTGAACCCTTTCCACACTGCTGAGGTTTTGTTCTCAAAGGGTTCCAGGTGGTCCTGAGTAGCCAGTACATTTCATCAAACTTATGGTCAAAAATTGCAGATGTTCAACCCCAAATCCATCCTGCTTTAAATCTACTTTATCCTGTCCATACTTGTATGAATGTTCAGAGTAATTTCCTCCTGGGGACTTCTTTGAAGACTTGAGATTCCATTCAAGAAAGCCACAGCATTCTCTTTTAAACCATCATCACTGTAACTTCCCTCTTCAACCTGATTTTCCTCTTTGCTCATCGCTATTACTCTGTTCTCTAAACTTTATAAAATTAGAGAAACTCTGGTGGCTCTCATTAATGTTGCTTTTTAATGCCCACTCTTGGAGAATTGTAGCCTGGTTTTATTTCTCCCTCCCCTTTTATTGGTTTTGTTAGGAAAAACATAATTATGAGCATTTACCTTGAGATCAGGTACTGATTTCCACAGATTTGAACTCAGAGTGGCTCCACCACTTAACCAAACCATTTTTAATGTCATGGAATCAGTGAAAAGTGATAATATTTGTAAAAATGCTGAGATAAGAGCCCTGGAGTAAATAAATGGGGCCACTTGAGGCAGGGACCAGACTGTCTGTCGCAGGTACCTTAAGGAGTGAGATGATTAGATTACTCATAACCTATTCACCATGTGGTGCCATGGCCCAGCAGTCAGCAATCTCTGGCTTTGATTCTGCATATGTCAACTTCTTCATCTAGAGAAAGGAAGTAAGAAAGATATCTACTACACATCTCTTACAGTTGTAAAGATTAAGCGTGTTCATATATGTGAAGCGTTTAGCACAATGCCCATCACCCAGAAGATGCTCATCAGTAATGGTGACAATAGAAAAAGCAGTAGCTTATCTATTATGGTGACTTCACTTCTGTATAAGCTCATGAGTTGGAGAAGATCATTGACAAGCCATAGGCCAATCCTATATTCATCTCCAAAGAACAAGGATATGATTTGATGCATAATGCTATAGAATCAGAGATCTTGATGTGAGGCCTTATGTGATAGATCTTCAATAAACCAAAACTGTTGAGGAAGGAGAGGGCAGATTGCCAAGGCAGGTGGAGTCTGGAGGACATTACTCCATTTCTTAGTAGAAACAAGTAAATTACTCAAGGACCAGGCCATGTAACTAAAATAGTCAATAGGAGAAAATTAGGAAAGGACTATGGGCCCTTGAGGAAAAGTCTGTAGGAAGAAGTTGGACAGCCAGATAGAAGCTCAGTAGTCTGATGAGTCTAACTTGGGGGTAGTTTGAACTGTGATGGAGGGGCTGTCTGACTACATGTCCCTAGCAACCGCAAACTAGTTTATCTCAGCAAACCATGTTTGTCAGCAGGAGATGCACTGGAGTAGGTGAGGGCAGCAAGGGGGCTCAAATCACAGAGGAATTCCAGGCCCGAGAGAGCTGTTGATTCCCAGGTGCATCTGAAGACTGACCCTGACATCACCAGCTGATAGAAGACTTCAGATATCCAGCCGCAGGGGCCCAGACAGTCTGAACAAGTGGGAATGGCCATCTGGAAAACTAAGAAGACTTAGATTTGTAAAAACTGTGTTCAGCCAAGTCTGGATTATCTGCACAGAGGCATCTCTGTTCTTGGGCACATCTCCTCCCTCACTGCCCAAGGTCTACTTCCAGACCATGGTCTACGTTCCAGCCATGCTCCCTGGGGACATTGCCTCCATTTCCTAAACCTTACTCTTCTGCAGTTTCACAAAGCCTTTTTGATTTAAATTCTTTGCCCTTCCATTGTCCAAGCCTAATAAGGAAGTCAGTCAGCTGTGGGTTGGGGTAAGAAACTGGCAGTGAGGAATAACATTCCTGCAAGGGCCTTTTGATCTTTAAGAGGCTATAAGTGGCCCAATTCCTTGCTTTTATGCAAAAATATCTCTTCTATGTGTCATTCAAATAGACTGTTTTCCTTCCCATAGTGTAATTGTTGTCTCTTGGAGATTTTATAAGAAACAGAATGCAGGCCATCCCAAAGCCAAGCAAAGAGGAAAGCATGTGACTTGACTTTGCTCACCTCCTAGACTTGTCTTTCTTACTCATTGATATCTGTCTTTAGGAGACATATATTTCAATGACAAGTGAAGATGCTCCATGGTAATTCCTGCCTAGTCCTAACTCTGTTCCTGGCCAACTATGTGTCCTTGGAAAAGCTGTTTCACACCTCTGGGACTCAGTATTCTTATTTGGAAACTGAGCATATTGAACTTTGTGAGGTAAAATTGATAGGCAGTATTATTACTATTATATGATTTTGAAAATGAATATACCTGATTTTAAATCCTGGTTCTGTCACCTGCCATGGTGACTAAACCACCTCAGAGCCTCAGTTTTCTTACCTATCAACAAGGTTGTTATAAAGATTTTTAAAAGATAATGTTTATAAAGCGCTTACTGGTGCCTTGAGTATTTTGAGTGCTAAATAAATTTTAGCTCATATTATTTTTTCAATCTCTAATTTTCCTTCTGAGTGTATATTTTACATAAATCTATTATTTTCTACCATATATGCTAATATTTCTTTCCCTTAGTTTGAACAAATTAAAATGAGCAATGGTGACACTATATTATATATATATACATACACACACACACACACACACAGATGAAACAACAAAAATAACTGGGTTTCATCTCATCAGCAGAACCTACGATATGCTCAATTAAAGGATAAGCTCAATCAAATACCAACATTTGGTTCCTCAAGTTCTTACACAGATCCTTCCATTTGAGTCAATGGCTCATACAAACAGCAATTTTAAAGCTGAGGAGGTTGTTAAGGGCATTCTTCATCAACCCCATTGTGTGCAGAAGCACACAGAGATGGTGGGAAAGAAAGAAAAGAGATAGCCACATAAATAGGAGGAATACCAAGAAGACTTCTATCACCTAAGCACAAAAATAAGATGATTGCTAGTTGTCTCTAGTACTCATGTAAGCTTTTTGCTAGCAAAGCATATGCTCATTCAAGGTTTCTTAAGCAACAGTGGCTTTATGGCAAGTACACACAGAAAATGAAGGACATAAGAACCCACGTTTGTAGAGAAGAGGAACTGTATTCCTGTAGAGTTTTCCAATACAGTTTAGAAAGCAGAAGTTTGTTCAGGATATAACACAACTCTTGCAAATCAGGATAACTTGTTGCCTCCTGAAGGTACTACAAGAACACAGAGGAGACACCATGATCCTTCTTCAGGCTTCCTGCCATCAGCCCTAACTCTCTGTTTCTCTATGGAGATCTGCATGCTTTGGCTCCTCAACCATATACTATCTCTACTGGCCTTTCAAGGAGAAAATACAACTGGTCTAATTCATCCCTATTTTTATAAATGGAGAAAGACCTCATAGTCCATAGATTGTGAAAGTCTTGGGTTACTTGTATGTTCTTAACCTCTGGATGTAGTCAGCTATAGTCAGGGAGGCAAGGCAATATGGCACCCAGACCATGATTACCCCTTTATAAGGAACCACCAAGGACTTCTTTCTCCCACAAGTAGTCCTGGAAGATGCCTCCTGCTTTATAGCTTATTCTTTATGACCATGGACATGGATAATGTGGAAATCTTGGCATCGTAGGAAGAGCAGTTTCAATGGAGTGGTGGAGACGGAAGCCAGGATTTGAATTTTAGTAGATTGAGGATAAATGGAAGGCAAGCTAGTAGAGACAGTGAATTCAGATGAGTCTTTGAGGGAAGGAAGATTAAGAGGTATAGTACCAGAGCTAATAGGACCTTTGCTTCCAAGACATGATTGTCCTATAAGATAGAAGATACTTCTACCTACATATACACAGTAATAGAAGAAAGAGAGAAAAACATAGGGTATGTATAGCCTATATATGCACAGGAGAGGAAGACTGATAGGTTGGAGTCTCTAAAGGGCTGGAAGGAATCTGGCAGAGCACCTCATTCAGTTTATCCATTTCTACACTTGTCATTGGGCTTCTGATATTGTGGATGTGGAGAAATTCTGAGAGAGTGATGGAGAAGGACTAAAATGACAATGAGAACATGAAGAAAATGAAGGAATACCATGCATGAGCAGCGAGAAAGGCCAACAGGGTAAGGAAAGAAGAGTGGGAAGGTCAAAGAAAGTAAAGAATCAGAAGACAGGAGTTTGACCAAATCCCCAAGGGACACGTTATGGGTCCTATTGGATGTTCTGATGAGTCTAGAGGTTGCATTTATTTCTCTGGCTGCAATTAGAAAGACAAAAGCAGGCCTTGTTTGTGATGTCTCTCTAACTCACTACCATAGCAGGCAAGTCCCCAGATATTCTAGGGCTTTTTATTTTGCATCAATAAATATTTACTACTGTTGTATCACCTTAGTGATGATTTTTACCATACATCCTGTCTGAATTTCTTGGAACAATCCCTTAAAAAAAATTTTAATACCAGAAATAATCCCAGTGGATAAGCCAATTAGGTCTTAAAAATAGAACCTTTGTTAAAAAGCCATTACAATTTCTCTTCTGGTGTTGGGCTCTGTCATTGATAAATTGTTCCCAGGCTCCTCTCTTAATGTCTTAGGTTAAGACTGTCTCTAGTACATACATATACCAGAAGCGCTAAGATTTGTTCATTTAAAAATAGATCCAAAGGCAAACATATTTCAAGTGGATTTCCTACTATGGGGATTTCAAAAATTAACACTGGAAAATGAAGGTGGAAACTGTAGTTTTACATTTGTACTTAGCAAATGCAAGTTTTGCTCTGGTACTTTTTCCATTTCCTCCACCAAAATCTGCTACACTGATTACTATAAATAAGAGTTGTAAGGGGCAGATTTTGTAAGCATTTGAGACCTCTTTTTCTGCTTTGAAAGGAAAATGGGCCTCCTAACAAGCTTTTCTTTTCTTTTACCTCTCTCTTTTCTTCCTCCTTCTTCGTCTGAGACAAGGAAAAAAATAAGTTATGTGATGGTGGAATAAAAGGTGGTATTTCTATTTAACATTTCATTTCCTTTAAGAATCAGATCTGGGATTCAAATAACCATGAATGAAGAGAGAGGCCAGACTGCTGTCCCTGTCCCATGAAATTGCCCTAATTCCTCTTGACAGAGTCAAAGCCGATTCGTTTCCTGGTTTATAATGTAAGTATAGGTGCCAAATACTGAGGATAAAAAGGAAATACGTGTGAGTCTCTTTCCTAAAATCTCATGCATTAGTGGTGACCACCAAGTAGTTGCTAGATTAATGCCCCAATTCAGGTGGAGTGGACGCTCAAAAGAGAAAGTGACAGACAGCAGTGGATATAAAATTTCTCCTTCTTATTCATTCAGGCTTATGACAAGCAGCTAGCTATATCCTTGACTTCACTCTGTGACTGGAGAGAACAAAATATATTCCACGCTCAAAAGAATGTTCCCGAAGGAAAGAACTTTACATGTAGCTATGAAGCTGATTGATGTCCTTAAAGCCCAAGGGGTCTTCGCTGACAGGCCTGCTTGCCATTTCAAAACCAAAAAAGGGGCTGGTAAAGGGAAAGGTGTGTGTGTGTGTGTGTGTGTGTGTGTGTGTGTTGGGGAAGCAGGGATGAAGGGGAGAAACAGCAGGTCGGGAGACAGAAGGAGCACTTGTGTAGATGAAATATTTCCCTAATGTTTACCTTATAACATTAGGAACCTTACAACCTCTGGGTGAGGCAGGAAGTAATCAAGAGAGAGCAGCTGTGATTTAATACGGTGCAAATTAGTGGGGGTCAGTAATGCTAGCCACTATAACAAGCAGCCCCTGAATCTCAAATAATTAATCCTTGTTTGCCCCTCTCACAGTATAACAGGGTCACAGGGAAGGGGACATTATCTCACACAGTCTTCAGGCACCCACAAGCTTTCTGCTGTGATGCCACCATCCTGTGGTCCTGGGGGGTACGGAATAAGGGGCAGAGAGGTGTCGCAGATTGGGTAGGAGGAGGGAGGCTGCAGCTAGGCCTGGAGGTGGCATACTAAACGTTGCTTGCATCTCACTGGATGGAATCCAGCACTCACGGCCCAAAACTAATTGCAAAAGAAACTGGGAAATGTAGTCTTCCTGTGTGCCCAGAAGGAAAATAAATTGTTTTTTTGGTGAACATATGGCATTGTCACTGACATGTGGTAGTACTTTCATCAAACTAAAATTGACAATGATAAGAGTCCTAAAAAGCATACAACAAGTGAGGTCTTGCCCTTGTTGGAACACTGGCTGCCTTGCTTTCAGCATTACTTAGAAGACTTTGAATCTGTGTACTTATTATTTACATCTCTCTCATTTCTGAGGTTTCAGATTTTCTGAGGAAACCTAACTTGAAGTGTATGTCACAGGCTAAAGAAGATGCCTGTTTGCCTGCCTGCCTTCCTTCCTTCTTCTCTTCTTTTCTCTCCTTCCTTCCTTCCTGTCTTTCCCCTTCCCTTAGTTTTCTCTTTCTTTCTTTCTTTCTTTCTTTCTTTCTTTCTTTCTTTCTTTCTTTCTTTCTTTCTTTCTTTTTCCTTCCTTCCTTCCATCCTTCCTGCCTTCCTCTCCATCTCTCTTTTATATGAATTACCGTGTCAATTACATGCAAGAAAGGGAAAAGAGAAAAAGACAAATCCCTCTTTTAAAGTCCTAACTCTCCACATGAGGAAGGGAAAATGGAGTGTGGCTTCAGAAGTGTTCACTCTGAAGGAGAGACTTCTTCCCAGCTCGGTCAGAGTTGACTCACCTCATTAAGTAGCTGGCAGGTGCCCCATCCATCCCACTGTCTGATGGGTCAAAATAGACAACAGTGGCAGCCAGTGGGGCTGTCTTCTGGGATTCGGATTACATAGGTCCTTTCATTCCCAACTTCAACTTCCTGTAAGTCCCTGTGGCATAGGAACCTACCTTTCTAGTTTAGCATCGTTGTAGAGATAACTAAATGATTACAGTACAAAAGTAAGGAAAAATAAACACTCAAAGGTCCAGCAGTACATTCCTTTCCCCCTAAGACTTTATTAAACGTTATAGACAATATGATTAAGGAGATTTAAGCTCAAAATGTAAAACCATAATAAACAATCCAAACACTATATTTTAAATTCCTCAGGTGAGACAACTAATTGTCTCTTTAACTTTTAAAGGGTAGTTGCTAAACCAATACCATCAAGGATTACTTTTAGCAAAAATCACAGCTGGCTTTGAAATTAATTTGAAAATGAACATAATCTATAACAGGTACATATATAAGAGGTGAAGTAATTCCTGGCATCCTTCAACTGATACACTATCTTAAAAGTTTAGGGCAAAGCATTTAGTATTCAGGAAAATTACACATCAGATTGTATTTTATGATTTTTTTTTTCCGTGGGAGTGTATGAACAAGCATTACAAACATGCTATACACCTGTAAGACTGAGCATTATGGTGGGTAACTAGGGAATATCCACTACACCAGAAAGAAATCTGCACAATGAATCAGGCAGAGAACAGCTGGTGGAGAAATCAGATGGAGAATCAGAGAGATCTGTGGAAGGTATTTGAGTTCACTATAAACATTTTGCAAGCATTGGTTGAAGAAGCTACACCTCTGGGCCTCACCACCAAAGTCCAGGCTTGCTGCAGGCTAGAGAAACGGTTTTCAGAAAGTACACAGCTCAAGACAAAGAGCTACCCTGTGTTTATTTGTTTGTTTGTTTCTGACTTAGGTTGTTTTGGAACTGCTCTCAAGGTGTTAGTCTTTGGAAAAACTGGCCCTGGGTTTTCTAGTGCTTGGCCCCCCAGAAGCCCTGTCTTTCCATAAGTGCATTGCTAGACAAAGGTAGGGTATTTCTTTTAAGTACTTAGCATGTGCTGAGCAGGAAAGAGCCTTCGCCTGTCCCTTAGAGCACAAAATAAGAGCACTGTGGCAAGTAACAGAGAACTTGGCCAAGAAACGAAGTATGTCTGAGGTTAGGGAAAGCGGGATGCAAGTTTGCTCTCCTTTGCCTCCAAACCCACTAGGTTTTCCTATCTTATTTTTCTTGGGCCCCTTTTACCTCAAATCTTTGTGTCATGCATGGTAAAAAAAAAAAAAAAAAAAAAAAAAAAATCCAGATGAATGAAAAGGAATCTTCCCTCCTCCATACACATGAAGGAAGATGCTCTGGGAGCTGGGGCCTTAGAAGAAAGGAGGGTTGGGCGGGGAAAGGGAAGCACAGGAAAGAAAAACACGAAAACAGATTCTGGAGTGAACCTGAGCACAGGGTCCAGTGGAAACCCACAAATGCAAATGGCAAAGGATCAGAGGTGACAGGGTGTGTGGGTGGAAGGTGCTGTCCTGCTCAGAGAGACATTCCTCGGTGGAGAAATTCCTCAGGACTCAGGCACCTGCTGCTTCAAGTTCAGAGCATCAGGTCTGGGGAGAGAAGCCTGAACTGGGGAGGGGGTGGGCGGGAGCAAAGAGGCTGCCCCCAGTTCGAGGCCAAAGTGTCACTTCTCTGCTTCCCAGCTTCAAGCTGATTCTCTCGTGGCATCGCCCCCCACCTCCCGGCCCCGGCTCTTCTAAAACCACCTGAAATGTGAAAAGTGCTTCATTCCAGGGAAAGATTAGGCAGAGGGACCTTGGCTCTTTTACTCACCTCAAGGACCATTCCCCTTCCAGAGTGGGCTCAGGTCCGGATGTCCCTTCCTCGCCGGGGCTGTGGCCAAGGGACTTGAGATGCGGGCTTTGCCCATGTTGGGCTGTTCACCAACCATCTCTCCTTGGGTCCTGAGCAAGGCTGGCAGAAGGGAAAAAGCCACAGAACTTAAGCTTCACAAGAGCTGTAACAACACTTCCCACCCCACAGCCCATGGAAAGCCGCCCACCACATAGGCTAGCTGGTCTCATGGTGGCCTTCTTCGATATCTCAAGCCCAGAGGTTGCCATTCTGCCATCCCCTGGCAGCCGGGTCTTGAAAACCAGTCCTGTCCTCCCACTTATGCATTGGTCAAATTGCCACTTTGAAATTCATGCCTGGATCCTTATGTGGAATGTGCCCTCTGTCTACCCTCTTTCATCTCTTTGGAGCTTAAATCCAAACATTGCCTCTTCTGTTAAGGCTCTGAAATAAAAATAAAACAGGTAGTTGGGCTACAAGAGAGCAGGAAAATAACAGTTACCAGCAAGTATCGCGTCTACGTTGACTTTTGACTTTGGTCATAGAAGTGAATGTGTCTGTCAGTTCATTAATAAAATGAGGCTGCCCGGAGTTCTAAACTCCTTGGGGGTGAGGACTCGTCACCCACTTTCAGCTCCTTGTTGGAGCCCATGCAGTGGAACGAGCTGGGGGCTATCAGACCAGATGGCCTGCGAAGCTAGCGTTTAATATTGCTACAACACTGAGTGACCCCAGCCTTCCTCTGCCCCAGCGGCACAGGCGAGCAGCCAGGCTAAAGGGGATAGAGGGGGGGCTGGAGAGCAGGTGTGTATGCCGGACTTCCAAGCACCCCCACCTTTCTCTCTGTGCAGAGAAAAGAGAGTCTCTTTGCTCCCCCATTACTCTGACTTTCCATGCTGTGTCAGACTCGAAAGAGAAAAAATACGACACTTTGAAAACACAAATGTTGAGTGAAAAAAGCCAGGTCCAGGAAAATACAGTATGAGAATTAGCCATCTATGTTAATTTTTTTGAAAAGGCAGAAAACTGTACTGTTCACCGTCATGAAGATCCATTTATGGAATACAAGCTAGAAAATGGGTGAGGATATGCGTCAGCACGATAATAACAGTAACAGCCACAGCCACCGCGACCACAGTGCCCGGCTTCATTGAGAGCGTTGGATTTGCTCATTAGCTCACTAAAGCTGCTGGGAGGGAACGAAGGGGGGTGGGGTGAGACTTCAGTTGTATTCAAAATGAATGTAGCAAAGTGGCAAAATGGTCACAAATCACAAAGTTGGGTGGAGTGCACCTTATTTTCATTTCAGTATTCAGTGCGTTTGAAACATTTCCTAATTACTTAGAAGGAAGCAGAAGCTATAACGAAGGGAAACATGCAGACTTTGGGTTAGAAAGCGCCTCTTCTGCCTAAGGACATGCCCTCTCAACCTCCACTCTCAGAGCATGTCCCCCTGACCTTCACAGTGCTGCTCCAGTTGGGTGGAGGTTTCTTGCTTCTCTACTCTCACTCCCCAGACGCTGCATCTGGTCCACACGTCTCAGACACAGATGCGTCTTGCAAGTAGCTCCTCAGTCCGTCCTGTAGGAAGCATGCCTGCTGCGGCCTCCATAGCCTGTATCCCAGGCCCATGTCCTTCTGCACCCTAGGACGTCACACAGACTCCCAAGGGCACATCCAATCCAACCTGCTCCAAGGTGAACCCGACTCCCCAAAACTATTTCTCCCACAGTGAATTTCAGTCTCCTTTGGAGTAAAAACAGCCACACTGATTTGTTCTCAGCTCCCTTCTTTCTGTTGCTCTCCATAGCCCACACATAAGCAAGTCTTACTGGCTCTAATTTCAAAATGCCCCTTCCCTCAGGATGCAGCTCAGCCTCACCACTCCCACCCTGGCCCCAGGGCCATGGGTCCTGTACCACTGATCAAGGAGCCACCCTCGCTTGCCCCCTTCACCTTCTGTGATCCATGCACCACAGTCCGTTTTCCGTATGGATTCTGTAAAACCTTCCAGAGCACTAGGACTCCATAGAAAGTCCTCTCTGTGGTCTGGGGAGTACACATTGTGCGCTACCAGTCCCTCCCGTACCATCCTGTCTCTGCTCCCTCCATCACAGTCACAAAGACCATCAAGGGCCTTCTTCCAGGTTCTCAGTGAGGCCCAGACAAGCTCCAATAGCCTGGCTTTTAATCCTGCTCTTACCTGTGCCTTGGAGCCCTCTTTACCTAGCTAGTTTCATGGCTCTCTGCCTTCTTCCCATCACTCAGGTCTCTGGTCAGATCTCGTCACCCTACTGAACATAACAGCCCTATCGCTTTCCTTCTCCTTGCCTGGATTCATTCTTCTAGAACACAGCCTGACCCATAGTGGGCACTCAACACACACCTGTTGAGATCCTGAATTAATAATACCTCTCAAGCACCAGCTGGTCCCAGCATTCACACACACATTAACTCATTTAGTACCCAAACAAGCTCTCTGAGGAGGTCCCATCTGAACAGGATGGGCAACTGACCGTTGGAGAATGTGCACAGGCTCTCACTCGTGCCGATTCTAGGCTGGAACTCAAACCCCTACCTCTTTGCTCCGGTCTTTCCCCCATACCAAACTGAGGCTCTCAAAGGAGAAGAGCCAGGAGGAACGACATGCAACAGCGTGCCCTGCGCTGCCGGGGATGGTGTGGGTCACACGACCAGAATGAGTTTCATCTTCACAAATACCCTCAGAAGTTAATGATATCTCCATTCTAGCGATCAGGAAACTGAACTTTCTGAGAGTTAAATACTTAGCTTAAAATTGCCACTTCGCCTCGGTGACAGAATGTGCCCAGCTCTGCCTTTTCTCCAGGTTGTGCTCTCTTAAAGAGAGCCATCCTGTTTGCCTCCAAGTTCCATTTTAATTCCCTTAAAAGGCTTCCTTCCCTGGAGCCTGTCCATGGCACAGGCTTCCTGATCCCTGCCTTCTCGTGAATGTTCCAACTCTATCTTCTTCCTTCTTCTCACTCCCTCCCTATTTCCCTAGAACTTTCACCCTCTTCTCATTGCTTATGCCGGCTGTGGTCTCAGAGGAGCAATCGTTCTCACTGGCCACCCAGGAGTTGGACATGAGAAAACAGGTTAGGTCGAAGAGAGCGAGTGGGAGAACATCCAGTGCTAGAAGGCAGATGGTGCCCAACTCGCAAATGGGTTTGTTTGCTCGAATTTCTTTGGAGGACAGTCGTAGGCAACCTGAAGCACATTTTCCCATGGAAACAATATTATCGATGATGAATAGGGTCTCGGGGTCCTCCATGAAGCCCTGAATAATGTCAGTGTCTAATCAAGACACTACTAGATACTCCAAAAATTATTGAGCTCACTAGCTAGTCAACATCAGTCACATGGATTCTGTGGAAAAATGGGATTTGAGTTCCAACTGGGGACACCAAGAAACTTCTGCTCCCATTATTCATCTCATGCTCCTGTCTCTGTGTGAGAGTCTCCTTGCCGTGTGCCCCACTGCAGCTGAAAGTCTACAGGGATGGTTGTTGGCCTCAGGTAGTAGAAGGTGCTGGGCTTCTGAAGGAGGAAAGAGTGAGAGAGGGCTCCCAGAGGAGGAGATCCTTTGGCAGGGACCTGTGCTTTGAACCTGGAGGTAGGAGAGACACCAGTTTCCAGGCCCCGTGCATGTGGGAGAGTCTTCTGTGATGTAGTACAGGGATCAGAGGAAGCAGAGTAACAATAGGACGTTAGCAACAGCGAGGCAGTCACCACTCAGAAGGGGCAGCAAGTGCAGATGTGTGGCTGCTCCCCATGTGCATCCTGACGTCTTTGGAGAATATGGATGAGCCGGTGGCCACACCCAGTCGTGAAATTACCCAGAACAGGAACCAGGAGGCCCCAGTCCTTGCTCTGCTTCCTTAACTGAGAACTCTAGGCAACATCTGATGTCTCAGAGCCTTATTTTCCTTTCATCCCATGAGATGGGAAAAATTCCATCTATGACCATCTATGAGGATATAATTGGGAAAACGCTTCTATAGCCCATTCCATGCCATATTAGTATTAAGCTTAGCATTACATAATAGGCCAACTGCTCTCCAAAAATTAATATTGTTTGGTACAAAACCACTGAGAGAGGGACATATTAAAAAACTTCCATCTATCCACTGTTATTTGTTTATTTTTTTGAACACTTCTGGCAACTGAGAATTATCTAAAGATGGAGATTTCAACCCACACACCCATTTTGTTCCAGGCTGAGAACTGCCTCCCCCTCGTACTCCATGTCTGTTCACCTCTATCCCCTCAGACCATGCAACTTAGTGCTCTGTGTGGCTTCGTGTTCTCCCTTCAGAAGAATTTCAAGGAGCCCCTTTCTTTCTCTTGTTGTCCTTCTGGGACAGAATCTAATCAATAATCCTTTTTTAAAGCCTAATCAAAATTGATCACCTTTTAGATGTAGATTTCTGGAGGGAAAAACAAAATCTTTATCCAAACCCCACATGCAGGACTTTGAGATGAGATGGGCTGTATTCCAGCACCCTGCATGTGACGAGGGGACATTAACAACCCAAGGAGAGGTCTCTATTTGGAAAACATTTTTTCCCTTACTTGCTGAATTATTTCTCCCCTGTTTGGGACATTATGTTCCTATGTGGAGAGGAAGCATTGACTTGACTGACTCCTTTTAAATGCCTGTTTTCTGCAGGGGAAGTCAACCTGTTTAGTGCTTTGCCATTTCAACACGTGTTCATAAACTTATTAGTTAATATGTCATATTCTCTGTTTTAAGGTCCCAGACCATATTGCACGTTTGAAAACAGAAGCCATGGACACAAACCATTTTCAAGTTGGAGAGACATTAAAAACAGTTATGTCCTACAGTGTTTCCCTAGAACATTGCCTTTCAGGATCCTGGCACCTGCTACATCATTACTGTATAGCCACCTGCTTTGAGAACAGACGCTGCAAGTTTTCCTCTATTTGTCTCTGGACTGATGAGTCAGTGTAAGATTTGGTTCTAAAACATCCCAGCTGGACAGTGGTATGGGCAGCATTTAGAACGCTGAGTGCTTCTCTCCCAAAGCCAGTTCCAATAGTTCTGTACCAGAGGTATTAGGACTGTGGGAAATACAAAACTCATTAGAATTCAGCACCTTTATTATTGTATGAAAATCAGAATTATTAAAAAGGACCTCAGCATTGCTCTAATATAAAATTCTCAAGTTGCCCATTTCATTTGGTTCTCCGGAGCTGATAGTTAGTTTTCTTTTTCTTTTTCCATTTTTTCCTCTTTGTTTGTTTGTTTGTTTGTTTGTTTCTTTCTTTCTTTCTTTCTTTCTTCTCCTCCTCCTCCTTCTTCTCTTTGTATTGTAAAAGCCTTCCTCCATCATCTTAAACTTGAAGATTTCAGTCTCTGCTTTTAGCCTTCTAGGGTATATGAAATATGTTGTAGGAAATTCAATAAAATCTAGATGACCAGGTATGTCTTTGTAGGTAAAATGAAGAAGCATGCGCTGAATACTAGTATGGCTGGACTGACTTGAGAATGGTGTTATCCACACTTTCATGATTATTGGGCTGGAGGTAAATGGTCATCAGAATTTTCCAAGGACTTGGAAAACATCCTTGATTTCTCTTGTCAACATTTTAATACTTATACTGGGAAAGATGTAGAAGGTCATGCATTTGCATCCAACACAAAACAAACAGTGTTAATGAATTTGCCACCTGAAATACTGAAAAGGACATTGGTGATCCACTTCATGGACAAGTTAGTAGAAATAAGACACAAAACATGTCCATTAGCTGCCGCAGTGGGACACGTTAATCAAGGTTTTATTTGACTGAAGACTCATTACAAATAAATTGATTGGTGGGGTTACTAAAAAGACACCTTGTAATTTCAGTTGGTAGAAATAGAGACATAATGTCTAGAACAAAGGAAAAGATAAATCTTTTATACTCTGAGCACCTGAAACATGCACTTAAGTTTGGCACTTTTATGCCCTGAGCATCTTAACAAGCACAGCTATTTGATTAGAGAGCTGGGTACACTGGAATACAGAATTGTATCCAGGAGTGAACTGTGAGAATAATGAAAGACCTAAAGTCATAAAACAGTTTCGAGGTATAGGAATATTTATTTTGCCCTGAAAAAGAACTAAGGAAATAATCATTACTTGCCACAGGAAAGGATGTGTTCAAACACAGACTTGGACCACCAGAAGGATTCAAGCAGGTGACCATTGTTTTGATGTGATGATGTTAGGACCCTTTCCAGCCCCACCCTTTAAGGCTGCTATGAGAACACTTCTATGGAGCTGCCATTTTATAAAAGTGTGTCCTGATGATTGTTTCTACTTCCTTGGTGTTAGTTGTGATCTCTCCCTTTTCATTCATAATTTTATGAATTTGGGCTTTCTCTCTTTTCTTTTGGATTAGTGTGGCCAGCGGTTTACGATCTTATTGATTCTTTCAAAAAACCAGCTTCTAGTTTCATTGATACGTTCTATCTCTGGTTTCTACCTCATTGATCTCAGCTCTAATCTTGATTATTTCCCTTCTTATGCGTGGAGTTGGTTTGATTTGTTGTTGATTCTCCAGTTCTTTAAGGTGTAGAGACAGCTGCTGTGTTCTGGATTTTTCAATTTTTTTGAGGGAGGCTTGGATGGCTATGTATTTCCCCCTTAGGACAGCCTTTGCCATATCCCATAGGTTTTGGACCAAAGTGTCTTCATTCTCATTGGTTTCCATGAATTGTTTCAGTTCTTCTTTGATCTCCTGGTTGATCCAAGCATTCTTAAGCAAGGCGGTCTTTAGCTTCCAGGTGTTTGAGTTCCTTCTGAACTTTTCCTTGTGATTGAGCTCCAGTTTCAAAGCATTGTGATCTGAGAATATGCAGGGAATAATCTCAGTCTTTTGGTATCAGTTGAGTCCTGATTTGTGACCCAGTATGTGGTCTATTCTTGAGAAGGTTCCATGTGCACTTGAGAAGAATGAGTATTCTGTTGTTTTAGGGTGGAATGTTCTGTATATATCTATGAGGTCCATCTGGTCCAGTGTGTCATTCAATGCTCTTGTTTCTTTATTGATTTTCTGCTTCGATGATCTATTTCTGAGAGAGGCGTGTTAAGATCTCCTACTATTAATGTATTCATATCAATATGACTCTTTATCTTGATTAACAGTTTTCTTATGTAATTGGCTGCTCCCATATTGGGGGCATAGATATTTACAATTGTTAGATCATCTTGGCGGATAGTCCCTTTAAGAATGATGTAGTGTCCTTCTGTATCTCTGACTACAGTCTTTAGTTTAAAATCTAATTTATCTGATATGAGAATCGCTACCCCAGCCTTCTTTTGAGGCCCATTGGCATGAAAGATGCTTCTCCATCCCTTCACTTTCAGTCTGGGTGTATCTTTAGGTTCAAAATGGGTCTCTTGTAGACAACATATGGATGGGTCCTGTTGTTTTATCCAATCTGCAACCCTGTGCCATTTTATGGGCCCATTTAGGCCATTCACATTGAGAGTGATTATTGATGGATACGTTTTTATTGACATCGTGTTACCTTTGAAGTCTTTCTTTCTTTAGATTGTTTCTATATTTCTGTTCAATGCTATTCTTAGGATTTTTCCTCTTTTATAGAATCCCCCTTAATATTTCCTGCAGTGTCGGCTTGGTGGTTGCATAGTCATTTAAAACTTGCCGGTCTTGGAAACTCTTTATCTCCCATCCATTTTGAATGTCAGTCTTGCTGGACAAAGTATTCTTGGCTGCATGTTCTTCTCATTTAATGCCCTAAATATGTCTTGCCAGCCCTTTCTGGCTTGCCAGGTCTCTGTGGACAGGTCTGACGTTATTCTGATTTAAATAAAAAAAAAAAAAGTTCTGAAACTTTGTAGCATTTTCCTTAATCGTTCTGGATTGCAGCTACTCAATACTTTATTGAGATAATGGAAATGTTTTCTGTACTGTCCAGTATGATAGTCACTGGCCGCATAGAGTTAATGAGAACTGGAAATTTGCTACTCCAGCTGAGGAGCTGGATTTTAATTTTAGTCAACTTTAATTTTAATTTAAATGCCCACATGGGACTGGTGGTTATGGTCCTGGGCAGTGTAGGTCAACGTATTACCTTTTTTTTCCATTTCACCTTGCTAACAGCTTTGGTATTTGGTTTTTTGTCCCTTCCAGATTCACCTAAACACTTAAAAGAAAATGAGTAAAAGAATTAAAATCTAATATCCACATTACTAAATGTGAACTCCTTTTTAAAAAATCCTTTCCAGCTATTTCCTAAGTTCCATATCCAGATTCTTTAAGTTTTTCTTATCAAGTGATGTCTGCTTCAGAGCACCTCCCACCCATTCCTTTCATGTTGAAATACTGATTGCAGAAATTAAGTTCTTCCAGAGCCTTCATTTTGGCAGCACTCATGATCTGTTGCAAGTTCTCCAGAAACGGTGTTCTAAAGGACTAGAGTTTGCTACACTTAGCTCACTGTAAACTGATTTGTGTCACATGGTAGGCAGTCCCCCAGGGTTTGCCAACAATTTGGCAGAATATATTTGATGGTTGTATTGTATTTTCTCATTTGGTTTCAAAGCTTTAAAAAATACAAACATCATTTTGGAGTTGAGGCAAAGTTTATTCTTGGTTTGATGCAAAACTTCTTAACCCATTATTAAGCCCTCCAGGAAAATCACTTCCCTAAAACAACACCCCAATTTCCATCCAGTTAATTTAGGAAAATACTCAGTACTTCTATTTGGAGGAAATTATTAATGTCGTCCATTTTCTTGAGATGAGTTGTTCATTATGGAATGATTTGTAGTAAAAAAAAATCTAATCAAATGGAAGGTATTGCTTTTGTTTCTTTTGGTCTTTTTAGGGGTTTTTCAAAACTTTTTATTTTGAGATAGTTACAGATTTATATGCAATCATAAGAAATAATTCCTTCACCCAGTTCCCCGATGATAATGCCTTGTATAATTATAATACAGTCCTGCATTAGGCTCTTTGGTCAGTGGGGAAGCTGCTTCTCCCTCTACCTGCCTCTCCCCCTGCTTGTGCTCTCTGTATGTCTCTCTCTGACAAATAAATAAATAAATAAAATCTTTAAAAATTATTTTAACATAGTCTTTCACTGAAAAAATTTCTTTAATTTTAATAAAACCCAATTTATCAATTTTTCCTTTTATGGATCCTCAACCCCAAAGATTTTTCTCCAAGTTTTTATTCTGAGTTTTATAGTTTTACATTTTATACTTATTTATATGATCCCTTTTGAATAAGTTTTTTATAGAGTGTGCAGCATAGCATGAGGTTAGATTACCTATGGGTAGTCAATTGCTGCTGCACCACTTGATTAAAAGCTCTTTACTCTGTTTCACTGATTTTGCACCTTTGCCAAACACACTGACTTTTCCAATCATTAACACAGTATATCTCTGTTTACTTAGTTCTTCGATGATTTCTTTCATTAGCATTTTGTCATTTTCAGAATACTTATTTTGTATAACATTTGTTCATTTTCTTTACAGGAATTAGAAATAGTGTTGTTTGTAATCAGTTTCCACATTTTCCTTGTTAGTATATAGAAATATGATTACTTTTTGTATTTTTATCTTGTACTCCACAACCTTGCTGAAGTCACTTCTAGCAAGTCAACCTTATCAAAAGGTGTTTGTTTTTTTGTTTGTAGATTATTTGGGATTTTTTTCACATATTTATGACATCTGCAGAGGGAAATGTTAATTTCTTTCTAACTATATGCCTTTCATTTCTTTTTCTTGTCTTATTATAGGGGCTAGAGCTTACTGTACTTATTGCTGAATAAGAATGGTAAGAGTAGACATCCTTGCCTTGTTCCTAATCTTAAAGAAAAGTAGTCAATCTTTTGCCATTAGGTATGATGGCAACTATTGGTTTTGTAAATGCTTTTTATCAAGTTAAGGAAGTACCTTTTATTCCTGCTTTGCTGAGAATATTTTTCACAATAGATGTTGGATTTTGACTAGTTATTTTTCTACATCAATTGATATGATCATGATTTTTCTTTTTCAGCCTATTGATGTGGCAGATTGAATTGATTAATTTTCAAATGTCAAACCAGTTCTTGCATAAATGAATTAGATCCCACTTGGTCATGGAATATACTTTTTTTTTTTACACATTTAGTTTGCTAATATGTTGCAAATTTTTTTGATTAAAATTAATGAGATACTAATCTCTAGTTTTCCTTTTATGTAATATCTTTGTCTAGTTTTGAACTCAGAATAATACTAATCTCATAAAGTGAGTTTAGATATGTACCTTAATTTTCTATATTCTGGAAATGATTGTGTAAACTTTGTGTTAATTCTTTAAATGGTAAAATTCTCCAGTGAAACCATCTGGATTTTTCTATATCTATTGAAATGGTCATGTGATTTTTTTGTCCCTCATTTTGTTTATGTAGTGTATCACAGTGATTAACTTGTAGGCATAGATCCGTTCTTGCATCTGTGGAGTAAATCCCACTTGATCATGGAGTATGATCCTTTTATTTTTTTTTAATTTTTTAAATAATTTTTTATTATGTTATGTTAGTCATCATATAGTACATCATTGCCTTTTGATGTAGTGTTCCATGATTCATTGTTTGCATATAATACCAGTGCTCCATGCAATATGTGCCCTTCTCAATACTCATCACTAGGCTCATCCAACCCTCCAGCCCCCACCCCCTTAAACCCTCAATTTATTTCCCCAGTGTCCATATTTCTCATCTCCCCCTCCGATTCTCCCCCCTTTATTTTTGCCTTTCTTCTAAGGTCCTCCATGCTATTCTTTATATTCCACAAATAAGTGAAACCATTTGATAATTAACTTTCTCTGTCTGACTCTCTTATTTCACTTAGCATAACCTCCTCCCACCTCATCAAAATTGATGCAAAATTTGGGTATTCATCCTTTCTGATGGCTGAGTGATATATTGTGGACATTGTTGCTATGGACATTGGGGTGCATGTGGCCCTTCTTTTCACTCCATCTGTATCTTTGGGGTAAATACCCGTAGTGCAATTGCTGGGTCATAGCATAGCTCTATTTTTAACTTTTTGAGGAAACTCCACACTTTGTTTTCCAAAGTGGCTATAATTACTTGCATTCCCACCAACAGTGTAAGAGGGTTCTCCTTTCTCCACAACCTCTCCAACACTTGTTGTTTCTTGTCTTGTCAATTTTTGCCATTCTAACTGGTGTAGGGTGGTATCTCAATGTGGTTTTAATTTTAATTTCCCTAATGGCTGATGCTGATGAACATTTTTCATGTGTAGGCATTCTTTTGAAATGTGTCTGTTTGTGTCTTCTGTCCATTTTTTGACTTGATCATTTGTTTTTTGGGTGTTGACTTTGGGAAGTTCTTTATAGATCTTGGATACTGGCCAGCCCTTTATCTGTAGTGTCATTTGCAAATATCTTCTCCCATTCCATGTGTTGTTTTTTTGTTTTGTTGACTATTTCCTTTGCTGTGAAGAAGATTTTTATCTTGCTGAAGTCCCAAAAGTTCATTTTCACTTTTGTTTCCCTTGTCTTTGGAGATGGATTTTGAAAGAAATTGCTGTGGCTGTCGAAAAAAGATTTTGGATTTTGATGGATTCCTCTAGGATTTTGATGGATTCCTGTCTCATATTGAGGACTTTCATCCATTTTGAGTTTATCTTTGTGTATGGTGTAAGAGAATGGATGAGTTTTATCCAAAAAAACAAGAGTCCAGGGCCTGATGGATTCCCTGGGGAATTCTACCAAACATCCAAAGAAGAAATAATACCTATTCTCCTGAAGCTGTTTCAAGAAACAGAAACATAAGGAAAACTTCCAAACTCCTTCTATGAGGCCAGCATTACCTTGATCCCAAAACCAAGTGAAGACCCCATCAAGAAGGAGAATCACAGACCAAATCCCTGAAGAATACAGATGCCAAAATTCTCAACAAGATCGTAGCTAATAGGATCCAACAGTATATTAAAATGATTATTTTTCATGACCAGGTGGGATTTATCTCCAATCCTTTTAATTTATTGTTAAATTTTGCTAGTATTTTGTTGAGGATTTTTGCATCAGTGTTCATCAGGAATATTGACCTGTCCTTTTCTTTTCTTGTACTTTCCTCCATCTGATTTTGACATCAGGGTAATGTTAGCCTTATAAGTGAGTTTGGAAGCATTCACTCCTCTTTAATATTTTGGAAGAGTTTGAGAAGAATAGGCCTTAACTCTTTAAATGTTTCATGAAATTCACCTGTGAAGCCATCTGGTCCTGGACTTTTATTTGTTTGGAGGTTTTTGATTAGTGATTCAGTCTCCTTACTAGTAATCAATCAATTTTCTATTTCTTCATGATTCAGTCTTGGAAGATTGTATATTTCTGGGAATTTATCCACTTCTAGGTTGTCCAATTTGTTGACATAGAATTGTTCATAATAGTCTCTTATGATCCTTTGTATTTTTGTGATATTAATTGTTAACTTCTCTTTCATTTCTGATTTTATTTATTTGAGTCTTCTCTTTTTCACTCTTGGTTATATCAATTTTGATTATTTTTTCAAAGAAATAGCTCTGAATCTCATTGATCTTTTCTCTTGTCACTTTATTATTTCACTTAATTCTGTTCTGATCTTTATTATTTCCTTCCCTTTATTAACTTTGGGTTTCATTTCTTCTCCTTTTTGTAGTTCCTATAACTGTAAAGTCAGATTGTTTGAGATTTTCTTGTTTCTTGAGGTAGGCCTGTAGTAATTACTTTTGCTGCATCCCAGAGATTTTGATATGTCATATTTCCATTTCCATTTATTTCTACATTTTAAATTTCCACTTTGATTTCTTCAATGAAGAAATATATTTTTTCTAGTGAGATTTTTACTTTCTTATGTTTCTTGCTATTAGTGCCATTCTTTTTCTTTCTTTTTTTTAAATTTTTTATTTTTTATAAACATATATTTTTATTCCCAGGGGGTACAGGTCTGTGAATTGCCAGGTTTACACACTTCACAGCACTCCCCAAAGCACACACCCTCCCCAATGTTCATAACCCCACCCCCCTTCTTTTTAACTTAACTTTTTAACTTAAAGAAGTCCCTATAACATTCTCAAAGGTCAATTTGTTGGTGATGAACTCCTTTAGCTTTTGCTCATCTTGAAAGCTGTATCATTTCTTCTATTCTGAATGATAACCTCCTCAACTCAGTCTAAGTTTGGAGTTTTTTCCTTTCAGCACTTTGAATATGTCATGCCACTCCTTCTGGCCTGAAAATTTTCTGCCAAAAATTTTGCTGATAGCCTACTGGTTTTTCCCTGTACATAAAAAGTTGTTCTTCTCTTGCTGCTTTTATGATTCTCTCTTTATCTTTAGCTTTGGACATTTTAATTATAATGCCTCCTGGTGTGGAACTCTGGATTCTTCTTGTTTGAAACCCTCTGGGCTTCTTGGATCTGGATGTCTGTTTCCTTTCCCAGATTAGGGAAGTTGTCAGCCATTATTTATTCAAAAAGGTTTTCTGCCCCTTTCTTTCTCTCTCTTCTTCTAGGACCCCTATAATGTGGATATTATTCTGCTCACTGTTGTCTTATAAGTCCTCAAGTTATCTTCACTTTTAAAAGTTCTTTTTTCTTTTTGCTACTCTGTCTGGGTGAGTTCCATTACTTTGTCCTCCAGCTCACTATTCCATTCTTCTGCTTCATCCAGAGTCCTAACAGGTTCCTGTCTCTTCAGCAGTCAGTTTAAAATCATTAAGTAGGTCTTTACATATACATAGACATTTTTGAAATTACTTCCTTTGTGCTGGGTTCCAAAGTGAGGGGGTCTTTTGTGAATTCTAGAGGAGCAGATTCTCCACTCCCTACAATTATATGGTTCTCCTAGATGCACTTCCCAGTGTTTTAAAAGCCAAAAATTTTGGGGGCTCATCTCTTCAGTGGAGGACCCAGGAATTGGGGTGCCTTATATGGAGGACAAGCCCTTTGTTCCTCAAGGAAAACTTCCATATTTTTGAAATCCCTGCTGATTGTGTGTTGACATGCCTGGAATAGGATTTTTGGTGGAATGTCTCTACCAAGGGTGAGAGAGGCTTTTCTAGCATTTGTCGTGGATGTGCTATTCATTTAGTTTTCAGGACTTTTTCCTAGGAAATTATTCCATATGTGGTAGGTTTGTTTTTTCCATAGGAAGAGGGGAATTCAGGATCTTCCTGTGTAACCATCTTGAACTGCCTTCCTCTAACATACATTGAGCACATCGTCAGATGGTATTATAATTTTTCCTTCAATAATCAAATATGATTTTAAAACTCACAAGAAGGGTAACCTATTATATTTAACTTTATTTTCACCCTTTATTATGTTCTTTTATTTCTGAAGCTCAGAGTCTTCTTGTTTTACAATTTCTTTTCTGTTTAGAGAATTTTCTGTTTATGAGGGTAGGTTTGTTATCAAGAAATTCTTTTAGTCTTCCTTTTTCTGAAATATCTTGATTTCTTCTTCATTCCTGAAGGATATTTTTGCCAGATATAGAATTCAGAACTGACCATTCTTTCCTTTCAGTAATTTTATTTATTTATTTATTTTATTTATTTTAAAATTTTATTTTATTTTTTCAATGTTTCATGATCCATTGTTTAGATTCCGCACCCAGTGTTCTATGTAATAGGCGCCCTCCTTAAAACCCACCATCAGGCTCACGCATCCCCCCACCTCCTCCCCTGCACAACCCTGTTTGTTTCTCACAGTCCACAGTCTCTCATAGTTTGTCTCTCCCTCCCACCTCCTCCAATTCACCTTTCCTTTCCTTCTCCTAATGTCTTCAATGTTATTCTTCATGTTCCACAAGTAAGTGAAACCATATGATAATTGACTTTCTCTGCTTGACTTATTTCACTCAGCATAATATCCTCCAATCCCATCCATGTTGATACAGAAGTTGGGTACTCATCCTTTTTGATGACTGAGTAATATTCCATTGTATATATGGACCACATCTTTGTCCATTCATCTCTTGAAGGGCATTTTGGCTCTTTCCACAGTTTGGTGATTCCTGCTTCTCCCTCTGTCTGCCATTCTCTCTCTCTCTCTTTCTCTGACAAATAAATAAAATCTTTGAAGGGGCACCTGGGAGGTGCAGTCAGTTCAGTAATTTTTTAAAAGTTCCACTTCCTTCTGCCTTACATGTTTTCTGACAGGAAATCTCTTATCATTTGCACTGTTGTCCCTCATAAGTAAGCTGATGTTTTTCTCTGACTGCTTTCAAGATTTTTTCTTTGTGTTTTGTTTTCAGAAGTTTAATTATGATGTGTCTTGGCATAAATTTCCATGGGCTCATTCTATTTGGAGTTTGTTAAAATTCTTACACCAATATATTTATGTCTTCCACAAAATTTTCTGAAGTTTTGGGCCATTACTTTTTCAAATACTTTTTCAGAAAGTCCCACTTTTTCCCTTTCTTCATCTGAGACTCCAGTGATAGAAGTGTTACCTCTTTTGTTATTGTCCTGATTCTCTGCACAACTATTTTTTTCAGTCTACTTTCTCTCTGTTGTTAGACTGCTAAATTCTATTGATTGGTCCTCATGTTCATTGACTTAGTCATCTCTACTGTGTTGTTGAACACATCAGTTAATTAAAATTTTAGTTATTATGCTTTTCAGTTGTATAATTCCCATTTGTTTCTTTTTAATAATTTCTATTTCTTCTATTTTATGCTAAGATTTTATATTTTTCATTTGTTTTATTTATGAAGCATTTGTGTGTCTGTTTTATAATCCTTGTCAGATAATTTCAACAACTGATTTATCTTGACCATGGCATCTGTTGATCGCCTTTTCTCATTCAGGTTGTTATTTTCCTGGCTATTGCTATGATGGATGAATTTCCATTGTATGCAGGGCATTTTGGATATTATGTTATGAATCTCTGCATCCTTTTCCATCTCTATCACTCTCTCTCTCCCTCTTTTTTTTTTTTTTTTTAAATCAAACAACCCTCCTCTTAGGGTGGAGCATGAAGACTAGGTGGTCTTTATGTTCAGCTTCCTATTGGGCTCCTCAAACCCACTCAGCTCACTGTTGGGTGACCATGACACTATCTTGGCAGGGTAATTGGAATACAACTTTTCTGTTGAATGGGGAATGAAGTATCTGCTCTCCGTTTTAGTCCTGCTGAGTCCCCAGGGCTGGAAAGTCAGAGTGCCACTGCCTGCTTCTGTGAGGGTGGGGTTGGAGTGATAGGCCAGAAGATCAGCTCTTGGCTTGGCTATACTGAAACCACCAGGCAATAGTGGTAGAGAGGTCTTGCATTGGTGTTTGCCCAGAGTATGGCAGAAATTGACAGAAAGGTTTATGGTTCAGTTAGGCCAGCCTTTCCTGGTTCTTTGGCTTGGAGGAACAAGCTTTTCTTGCCATTTATTTTGTCTCAGGTTGGAGAGGCTTCTGTTGTGCCCTATCAAGGATGTATAGGAGGTAACAAAGAAACCCAGAAAACTCTTCTCAGTGGAACTCCTCAAGTTCCAAGATCCCTTGGCAGTCATCTTTTTGTTTCAACTTCTCAGAATTTTCCTATGATTTTTGCTGCCTCATGTCCAAAGTTTTTTAGTTGGAACAGGGATAACTTGAGAGGAATAGGGCTACTTCATCTTGGCCAGAACTGGCAGTCCAAGGTATTTTTTTTTTTTATGTAATGCTTTATTAAGCTTTCATCTTTTCTAATGGTAAAATAAATAGCCTCATTTCAGAGTCTCTGTGCACAAAGTTCAGACTAGATCCTACGCATGAGTTTGAATCACTGTTGATTATCATGAAGTAGGAACTCAATTCTATTAGCTCTTACCCCTAAAATCCTACAGTTAATAATAAGAAGAAGAATGAGAAGAACTAACAATTCTCAAGTGCTTAATACATGCTGGGTTCTTGGTTAAGTACTCGGAAGGCATTTTTAAATTTAATTTTCCAAAGTAGTGTATGAACTGATAATTACTGATATGGTTGTCACCCTCATATTCTAAATGAAGCCACTGAGGCTAAAAGAGTCTAAAATATTTGACAACAAATCCACATAGCTTGGGAGTGGCAGGACTTTTCCAACTTAGTGATTCAAAAAACTTCTGATTTTCATACTCAAATGCAGATGACTAGCCCTACTGCCAAAGGTCCTGAATTGGTGAGTGTAAGGCCAGGCCTAGCAATACATAACATCGACTTGTCAGGCTAGAAAACTGAGGTAGGAAGTCCTTTAGTCACACTTTGACAAACATCTAAGGCGTTTGCTTCATCTTTAGTAAGATGGCTCTCACCAATAAAGGGTGAAGAAAAAAAAGCAAATTTGCCTTTTTTAAAGAATACAAGAATTTGGGAATGCTTCTCTCTGGGTTTTGCCCAAGAAGATGTCCAAGGCTTTCTAATATGCTCGATGGGGTTTACTGCACATTCACTATCATACCACTGGGCGGGGCAATCGGACTCACTCCAGAGTGGTCACTTGGATGTTTCTTGAATGTTCTGTTTCATAGGAAACAAAATTGTGGTTCTCCTTAAAATATATATCATGTGTTTGGATGTTTTTGACTTTATAACACTCTTTTTATAGTGTGCCAACTACCAGATCCTTTTATAGTGTACAAAAATAGTCACTTTCCTCACATAAACTGTTTTATACATTGTCATGTAATTTTAAGGTACAAAAACTTTCAGAGAAAGTTTTATCCAGAGAGGACTCTTAATTTACAACACATTATTGTTATAATACATACCCTTTTTCTTTCACATGATTCAAAATGTCATGTAGAAATTTCTACTTAAAGTTCTTCTTATTTACTTATTTTTGTTAAGAAATTTACATTTGACAAATTATCCCTGAATCACTGTTCATCAAAAACTTTCTAACTTGGGATAATCTGTAATTGGGGACCAGGTCTTTTGTTTTATGGACCTTGTGAATTTAGAAACTTAAGAGTAGTAACATTTTAAATTTGGTTTTCATTAACTTTGGCTGTATGATCATTTAAATGTTTAGATGATCATTTTGAGGTTTATCTTTGTGCTATCTTGTTAAAGACAAATCCCTGAACAAATTATTGTCTTAATTATGATTACACAGGAAATGTTTCAAATGTTCCTAAAAATAAGCATGCTGAAACACAGAAAGAGTACCCTTTGTAGACAAAGAACTGATTTACTATTTAAAATCCACTTCTGTATATTGTTAAGTTTTCTTATGGATTTACAAGACATCTCTGGCCTAGTTTTATTTATTTGTAAGAAATGATGTTTCATATTTTTCATTTGCTTAAGCTGGATTATTACTCAGGCAAAATTAATGAAATTCCAATGTGGAAAGAATGTCTTCCCACTCAGCATGGATTGAGGATGTCCTCACGCATTTCAGAGACAACAGCCAACTCTACCCTTAGCGGAAGAAGAGAACCAAGTTTGTGTTCTTATAAGCTGTGCAAAGGGCTTGATATGGGAAGAGAATATTACCCATGCATTTAACTAACATATGAAAAAAGTAAATGACCATCTTCCAATTTACAATGTAACTGTGAAAATGAAAACAACACTTCAGATATTTAATAACCTTTTTAATCTTATGTGTTAAATACATTTAAATAATTCAAAAGATACTAGGAAAGCATAACCGCAGAATTAATGTGCAAGAGAGTCAGCAGGGCATTTTGTAAGCACCAATCTATATAGCTAACAAGGAGAATGTGGGAAAAGGGAAGAATCAATAAGTAGGAAAATGTTTGTATATCACAACAGGCATGTATTACTATTATGTGAAATTTACAACACCCACTAGAAAAGAAACAAAATTAAATTAATGTGCAGTTGTAAAAATTATAGTCTCATATAAATAAAACTGAGACTTATGTTTTCCAAATAGAGAAACAAATAGTCATTAAAAATCCAAAGACCTTATGTTCTTCCAAGAAGGAATAAACATTTTTTTAAGTCTGACAATGTTTTCGTGAGCTATTTTACATTGTTCACAGAGTTCTACATATTATTGTCAAAATAAAAAATTAACTTCTAAGTAAATTAAATTAAGGTAAAATTTGATATCATTGTACCAACATCCAGATGGTAAAACCTTTCTTTGAATGAACAGCAAAATAACCTTTCACTGCCTTGTTTATTTCTGAAAATATAGGAGTTCTTTTTCTTCATGCATACATTCATTCAACAAGTATGTGTTGAGCATCCCAATTTATTTGCTTCTGGACATACAGTGCAAACAAAACAGATATGATTCCTGCCCTCGTGGAGCTTAAAAATCCTCCTGAACACTTGTTTTTATCCAATCTATGAAATGAATCTTGATACCCAAAAATTCTGCACAGCTTTTGGAGTATTGCATCTTTGGAATGTCGCAGGTGTCTGTCCTCATGGGTAGTGTAAGTCTAAGTTATACAATTGAATAAGCCAGATGTGGTAAGGACAAACACATTGCATTTAACAATTTTCTGTTCGTGTGTAACTATTTTAGCTCACAGTCAACAACAGGTTTTTTTTTTTTTTTTTTTTTTTTTTTTTTTTTTTTTAACCTTGCTTTGGATCTGTTTGGCAGGATTTATTTTGCCAGAATCTTGAGGTCTAAGGCAAAGAACACTTTTGAGTTTCATTGTTTCAGAACTCTGAGAACTGAATTCAAAGCTTAGTTGAATGAAATCATTCACTCACTTTCAGCAAATACTTTTTGAGGAAAACAGACAATGCTCCCTGCCATTGAGAAGTTTACATTCTAGCAGAGGGAGACAAAGAACAGTGACATACATGAAAAGTACAATGGAAAAAAGAGAAAGTAAAAGAGGAAAGGAGATTGGAAGTGGTAGGGTCAGAATGACAGGTGGAAATGTTAAATGTAGTAGAGTTAGGGCAGACCTCATGGAGCAAAGAAGTAAAGGATTTAGGGGAACAATTAGTGTAAATATTAGAAAGAAAAATGTTCTAGAAGGGAGGTCAGCCAGAACAAACCCCCTAAGGGTGAGCAGACTTGGTGAAGAGCAGGAAACCACTCCTTCTTGCGAGGTGAGTAAGGGTGCAGGAAGGGAAGTCAAGGGTAGTTTAGTGGGAAGGCACGTGGATTATGTAGAACCCCGAAGCCCATTGTCAAGAGTGAAACAAGGGAAGCTTTGTAGAATTTTGAGCAGAGGAGTGTTGTGATGTGACTTAGGTTTTTAAAAGGTGACTCCAGCTGCCTTAGTGAGACTATTTTGTGGGGGAAGCACGCAGGCAGGGAGTCGTGATAGGAAGCTCCCACAGAAATCCAGGCAAGAGGTGATGGTGGCTAAAACCAGGATGTTTATAAAAAAGAAGTTGGATTCTGTATATGTCTGGAAGTAGAACCAATAAGATTTGCTGATGAGTTGGATATGGAGTGTAAGAGAAAGAAGAATCAGGATAATTCCATTTATACGCCATATGAACAAGGCCTAATGTTTCTTTACTTCTATTTATCATAGATTTCTAGTGGTCTTGTTTCCTAATCTAAGATTCCAGTTAGGTGGCTTTTTTTTTTTTTTTTTTTGTCTAATCCTTCAGTTATTTACTGAACACTTACCATGTGGTAGGTGCTATGAGGGATACAAGATGAACAGAACATTAATTCCGGTCTCAAGAATGATCTTAAGAGGTAATACAATTAGAGACTGAGATATACCATTGAGGTAAAGCAGATAAAATGTTATAGGGAATCAGATAAGAGATGTTTCTTTGAATCCTGAGTAGAAAGGATGACTTGACATCGAGTTAGCTTGAGTAGAGCTTGCAGAATAACATGGCCTTGAGGACTGCCGTGCGGGGATGCATTCCGGGTCAGCAAAGGGACAGGCACAGTGTCGGGTCCAGGCAAGGACGAATGCAGTTTAGCTGGATGGAGCAGCTGGGAACAAAGATTAAGCAAGCTGTCCTCCTATTTCAGAATGCTTTGGCCCAAGGAGGTGGCAGGAAAGATGAGAAGTGTGGGAATGTGTGAGAGACATTTCAGAGGTAACACCACTGGGATAGCAAGTATCAAAGGCAAGGCTGGGGATGAAGGCTCTGTCATTGAGAGGATGATCCCGCTGAAACAGGGGCATAGAGGGGAAACATTTTCTAAAATATTTCCCTCTGGACCTCAGAGGTGAAGTGAAAGTTTGTTAACACATTTTCCCAGTGGCAAGTTTGGGGACCTGTTTTTCTTGATCGTCTATTTTCTTGGGCTATGACTGTGGTTTATGTGATCTCAGGCACTCTTGGGAAAGCCAGGAAGAAGATGGCAAATAGAAGACTGATTCCTTTAAGACAGAGATTAAGAAGCACAGAAAAATTTTATTAAATTATAGAAGACCTTCAGAGGCTTCCAGAAGAGCTTTTCAAAGCTCATCTGTAGCAAGAGCCACAAATAACCACCTGCTCCAGCTCTGCTCAGTTCCTCCCCTCAAAAATGAATCGAAATGCAATCTGGCTTCTCTGACTGGAAACTTCTTCCGGTATTTTCCTTAATGGAGCACAGAGGCAGAGGAGGTGAGGAGAAGGTCACTACTTTGAAGGTCTATGAAGCTGAAAATGTTCTGGCTACAGATTTCAGCTGAACCAATTTTGTTTTCCATGGTGAAGTCTAACCAAACAAAATCCTGGGAATGCACCCAAGGAACTTGTATTGGATACTTGAATTTTTAGAAGGCAAAGAAGTGGGAGAATTGATTATTTTGGCAAAGAGTACATTGTCAGCAAGGTGTTTCTTCACCCTTTTCAGCATTTTCAGAAGTGTTGAAAATAATTAGAAGCAAGCCCAAATGTTAGAAAGAAGCATTCAGGGGAGCCCTTCCTCCAGTCCAGCATTTTTCAGAGACCTCAGCCTCAAGTTTGGGTAGCGCGCTCTGAGGAGAGATGGCATGTTTGCTAATGAATATGAATAGCATTTCCTTATGGGCCATATATTTTTCCAGCAGGAAATGGATAATCTACTATGACATTTCAGTGGGTTGGAACACGATAGATAAATCAAAAGCAAGTTGCCCTGTTTCTTTTTCAAATGAAAGATAAATGCCTTAATGGATTAGCAATCATGAAATATATAAGTATTTATAATACAGTTCTGCTTTATAACACCATCTGCCAAAGAATGGTATTTATTCATCCACTGATATGAGAACAGATTTTCTTCCACATTATGCAGGGAGGAAATACATCCTAGTGTTAACGAGCATGCACTTTGTATTTAACCAGCCTAAGTAGTAACGAAATTCCTTGGTTGACTGGCTGTGTAATTTTGATAACATTACTTAACCCCACTTGCCTTGTTGATAAAAGGGTGTAATAATAATCTGACTTTTTAAAGTCATTTAGTCTATCAAAAAAGGTAATATATGGGAAGCATTCCACCAAATGCCCTACACATGTAAGCACTCAATATATAATAGCTGTTATCATCATTCCAGTGGTCAAAATTGGCTCTGCACCAAGATGAGAGCTTCAAAGTGTTTGGACTCTCCAAACTGAACGCTTTTTAAAGGAGTGCAGAAGGGCTGGGTGAAGGAGTCCCTCCTTTGGCCCCAGCAAACAGATTTCTGTATTAACGTTGAGGCATGTAATCGGCCTTCATAGGCTAGGTTATGCCGTAGTAACAAACAATCCCCAAATAACATGAGCACATGACCACACAAATGTATCTTTTGCTCACGGAAGTCTGCATCATAGGTTGAGGGGCCCCGGCCTCATGGAGCAGTCACCATTTCACACTGCCAGGTCACTCCATCAGAAAGACGTAGAGGGTCTTAAATCAGCGATTGAGTGTTCTGGCCTGGAGGTGGCAAACTAGTCCTTCTGTTCACAGTCAGGTGACCTCATCCAACATCAGTGTGCTCTGGGATGGTGAGACCTGGAGATCGAAGGGACCACACTGATAACTACCACAGGGCCATAGACATTATTGAAAATATCCTTTTACCTTCCAGGTAGTGGCTCTTAAGGACTTCTTTATTGAGTCACAGAATAATGAATTAAGATGTGTTGCGGCAGTAATGAGAAATAGTGCCTGTAAATTCTGGAAGAAACCAGGGTGATCCTTCCAAGCTGGTGGTACATACCACATGTTTGCCTTGAGTTTCTGGGATGCCTGACCACAAAAGCAGGGCCCCAGATTGAGTTCTTCTATTAAAGAGGTCCAAAGCCATTTTTGACTCTCTGTGGCTTTTTCCCACTGCCCATGCAAGTTTAAATGGCTTTATCTGTTTTTATCTCACATCTAATGGGCTTAATGTGTTCTAACTGTGTGGCTCCATTCGGCGCCTTGGATGCTATGGCTGAGAGGCGCCATATAAAAAATATTGTTATTGTTATGATGATGAGTTCAAGCACTGGAGGGGAAATTGTGAAATAACTTGGTACTGGAGCTATCATTATTTTCAGCAAAATGAAGTTTGGCTTCTTATTACACTACTAAGCCTTGAAGATTAAGTGGTATCTACAGCATGTATCTTAGCGATGGGCCAAAGAAGTCAAAATAAAAATGTTTGATATAGCATTTCATATATTATAAAACAGATGTTTGCTTTTAAGTATTCTTGGTATTTTCAAAAGTTGACACCCGTATCAGGCATTAAGACGAGAAAAGAAAAGATCCACATACTTAGTTTTAATTTTCTTCATTCTTGCTCCCATTCTGATCAGATGGGCCAGCTATGTTAATTAATTTGACCCTAAGTGTTGATCATTTGCCAGTTTGCTGTGAGGTTGAGCAATGGATTGTCTCATTGCTTTACGAATGCATCATCAAGACGGGAGGTGCATGGAGTTCTGGAAAAAAGGACTGTTTAGGTACCTTCCCTCATGATGATGTGATATTATGTTCCCATTACTTGAATATTCATTATGGTTTCCCACATGTTTTTGGCTACCTCTGTTTCCTGCAACTGTTTACATTATTAAGTTGGTCTGGATTATAGAAATGTAGCATGAATGCTGTATATAGTTAGAAGAGCTTGGGATGTTTGCATAGATTGGGTAGATTCCCTTTTTAGCCTAAGAGAATCATGGAAGTTTTCTAAAAGGAGATGAGACAAAATAGTCAGGGTCTTGTTACTGAAGGGCCTCAAACCACAGATGGAAAACACTACAGGGCTTGTCTGAGGAATTCTCTGGCACACCAGGAACTGGCCCTCCCAGTGCCTTGAACCAGATAACTTTCCACAGGGAGCACAGGGAAGGCTTCGTTCCTTTTGGGGTGGGTAGAGGGGAAAGCTTTGGAGTACACTGCCTGACTCAGGAACCTGGGAAATTGGGAATGTACTGGTGCTGCTGTGATCCCAGGGATTTCTACAAGGAAATAAGTGGTATATAACAAAAGGATTTAAAAAGATGAGGCAGTAATGAATACATATTGCATAAGTTATCTGGTAGGACTGTAATCTAGAAAGATGGAGACAACAGACTGGTCAGAAGATGAAATATAAAGTTGTTCTAGGCATGTTCTACTCCAAGACCTCTGAGTTTGGTTTCAAACTTAGACAATCTCCTCTACTTGGGCGTCTCTGTGGCTCAGTTGGGTAAGCTTCTGCCTTGTGCTCAGGTCATGATCCTGGGGTCCTGGGATCGAGCCCTGCATCGGGCTCCCTGCCCAGAGGGGAATCTGCTTCTCCCTCTGCCTCTGCTCCTCCCTTTTGCTTGTGCTCTTGGGTTCCCTCTCTCTCTCTCAAATAAATAAATAAAATCTTAAGAAAAAAAAAATCCCCTCTTCTTTTGCTCTTTCCCTTTTCCCTGGGAAACAGTTTAGCCCATTGGCAAAGACTGGGGGTTTGGAGTGAGACTGCGTATGAATCCTGGCTCTTCTAACTAACTCTGTGACCCTGAGCAAGTGACTTCCCTCCTATGCCTCTCAGTTTCCCCATTTATAAAACTGTAATGATAATTGTAGATTCTGGCATTATCTTAAGAGCTGAAGGAATCAAATGTCTAAACCCCATAAAATAGTGCCTAGCATATAGTATTTGTTAAATAACTAAAATAAGTTCCATGTTTTCAAACTTGTTAAAATCTAAGGGAGTATAATATTCATCTCTGGTATAGGTTCTGATGCTTTTGTTGTTGTTGTTGTTCTGATGCTTTTGAAAACAGTAAGTGTAGGGGTGCCTGGGTGGCTCAGTGGGTTAAAGCCTCTACCTTCGGCTCAGGTCATGATCCCAGGGTTCTGGGATCGAGTCCCGCATTGTGCTCTCCGCTCAGTGGGGAGCCTGCTTCCTCCTCTCTGTGCCTGATTCTCTGCCTACTTGTGATCTCTGTCTGTCAAATAAATAAATAAAATCTTAAAAAACCCAAACAAACAGTAAGTGTATACTTATCAGATGTGTGACTTGAGTAATCTAACCTCCCTTAGCCTGCCTTTTGCTATTTGTAGGAAGAGGGGAAAATACCTATTTCCAAAGGTTGTATTAGGGAATGAACAAAATAAACACTTGGAAAGTACTCATTATGTAATATGTGCTTAAGAAATGGTTGATTCCTTTCTTCCTTTTCCTTTTCTTTTAAATACTTGTATCCTTGACTGTGAGGGATTTTTATAAGTTAAAACTTTGGGGGCACCTGGGTGGCTCAGATGGTTAAGGATCTGCCTTCAGTTCACGTCACTATCCCAGGTCCTGGATTAAAGCCCCACGTCGGGTTCCCAACTCAGCGGGGAGTCTGCTTCCCCCCACTCGCTCTGCCTCTCCCCTTGCTTGTGCTTTCTCTCTCTCTCTCTTAAATTAATAAATAAAATATAATAAAAGTTAAAACTTTGATCCCCAACTTGCTGTCATGAATCTGAAATGTAGCTAAGCTGTCAGGGTCCCAGGAGGCCCATGTCTGAAATTGGCAGATGCCTCGGGCTCTGCCGAGGAATCTAAGTTGCGAAGGCAAGCACCACAGCAGAAGGAAAGAAAATGGTGGCAGCTGGCATGTATTAAGTGCTCACTGTGTGCTTGGTACTTTTCCAAGAATTTTCTCCTAAGTCCTCACAACCTGATAGGGTAGATGCCATTATCATTCCTATTTTACAGAGAAAGAGACTGAGGCTCTGGTAGATTTGTTGAAGACTCAAGGGGGTAGAGCTGGGATGGGAAGCCACACGCTCTGGTTCCAGAACCCACACTCTTAATTACCTTGATGTATTGTTTCTCAAACCCAGTAGCTACGAAGTTAGCACATCTATATGGACATCTGTTGTATGTCCTTACACGCATTTCATAACCTCTGGGAGTTCCATGCTGCTCTTCTGTGATAATGGAGTAAAATGCATTAATGACTATTTTAAAAGTGCCTAAGGTCATTGTGAGGACTGAATTAGGGAACAACCAGAAAGCACTCAGCCCTGGGCCTGGTTTACAACAAGGGCTCACTAAGTCCTAATTTCAGATGTTCCCATGTATGAGTTATAGACTGTGATAGGACTGCTTCTTACCTGCCTTTGACTGTGATAGGACTCCGCCAGCTCTTGAACTCTCGATTTTTATGCAGTTTATCAATTCTGCCTCTCAGGAATGGGCATACACAGAAGTTGAAGCAAAAGAATCCTAGAATTTTTCTAGAATCCTATGGACTATCTATCCCTGAGGGAACCAGGGGATTCCGTGGGCATTTCACACACGGTCTTCAGTTAGAGGTGGGTAAGCCTAGAAGCTATGCCACCTGCGCTCTTCCTGGCGAGGGGCATGAGGATACGCAGGGCCTTGACCACTAGTTGTTAGACTAGGTGGTTTTTTCTAAAGGACAGCGCCTGCAGTTCTGGATTTGGTAACAAGTGAATTGCTATGGTGGGCACATGTTTCAGTGTTTTCTAGTTTGATTGACTTTATTAAAGCAGAAGAAAGACTTCCCCACCTTAGTTTATCCCTTAGTGGCTATGGCCCAGTTTCCCTCCCTGTGCCCCTTTCTGCGGACACAATGTTCATGGTTTTTTTCCAAAATAAAAATGTCTGGGGTGCCTGGATGGCTCAGTCATTTGCTTCTGCCTTCAGCTCAGGTCATGATCCCAGAGTCCTGTGATGGTCTCGCATCGGGCTCCCTGCTCAGTGGGAAGCCTGCTTCTCCTGCCTGCTGCTTCCCCTGCTTGTGCTTTCTCTCTCTGACAAATAAAATCTTTTTAAAAAATTTTAAATAAAATAAAAAATGCCCTATTTTCAGCTGGCAAGCCAATGGGAATTTGTCTGGTTAAGGCCAAGGATATGGAATCTCTTTTAAAGGAGTGCATTTATCTCCAAGATTACCAGCTATGGAGATCAACTTCTTATTCATTTATTTTTCTTCCTGTGAATACAAAACATTTTGACACAGTAGATATTGATCCAGAGCTTAGATAGTAGAGAGAAGACTGCCTAAACAACTGATTTAAATCCTCAGCATCAGGACATCTGGGTGGCTCAGTTGGTTAAGCCTCTGCCCTCCACTCAGGTCATGATCTCAGGGTCCTGGGATTGAGCCCCAAATGGGGCTCCCTGCTTAGCAGGGTGTCTGCTTCTCCCTCTCCCTTTGCCCCCCACCCCATCTCATGCTCTTTTTCATTTTTGTTCTCTCTCAAATAAGTGAATACAATATTTAAGCAAAAATCTTCAGCATCAAGGATGTTGGAATAAATACAGTTGCCATGAAAATACAGTGTTTAGGAATATGGAAGTTCAGGTGGTAAGTGACTTCTACATTTGTATGTCCTGGCCCAACATTGTCCCTGAATTCCAGACTTGCATATCTAAAGGCCCATATGCCCTCTGTCCTTGGATGTCTCATAGGCACCTCAAACAGCATGTCCAAAAGAGAATTTGACTTCTGCTTTCACCAAAACCTGTCCATGTACAATTCATTCAGTCTTCCTATGTGGCAAATGGCCCCACCAGTTTTCAACCCAGAAACACAGGTTTCTCCTTTGATCCTTTTCTTTCCTTTCACAGCTACCCCGGTCCATGTAATCCATCAGCAAATTCTGTCATTCTATCAACAGCATAGCTCTCAAACATATCCACGTTTCTTAAACTCTCCAGGCACCAATCCTAGTCCGGGCCACCACCACATTTTTGATCTACCCACAGCAGCCTTGAACAGCCTCATTCTCTGCCGAGCAATGGGAGTGTGTGCTTACTGCTCTCAAAACTCCATGGAACCCAGAATAAGATCCAACTTCACTACTGTAACTTTTAAAAAAGATTTTACTTATTTATTTGAGAAAGAGAGAGAGAGCAAGCCCAACTTGGGGGGTGACAGAAGGAGAGCAAGAGAAATAGAGAAAATCTCAAGTAGACCTCATGCTGTGTGCTGACCTCACCCTGAGATGACGTGAGCTGAAACCAGGAATCAGACCCTGAAACAGCTCAGCCACCCAGGTGCCCCATCACCACCATAACTTCTAAATTCCTGTGCATGCTCTACTCTGTCGCTCCCTCCAACTGCATTTAGAACCTCACTTCTACTAAATTCTGTTCTAGCCACATTGGATCTTTTTTGAGTTTCTTGAAAGCAAACCTGTTCATGCTGCCTGCAATCTTCTTTCCTCCACTAGTGGTATGGAGAGATTAGTTTAGGACTCAGCCTAGGGATCATCTAATCAGTTTGCCCTTAACGCATGTCATCTAGAACAGTCCTTTCCTGGGACCCTGGCCTCTCCCCACTCTGCCCATGATGTTCTCCTCTTTCCAGCTAGATTTTAAATAATTTTATAATTTCTATAACATTTTTAACTATTTATGCATTGACTTGTTTATGGTGTGTCTCCCAAATCATATAAATTCCACCAGAGTAGGGACTAGGGATGTTGGCTAATACATATCTAGGTCATAGAACCAAGATCCTGGCACAGGGATAGATGTTAAAAAATTATATGTTGAGTTAATTAGTGGCTAAATTAATTAATTAAAATGAATAAATGGTATTTATTCAACAATCCTTAACTGTTAGCAATCTTTAGTTCAACAAATTTATGTGAAATGACAGAGCATGGACCATGGACCATGGAACCTGATGTACAGGAGACCTTGTCCTAGTGCTAGCATTTTTTTAGCTGGATAACCTTAGACAAACCAACTAACCCTTTAAAGGACCTCAGTTAAAATGCCTGGTGGAAGAAGCTGTGCTTTCTTTTCAATGCGGCTGTCGAAGGAGGAGGCTGCATGAAGCACCTCCCAGTGGCTGCATCTGCGGGTCAGTTGCTGGGCTCTTCCAGGTGCAACAGAGCCTTTGAGGTGAAGATGAATGAAGGTCGTTCTGATGTTTTCCAGAAACTGCTCAGGGGATGGCTGTGATAAAACCACTAGGAGCACAACTGTGCGCAGTGGGAGTATAGGTAGATGCAGATGAATGCTCAAGTCCATAACTCTCATCGTTAAACTTTTTTCTTACCTCAAAACATGCAGTTGGAAGGAAAAATGAAGAAGGTCAAGAAGACATGAACAGAGACATGATGAAAACTGATATTTAACACTGATCACCTCACAATAAGCTGCATAGAAAATACCTGTTTGGATACTTGTAATTGCTGGGCAGTAAAGTCTATTATCTTTAAAATATATCAAATGTTTAAACAGCTCTATTCTCATAATCAATGTTTGACTACTTTTTAACATACTTTAAGGATAGTGTGTTTTTGTCAATAACTAGCTCAATTGTGGAATGGACTCCCTCCTTTGAGGGGGAAGTCAGCTGGAAAGACATTCTAGCACCTCAGTTCTCTTGCCTCTTTCTTACCTTAGGGGATTGCAGTGAACTAGATAACCATGGAGGCTTCCCCTTCAGAACCTGCTATGATACCTAACACAAGTATTTGGAATCTTTTAAACAACTTAATGAATCATCCCTTACAAGTAAAGAGTTTACCTGTGACCTACAGAGTTTTTTTAAAATTTAAAACTTTTTTAATTCTTTGTTTTTACCTTTGAATGAAAAAGTAATTGTGGGGGGGGGGATTAAAAAAATAGAGAATCTCAGTTTTCTGATCCATAAAATGAGAGTTATTATGCTCTGTGGGGGAGGCTGGGTGGCTCAGTCTGTTAAGCCTCCCATTCTTGATTTTAGCTCAGGTCATGATCTCAGACTTGTAGATCAAGCCCCACATTGGGCTCTATGCTGGGCATGGAGCCAGTTTACGATTTTCTCTCCCACTCCCTCTCCTCCCCCAACCCGTCTCACCCATGTGTGCTCTCTCTCTTTCTCTTTAAAAAAAAGGAGGGGGAAGAGAGTTACAATGGTGTCTATTTTATAAGTTGGAAAGTCCAATCAGATAATGCAAATAAAAAACACAATCTACACTCATTATAGATCTTTAAGAAAGGATCGCTGCCATTATCTTCATTTTGTAGCACAGTGAAAAGCATAGAGGGCACATGATCAAACACAATTGCCATTTTCTTGCCCTCATAGGAGATACAGACAACTAAACAGATGATGTAATACACCATACTTAGTTCTGTTATAGAAGACAAACAAGTAATATGCCCTACTCGAATGATCTTGGCATCAAATCAATTGGAGTTTTTTGTTTATATTCCATCAATCACTTAAGATCTTGCCACGTTATAATTTGCCTCATATTTGGATCTTCATTTTTTTTTAAACACAGATTTTCTTTTCTTTTTTTTTTTCTAGAGTTTCCATTCCTTTTCCATTTCTACCTTATTGACTCTCCAGTTCTGAGTTATGATCTTGAGGTCTTCCTTCCCTGCACTCCCTGGTTGGTTCCCACCATGTACCAAAATTTTATCCTATTATTTACTCCCATGTTTTACTGGATTTAACATCAAGTAACTTACTTGGTAAACTTACTTAATCTTTGAAAGTTTGAACATGTCTTCATATTTGATTAATCATTTGTGTGGATATACAATTGTAGGCTTAATACCATTTTCATAAAGAAAATTGAAAGCAAGCTTCGTTTTTCTTCTAGTTGCTAGTACAAACTAGTAAGTTATTCTAAACTGACACAATCTCTCTGCTTTCTGTCCTATTTCTCTTCTAAGACCTGTTCCTCTCATAATAACTGATTTTAAGGTCAGAACCTCTTGGGGGTGAAATGGACTATTAGCATCCCCTTCCTTTCAGTCACCTTGTAGAATATCCTGGGCTTCATCTTCCTCTACCTCTTTTAACATATCGGCATTATCCTGTCCATGTCATTCTTAAGTTTGTTGAAATATCTCATTTCTTAGTGATACTACCACCCATTCTCTTCACTCATAAAGTTTTATATTTGTTAGTTCCTAAGTTTTTATGTATGAGGCATTTCAGGAAAGAGTGGTTTGTGTTCAAAGCCACCCAAAATATAGCTTGAAATTACTGTACATACAGGTTGCCTTCATTTAAATGCACTGTAATTTATATAACCAGTTCTTAAGTGTTGGACATATTTTCCAAATATTTTTTCAATATGGTAGCTATGTGACCTTTTCATCTGGAAGGTAGGGGTAGGAGATAGACCTATGGGCACAGTATATGAAGGAATGTGTTGGTAAATACCTATTCCTAACAAAGTAACTTTGGGAACTTAACGTTTTTTTTTTTTTTTCAATGTACAGAATAATACACAAAGAACCCTTACAACCTAGAAGTTAGAAAGCTCTGTGGGAAGCAGATAGGTGTTAAGAGTATTGAGCCTATTTTGAAATTTGTATAGATCCTTGCCTATGGAATTTGTGAACATCCTGATTAAAGCCATGGAAGAACATTTTTTTTAATTTTTAATTTTTTATAAACTATATAATATATTTTTATCCCCTGGGGTACAGGTATGTGAATCACCAGGTTTACACACTTTGCAGCACTCACCATAGCACATACCCTCCCCAATGTCCATAACCCCACCCCCCTTCTCCCAGCCCCCCTCCCCCCATCAACCCAATTTCTCCATTCAAGTGTGGGAACACTTTTAAAACTCTTCATATTTAGTTGACAAAATTCCCGCCAGGAGGACAATATCAACTTGCACTCCTACCTGTCACTGACCTCTTAAAAACAAACCAAAATAGCCACAAGATTTGATAATTTTATAAACAAAATTGTACCTTATTATTATCTTCATATGTATTTCTTTGATAATTGCTGATATTAAATATCATCCATATTATATTACTCAGATGCTCAAACCAGCCCTTAGTAGGCATTGTCAACCTTGTCTTAGAAATGTATAGACTGAGGCTCAGGGACTTTAAGAATTCTCAAGATCACACAGCTTGCAAGTGTTTGAAAGCATATGTGAACATAGATGTTACTTGCCAAAAAGTAATTTAAGAACATGTGACTTATCTGCTCATCTTTTTTTAATGGAAGATCAAATTATTCATTCTTTCTGGACCTTAGATGTAAATAATTATGTCAAACATTTTGTACTTCTTGAGTCAAATTCATTTTAAAAGGCCTTTATTCCTTGTGTGCAAAGCCTCCACTGGGAGGGATGTCCCTGGTATGTAGGATTATTGCACAGGACTGCAAGAACAGGAGATTTCAGTGGACTCATGAGAACTTAGCTTTCTCTGGAATCTGGGTTTCACCTTTATTTGTCCCATTGCATGCATATATATAAGAGACTATAAATTTTGTTTATTTTAACTATAAATTTATACTTATTTTATTTTGTGGATTAATAACCCACATGGCAAAATAATATTTTAAAAAATGTCTATACTGCCTAGAGCAATATATACTTTTAATGCCATTCCAATCAAAATTCCACCGGTATTCTTCAAAGAGCTGGAGCAAATAATCCTAAAATTTTTATGGAATCAGAAGAGACCCCGAATTGCTAAGGAAATGTTGAAAAACAAAAACAAAACTGGGGGCATCACGTTACATGATTTCAAGCTTTATTACAAAGCTGTGATCACCAAGACAGCATGGTACTGGCATAAAAACAGACACATAGACCAGTGGAACAGAGTAGAGAGCCCAGATATGGACCCTCAACTCTATGGTCAATTAATCTTCGACAAAACAGGAAAAAAATATACAGTGGAAAAAAGACAGTCTCTTCAATAAATGATGCTGGGAAAACTGGACAGCTATATGTAGAAGAATGAAACTCGACCATTCTCTTACACCGTACACAAAGATCAACTCAAAATGGATAAAAGACCTCAACGTGAGACAGGAGTCCATCAGAATCCTAGAGGAGAACATAGGGAGTAATCTCTTCGATATCAGCCACAGCAACTTCTTTCAAGATATGTCTCCAAAGGCAAAGGAAACAAAAGCGAAAATAAACTTTTGGGACTTCATCAAAATCAAAAGCACAGCAAAGGAAACAGTCAAAAAAAACAAAAAGGCAACCCACGGAATGGGAGAAGATATTTGCAAATGACAGTACAGACAAAAGGTTGATATCCAGGATCTATAATGAACTCCTCAAACTCAACACACACAAAACAGGCAAACATATCAAAAAATGGGAAGAAGATATGAACAGACACTTCTCCCATCAAGACATACAAATGGCTATCAGACACATGAAAAAATGTTCATCATCATTAGCCCTCAGGGAGATTCAAATTAAAACCACATTGAGATATCACCTTACACCAGTTAGAATGGCCAAAATTAACAAAACAAGAAACAACATGTGTTGGAGAAAATGTGGTGAAAGGGGAACCCTCTTCCACTGTTGGTGGGAATGCAAGTTGGTGCAGCCTCTTTGGAGAACAGTGTGGAGATTCCTCAAGAAATTAAAAATAGAACTTCCCTATGACCCTGTATTGCACTCCTGGGTATTTACCCCAAAGATACAGATGTCATGAAAAGAAGGTCCATCTGTACCCCAATGTTTATAGCAGCAATGGCCACAGTCGCCAAACTATGGAAAGAACCAAGATGCCCTTCAACGGACGAATGGATAAGGAAGATGTGGTCCATATACACTATGGAGTATTATGCCTCCATCAGAAAGGATGAATACCCAACTTTTGTAGCAACATGGACGGGACTGGAAGAGATTATGCTGAGTGAAATAAGTCAAGCAGAGAGAGTCAATTATCATATGGTTTCACTTATTTGTGGAGCATAACAAATATCATGGAGGACAAGGAGTGTTAGAGAGGAGAAGGGAGGTGGGGTACAATGGAAGGAGAGGTGAATCATGAGAGACTATGGACTCTGAAAAACAATCTGAGAGGTTTAAAGTGGCAGGCTTGTGGGAGGTTGGGGTACCAGGTGGTGGGTATTATAGAGGGCACAGATTGCATGGAGCACTGGGTGTGGTGAAAAAATAATGAATACTGTTTTTCTGAAAATAAATAAATTGAAAAATTTTTTTAAAATGTGTAAAAATTACAATTTGAAAATTTCAAGTACAGTACATGTATATACACCATACTTTGATCTTAAATTACATGAATGAACCCCAACTTCAGAATCTTTCTGAACTCAACCATATACAAAATACCTGGTTTCTAAAGGGGCTTATGGGAAAGTATATGCAATTTATTAAACTGTGATATGGCTTTCTTAGTAACATACAATTGTTTAAGGAAACATAAACTTTCCAAATATACAGTATTTTTCCAAGTGCCTTAATGTTAGCAAGTCTAAAAAACAAACAATACCATCCTAGTTCTTTAATAATACCATTCTAATAAATGGTAGTTAGTAATACCATTCTGAATTAAGACATTTTTGTGAGAGACCTAGGTGACTCAGTCAGTTAAGGGTCTACCTTTGGCTCAGGTCATGATCCTGGAGTCCTGGAATTGAGTCTTTCATCGGGCTCCCTGCTCATTAGGGAGCTTGCTTGTCCCTCTGTCTATCGTTCCCCCTGCTTATGCTCTTTCTCTTTCTCTGACAAATGGATAAATAAAATCTTTATGAAAAAATGGGACTTTTTTGCACATAATGTTAAATACCTCTCATCTGGACTGGTAGCAGAGTCTTCGGGGTAGATCTAGAAGGTACCATGAAAGTATAGTGTTTAGTGGGAGTAACACAAGTAGTGTGGTTGTACCCGAAGATTCCCTCTTACCGTCACTGCGTGGAGGCTCAAAGTCCAGGTTCTTAGTACTGATCCATGCTGCTAGGTGGATGGATCTCAAATATTATGCTATGTGAAAGAAGCCAGTCACAGAAGGTCCCATAAGTATGATTCCATTTATATGCAACATCCAGAATAGATGAAGCCAGAGACAGAAAGGAAGTTCATGGTTGTTGCCAACAGTTCATGGGAGGGCTGAGTTGAGGGAGACTGATAGAGGGATAGAGAGTCTGACTTTGGAGTAATGGAAATGTCTCCCAACTCTTACAAAGAGGTGGTCATTGCACAGCATAGAGACTATGAAATGCCACTGAATTGTTCACTTTTAAAGATTTTATTTATTTATTTGACAGACAGAGATACCAAGTAGGCAGAGAGGCAGGCAGAGAGGGGCGGGGGGAAGCAGGCTCCCTGCAGAGCAGAGAGCCTGATGTGGGGCTCAATCCCAGGACCCTGAGATCATGACCTGAGATGAAGGCAGAAACTTTAACCCACTGAGCCACCAGGTGCCCCTGTTCACCTTTAAATGGTTCATTTTCTGTCATGTGGACTTCATCTCAAAAATTATTATTTGTTTATAAACCTACGCTCTTGCACCCAACAAACTTGGCAACTGATTCTTACTTCCTACTGTGTGATGTTGGGCAGGTTATTCTCATTCCCTAACCTGAACCTTCACACTAACCCTTGTATCCGAAGCCTCCTTGGCCTCCACTGTCAGTCCAGATCTGTTGTGAGGGTTTCTCAGACATGATGACTCACTGACTGGCGCACTCTAAGTTCTGGCAAAATGGCAGCTGCCATGCTGGGACCACCCGCAGTTTCCCAGCAGCATTGTCCAGCCCAGATTCTTGGTGTAGTCAAGTGACTCTTTCCACTTGGGAGTCTCACTCCAGGTCATTCAGGTAGGAAGAAGTCACATGACATTGATTCATTCAGCGGCATCCTTCTTTTGAAAAACACGTTTTAGGTTAAAACTGTTTTAATTAATGTCAAAATTGGAACAGACTTGGAGAGCAGTGAATAAGGATCACATCCCCAAAACATTATCAGACTTTTCATGAATGTTATGGATCCTGCCTCCCCTTGATCAGTGAGGAAACAATTTATACTGGAGCCTTTAGGAGGAAGTGTGAGCTTCCATGCAGATTCTAAAATGAAACAAATGAATAAACAAATAAAAAGCAGAGACAGACTCATAAATACAGAGAACAGACTGGTGGTTGCCAGAGGGAAGGGAGAAGATGGGCAAGATGGGTGAAGGGCAGTGAGTTGTATGGGCTTCTGGTTATGGAGTGAACGAGTCAGGGGGTATTGGAAATGTAGTCAGTGGTACATGTGTGTGTGGTGACAGATGTTGGCTACACTTGTGGCAAGCACAGCATAATGGGTAAACTATTTAAATCACGTGTTGTATGCCTGAACCTAATGTAACATCATGTGTCTACTCTACTTCAGTAAAAAATAAAATTTAAGACACTGGCATTTTTCAAAGAGCTGGAGCAAACAATCCTAAAATTTGTATGGAATCAGAAGAGACCCTGAATTGCTAAAGAAATGTTGAAAAAGAAAAACAAAACTGGAGGCATCACATTGCCTGATTTCAAGCTTTACGACAAAGCTGTGATTACCAAGTCAGCATGGTACTGGCATAAAAACAAACACATAGACTAGTGGAACAGAGTAGAGAGCCCAGATATGGACCTGTAACTATGATCAAATAATCTTTGACAAAGCAGGAAATAATATACAGTGGAAAAAAGACAGTCTCTTCAATATAGGGTGCTGGGAAATTTGGACAGCTATGTGTAGAAGAATGAAACTTGACCATTTTCTTACACCATAAACAAAGATAAACTCAAAATGGGTAAAAGACCTCAATGTGATACAGGAATCCATCAGAATTTTAGAAGAGAACATAGGCGGTAACTTCTTCGATATCGGCCACAGCAACTTCTTTTAAGATATGTCTCCAAAGGCAAAGGAAACAGTGAAAATGAATTTTGGGGACTTCATCAAGATTGAAAACTTCTGCACAGAAAAGGAAACAGCCAACAAAACAAACAGGTAACCCATGGAATGGGAGAAGATATTCACAAATGACAATGCAGACTAAGGGCTGATATCCAAGATCTATAAAGAACTCCTCAAACTCCACACACACAAAACAGATAATCATGTCAAAAAATGGGTAGAAGACAGGAACAAACACTTCTCCAATGAAGACATACAAATGGCTAATAGACACATGAAAAATGTTCATAATCACTAGCCATTAGGGAGATTCAAATCAAAACCACATTGAGATACCACCTTACACCAGTTAGAATGGCCAAAATTAACAAAACAGTAAACAACATGTGTTGGAGAGGGTTTGGAGAAAGGGGAATCCTCTTACACTGTTGGTGGGAATGCAAGTTGGTGCAGCCACTTTGGAAAACAGTGTGGAGATTCCTTAAGAAATTGAAAATAGAGCTTCCCTGTGATCCTGCAATTGCACTACTGGATATTTACCCCAAAGATACAGATGTAGTGAAAAGAAGGACCATCTGTATACCAATGTTTATAGCAGCAATGGCCATAGTTGCCAAACTGGAAAGAACCAAGATGCCCTTCAATGGATGAATGGATAAAGAAGATGTGGTCCATATATACTATGGAGTATTATACCTCCATCAGAAACGATGAATACCCAACTTCTGTAGCAACATGGACAGGACTGGAAGAGATTATGCTGAGTGAAATAAGTCAAGCAGAGAGAGTCAGTTATGATATGGTTTCACTTACTTGTGGAGCGTAAGGAATATCATGGAGGACATGGGGAGATGGAGAGGAAAAGTGAGTTGGGGGAATTTGGAGGGGGAGACAAACCATGAGAGACTGTGGACTCTGAAAAACAATCTGAGGGTTTTGGAGGGATGGCGGATGGGAGGTTGGGTGAACCTGGTGGTGGGTATTATGAAGGGCACGTATTGCATGGAGCACTGGGTGTGCCTAAACATTGAATTCTGGAACACTGAAAAGAAATTAAATAAGTAAATAAAAAATGATTTTAAAAACAGTAAAAAAAAGGGGGGGGGGCAAGGAGAAGAAAGATGCAAGCATTTGACCATCTGTTGAAAGTTGCCATTTGTCTGTACTGGATGGTGTATGTCACACAAAAATGTGGCTTGATGGTCTGGGGAGGTCTGTGTCCTCTCTCTCTATCACCAACAGTGGCTTCAACCACATTACCCTTTTATTAATGGGATTCTCCGAAGAGCTTGAAGCACATTTGCTGCTCTCCTCACTCACCTTGTGTTACCTACATGCACTTTGCACCCCAAATCAAGAGCAGGCTGGAAGCATTTTTATGACATAGAAATGCACTGTTTTGTAGTCTTCTGGTGACTATATCATTTGTTTTCCTGAAGCCTAATCGAATGAGAGGTGAAGAACAGCCAACATTAATATCATTTATTGAGTGAGGCAGCAAAGGTAAAAATCTACTGAAACACTGTGCTCCCCAGGGCCTGGCCAGCTTCTCTGTGGAAGGGTGGGAAAGGAAGAGCAGGTTCCTGAGCTTATACAGAGTGCATGGCCCTCAGTGCCAGACTGTGCCATTGAATGTGGACTGGAGTCCCGGTGCTAGTAGCTATTTGCCATATGACCTTGAGCAAAACTTGAGCTTTTGGGGCTTTCGAGTCCATACAGGGAAGTATGAGGATCATAAAATCCATTTCCAGTAGTTGTGGAGAGCGTGTCTGAGTTACCCCATGTACAGTGGCTCAGTGCTCTGCAAACAGCTGCCAATAAATACCCCCTCCTCCTTGCATGGCACCTGCAAACCCAGATCTCTGACAGGGAAACTCACACCCAATACCTCTTCTGCCACCAAAAGGCTTCAACAGGGTCTGGTGGTGGTTTAGTTGATCTGCAGCCTGCTGAAGTAAACCTTACAGTCTATTGGAGACACTGAATAATAAATGTCTGGATTACCTTCACCTGGGGTCAGATTTCCAGCTTCAGAGAGAGACAACGTGTACCTGTGGTCCTTGTTCTTTTGGATGCAGAGAGTCAACCCAGTTGAGTGAACAACCTCAGAGAGTCTTGGTGACAGTACTGGCCACTTCTGCGTGGGACTGGCACACACCAGGCACATACATGTCCCCCATGCCCCATCCCCACATGGGCAGGTCAGATGACCACTGCACAGCTGGATGAGTCCAAGTCAAGAGAATATCATGTAAAAATAGATTCATTTCCAAAATGTGCCACCATTTTGTAACTGGCAGTGATATTTTTGGCATTCATTGAAAACACCCCAGGCTGCTTGGGTGATGATTTTCCTAAGGTTAGTCATTAACAGGCTTCCTGCTTTCCTCTCTTTTTGACAGGCCCAGCTGTGAGATACAGTAAGTTCCAGATGTCAGAGGCCAGGCCGCCCCCCCTGCTTGGGCAGCACACCACGCACATCCTGAAGGAGGTCCTTGGATATGATGACAGGGCCATTGGGGAGCTGCTCGGTGCTGGAGTGGTGACCCAACACGAAGCCGAATGACCGAAATGCTCTTAAGACCACAATCAGGATATACGTCACTAGCGAAGGCAATCGTCTTTCTGGACCCTTTTCTCCAGTTCTGGTGCCTGCCTCTGCAAAGAAAAGTTAGAGTAATTCCAGATTTCCTGCCTGGCGCTCCCAGAATGGCTCTGGTATCAGTGCATCTAGGGCTTTTGTACCCCACCTACTACTCCTTACTGTTCTCTCCCCCACCGCAGATAATAGATTAATTGTGGATTTGTGGAATTTTTTTTTTTTTGGAAAGATTTTTTTTTTTCCTGGAAAAATACATTCCTCATTCTAATTACATTAATAGCCTAAATGTTTGCCCCTCCAGCCCACGCAGGTCTGAAAAAGAGCAGATCTCTTGATGTTCTCTACTTGCACATAAAGTCTTCATTTAAACCTTTGTTAGGAAGTCAAAGCAAAAGCAGAATGACAGTTTCAGTGATTGATTTTAAACAGAATAACTTAATTTTGAGCTCATGAGTCCTTTGTTAATCTGTAATTTAAACCATGGATTTTGCTGATGTCCATTAGGAAAACTGAGCTTCATTTTCCCCATGGGGGTAAATATTTGCTTTATGTTGTATTTCCCTGATTATTTTATGATATGTGGCAGAAAATCAATTTCCATCGTTGTATGTTGAGGTGCATGGATCTATCTGCATTAGGGGGTGAAGAGCGGTTCTTTAATCAGCACCTTAATTTGAGCCAAGTACAAATGCAATAGGTTTTTAAATGAGTGTCAAATGACCATCTAGGCATTGAATAATGTTTAAATAAAAGGAGAATGAAAGGAAACCATTCCCTTGTAATCTGAGCACTCACCGGAGAATATATCATGCCTTAGTATTAAGTATTTGCATTTAAATATTAAGGTATTCATCAGGGAACTTAAAGCCTGGAAAATGTTTTCTGTCCAGAAGGTGGCAACTGATTTGACTCTATGTTCCAGGATAAACTGTCGCTCAGGCTGCCAGTCCCCCAAGCCCAGGTATAGACCAAGGCTTCACGTGACCTCCTGATCAATATCCCAACGTGATCTGAAGTCATAACCATTAGGCACACAGTTTGCAGTTGTCTCATGACCTACCACGTGGCAATTGAAACTTCAGTTAGAGGTGTCTATCTTTCAAACTGTGATTTAGAGCTGGTTTTCCTTTAGTGTTCTTTTTTGATGGGGATGATTTGAGCCATGTGTCCATGCTGTGAGCCCCATATATTTCTAGAATCAAGGATTGCAAATAAATAGGAAATGTGTCTTCTCACAAGGTCTCATGGGACTTTTTAGAAGAATGCCTACTAATTCTTGGAAGAGCTATTGTCCCCCCTGCTTTGCTCTTTGGGGACATTTAATTCTGAAGCACTCCTGCTGTGATTCCACGAGTTAGACTTTCATCCCACAAGGGTAAAGCCTTCTGCAGTGCTTTCCCCCCAATGGCTAGATACACAATTGGAGACATTTGCTTCAGGTCAGGCATCTAAATGAAATTCCTCCATGTCTATACAATCAGGGATGAAAATGGCAAAAGGCGAGTTGACAGAGTATTGGCAAAGTCACATGATCTTGAAAACCAGATTCATCATTCCTCCTACAAGTCCAAGTAGATATCTTTAAATGCAGATTACTTGATTAGTGAGCAATCACCCTAAATATCTGGGTAGCCTTGTGTGGGAGGATACTGATCATTCACGGTCACAAAGTGCCTTTAAAACCTTGAAATCCTTCAAGACTGAAAAAGAGTTACCACTGGTGACTGTCTCCAGTGTAATCCTATATCCAGATTTCCACCTACACAATTCAGAATGACCCAAGAGAACTTTGAACCTATTCAACACCCAACAGAAAGCATTTACTCTCCTAATTTAGTGAGAGAAATAATTTAGAATGTATTTCACGTTCAGATCGATAATTAGTTCTGAAAGAAACAATCCACTGACTAAAATTGCTAGCAATATGCCCAGATCAAGTTATGCTTATAAACAAATGTGCTGTTTTAATTATCAGGGCCGATTTTCTTACACATTCCCACAGCTGAGCACACCACTAAGAGACCATATGCTCAAGTTCAGAGTGTGTCAAGGCCTGCCTTCTGGCAGGTTTGTGTCTGAGGTTGACTTAGAAAATTCTTTGAAACTTAGTGGGTTAATCATTATGGAACTGAGGGTGTGTCCACAAGCAACGAGTCTTCCTTCTCTTGATTTTGTCCTTAAACATTTTGCTGCCATGATTTTCTGGTTAACCTGGTTAAATGCTGGAAATGGTATTTTCCAGCATGCACTCTGATATTCTGAACGCTTCTCTAGAAAAAGAGAAATGAACATTGACCAAGTATGCGTGACTAGTGTGTGACTAGTCCAGCTACTTGAACTAGTCCTATGTCTTTGATCCATCTACTAGGAGTATGAAGTACAATCTTGATTTTAAAAGGACAGCAGGTCTCATGGGCTATTTCATATGAGGTCATTAGGCTACCTTACCCATGTAGCCCCCTACTGGGGAGTTTTGCATGAAGACTTCGTGACCCCTGTTTTCAGCCTTTTTCAGGGAAATTCACTCTACTTCTGGGTCACCAAAATTTGATATTTCACCTCTATCTCTTTCATCCCATGACAGTAACATGCTGTCTGCTTAAAAAGCTTTGTAGATGTATGTCTTGCCTATCACTCTCCCATATGGCTTAATGCTGCCTTCATCCTCAGGACTCCGAGAAAGAATGCCAGCCCGGAGATGGACAGACTGTCTAGATCTACCTCTCCTCTGTCTGCTCACCATGGATTCTCAACTGGCAAAGGAGATGAGTGGGAAAAAAGGCACATGACTCACCCTCCATACCCTGACCCTGGGCTGTTCATATTCAAATCTTGTTCCTAAGATTATGAGATTCTTCTTATATTTGCCTCTATTTATGGGAGACTATCTGCTATGGGAGTCAGCCCTTATAATTGATGAGATTCTTAAGACATAGTGGGTCTTAAAAAAAATTGTTGTTCACCTTGAACACTGTAGTATCAATGATCCTTATGAGGCCAGAATACCAAGCTCATATCTTTTCCTTCTTTATTTTGAGGTACTAGGACAGATATAGTCATCATTTGATAGGGAAGATGAAAAAGTTAAAAAAAAATACATATGTGGTCCATATACACTGTGGAGTATTACGCCTCCATCAGAAAGGATGAATACCCAACTTTTGTAGCAACATGGACAGGACTGGAAGAGATTATGCTGAGTGAAATAAGTCAAGCAGAGAGAGTCAATTATCATATGGTTTCACTTATTTGTGGAGCATAACAACTAGCATGGAGGACAAGGGAAGATGGGGAGGAGAAGGGGGTTGAGGGAAATTGGAAGGGGAGGTGAACCATGAGAGACTATGGACTCTGAAGAACAATCTGAAGGGTTTGAAGGGACGGAGGGTGGGAGGTTGGGGGAACCAGGTGGTGGGTATTAGAGAGGGCACGGATTGCATGGAGCACTGAGTGTGGTGCAAAAACAATGAATACTGTTACACTGAAAAGAAATAAAAAAAAAATACATACTTCCATTCCAAACAGCAGTTAAGAAAAACAAAACAAACAAACAAAAAAACACATCACATGAGGCTCTCCTATTGGTGTGTTGAAGTTTTCCCAGATATCAGGACAAAGTTGTGTTCCTTCTTACAATTCTAGTATAGCAACACCAGAGTTGAATGTTTTATAAATTGTTACTCTCATAAGATACTTAAATAGTTTCTCTATATAGACATACCAAGCTATCTTCTGAACACAAATGACCCTGAACTTTTAAACCAGGCTGTCTATGTGCAGGACACATTTATGTGGTGGGGTTAGTGGGCTATAAGCAACTCCAAAAGACACATATCCCCCAACACCCAAAAACAAGTCTTTCAGCATCACTCTAGAAGTATTATTGAAAAATGAACGCAAATACTTCACACTCATATTTATTCCACATATTGGGGAGGGAAGCACAAAAAAGGGAGAGTTTTGAAAAAAAAAATGAAAGTTGAAATATGACAATTGGGTTAGCAGAAAATGAAAAGAGAAAGCATGCCCAGGTAAGACAAACCCAAGGTTGCATTTGTTCTAGAGACCCTGGTGAACCCATAGCAGTCTGAACCCAGCCTGGCCTGTAGACACCAACAGGGAAGGTGAGCTCTAAAAGGGGCTCAAACACTACCTGGGAAACAGACTTTATCCACCTTAAAATTTTTCTCAAGAAATAGCTCTTTCCCCCTATTCCTTAAGACCTTAACATTAAATGGCCTGCCCAGTCTCCTGTCTCTTTGCAACATTCCTAATGAGAGGCTGTGGTAAGTAGTATAATGGCCCACCAAAGATACCTGCTTCCTAATTCCCAGAACCTGTGTTACATCACTGTCCCAGGCAAGAGAGAATAAAGGTTGTTAATCAGCTGACCTTGAAATGGGAAGCTTATCTTAGATTATCCTGGTGGGCTCTGTGTAATCACAGGGGTCCTTCAAATGTGGAAAAGAGTCAATGTCAGAGAGATGTGATGTAAAAAAGACTTAAAAAACTGTTGCTGGATTTGAAATGGAAATTAATTAAGGAGTGTAGATATATTCTAGAAGATGAAAAAGGGCAAAAAAAAGGGACTTTACCTTCGAGCTTCCAGGAGGAACACACCCCTACTTGATCCTTAGTCCAGTGAGACTGGTTTTTGACTCATGTTGGACTTCTGATCTCTAGAACCAACATGCAATACATTTGTGTCGTTTGAAGCCACTAAATGTGTGATATTTTGTTATAGCACCAGTAGGAGACTAATACAGAGGCTGTTCTGCCTTTATTTGAGTGTCCGAAGTGACAGAAAAATTACTACTTTCAAAGTGATCAATTAATACCTTGTAACTCTATTTTTTTCTTTCTTCCTTCCCTCCTGCCCCCACCTTTCCTACCTTGCTTTTTTCTCATTATTTGAAGCTCCAGTCCTTCCTTTCCTTCCCACCAGTAATAATATCCTTTCTCCCTCTTTCTGCGCAGTTCTAGATCCCTGTTACACAAACCTATATCCCCAAACCTGCAACTGACCTTCAGAAAAATAGGACTAGCTCAGTGATTTGGAAGGTAAACTTGTGATAATTCTGGCCATGACTTTACCTCCAATAGCAATTCTGAATTAATCTCTGGTGGGGGCGGCTCTCAAATAACTGGCTGTCCCCTTTTTTCCCCTGAAACTAAGGAAAGGAAATGAAAGAGAAATCCAAATGCTACTCTGGGCTGTGAGCAAGCCCTCAGGCTTACTAACCCTCTGTCCCCTGTCCTCAGTCCTGAGAAAAAACTAAAATAAATAAAATATAATATAGAGCAGAGTTCAGCCTTTGTGATAGTCAGAATCCTACTGTTGTAGTTAGTGAGCCTTCAGCAGAGGAAGGGGAGGGAGGGCATGACAGTCAGTGATTCTCTTCTAGCAACTAGGTTTTAGTCTTTGTTTCTTGCTCTTTCTTAGAAACAGTGGGCTTGCTCAGTCCTCGGTTGGTGATGAGTAGTTTGTACCTTGGCATTTTAGTCGAGGGGAATGCTGCCTTCTTCCTTACCTTGGTTTTGCCATCTGTTAAACTGGGTGAGTGGATCCTCACCGCAAACTTTGCTTTCTTCTTTCAACAGGATGAAGAACACTTTGACATATCGCTCCTCCACCCTCCCGCCACCTCCCTTACCCTTTCTTTTTCTTTGCAAATTAACCACTTGACAGTCTGTTCAACTGAAGTTGGTTTCTTTGGCTTCTGACCACACAGATGGGAACAACAATGTTTTCCTGCTCCTCATCCCATTACCTGCACCCTTTCCTCCTGCCCAGAGCTGCACACGTACTCACCATAAATCAAGACACTGAGCTTCAGAATACACATCTGAGATGGTGAGAGAAAGTAACGTGAAACTGCCATTGGAAAATATCTTTCTTTCTGCCCCTTGACCCCTTTGTGACTCCCAAGGGAAAACTCAGATCTCCACAGCCTCTCTGGTGTGAGACATGGCAACGTGCAACACACATTCATCCTGAGGGTCTTGGATTTATGTTTTCAGATTTTTGCTGAGAACTCCCTGGCTGTTCTTGACAGAAGCTTTGAAATATACTATTAATGAACATTATTGTGTTCTTCCTTTGGAGGGGGTCAAGAAATTTGTAGCATTCATTTTGGGGAGACTGTTAAAGAATCACTATTTCTGGGAGTAGAAGAAAGAGGTATATTTCCCCAGCTAGTATTGCTCATATATACAGCCAGACATGCTTGCAGTAGCATCCACATAGACTAGAGGGCAGAAGAGAAGTTCAATGACCCCCATAGGTCACCTCTGGAAACAGTGCCCAGTGATTAGAATCTTCTCAGCTTGATTTGCTGAACAGTGCAATGGGAAAGGTCTGAGATAAGAGCAAACTAGTGTCCCATTCTTAAAAACACGACAGAGTTGGAATACCCAATCACTGGGGCTTCCACTTCTGGGTCCATGTTTCCCATCTTCTGAATCTCAAACATGGTGTCTGGCTCTCCAACTTTACTTTCTGGGAGAATGTAAGTGAAGGGATGTGGGCTCAGTGTGCAAGCCGAGGCAGTGCTCAATTAGCTGAACTCAGTGACAAAACCATGGAGAGATGACAGGAATGGAAGCACAATGCTTTGTACAGCTACTCTCTTGTGACCCCAGTGACATGAGGTGAGTATGTGGGTATCTGCATAGTGCACTTCTGGGGGAAGGTTTATTAACTCAGCAGCATGAACACTCAGATCTAGAATAGGCCCAGTTGAGGAAGGAAGAAGACTCAGCCACTCGTCAGATGTATTTTTAATTTCCTGTACAAAACGGAAGCAGATTTATTATATTCATCCCTGTAAAATAAGAACTCCTATTGCATTCTTTTTTCTCTCTTAGGATACATACCAGCAATTGTTTAGAAATGCGGGCAGATCTGTTCATGGGCTCTGTGTCTGGGGTTAAATTTGATGCTAGTAACATTTAGTAAGCATGGCTTGTAAAGCACTGTTCTAGGTAGGAGACTTAAATGTACCAACTCACTTAAAAAACATGCCTGAGAGGGACTGACAGGTGCTCCTGAAGAACATATCCTCCAATCTACCATATTCCGTGGGACTGAGTGATAGCTGCTGTTATTACCATGATACTACCCTGGAATCAGGTCCCTAAAGCTATGGTCCCTGAACTTTTATAATCTTCAAAGGGGTGAGGGATAAATACTTCAGAAGCAAATGATCTAAAACTAAACAAGGATCCTAAGAGAATCAGCTGAGTTCAGACACTGTCAACAAAACCCTGACAAAAGTCTTCTCAGGTTCCCACCTCAGGGAGGTTACTACAGTTTCTCATGTGTTACAAATCCTGAGAAGATATACTTCTACAAAATAGGACCTTAAGATGTTTTCTTCACCCCAGAAACTTTTTCTGGGTGAAAATTTACAGATACAAGTTTCTATTTTTAGTTCTTTTGAAAGGTGAAGTGGGGTCATAAAGTTGGCTGATGAGGTATGTCAAAGCTGCTCTCCCAAAGACCACTGCTGAGAACAATAAGAGAAGGTAGAGCTCTTGGATTTAACCACTTAAAGGAGCATCGTTTGGGCTAGACAATAGGCAGCGGACTGTTGAAACCCAAAGAGAAATTCTGGTGTAAATAAGCCTTGGCTTATCAGTGGTGATTGGAAACTGAGCAACACCCATTTCTAGTTCCATTTCAGAGTCTTCTGGGACAAAATAAAAAAAAAAAAAAAAAAAAAAGGAAGTAGGAGAGATTCTAGGATGATAGTGATGACCCTAGCAGGAGTTAAGTTACATTAGTAGGAGAAATTTTTTTTAAAAAGTTACATTAGTAGGAAAATATTCAATTGTGTAAAAAACTACTCAGTCAGCAAATTCCATGAAAAATGCATTGCCCCAACTGAGAAGATACAGCAGTGAACCATGAAAATAACTTCTTTTGATTTGGAGCATTTTCAGTGCATAAGAGTAGAGGGGACAGGGAAGTACAGCTCGATGTTGGTCTCTTGAACCGTGAATGAAACTTCTTCTGATCTCCGCAGCTGGAAGTGATCCATGCATCTTGTTTGCCATCTCAGTCCTCTGTATTTACCTGACCATAACAGTTATAACCTCTGAGTTATAATTACTGGTCACCAATTGCTCTCTCCCATTAAGCAATGATATCCATGTGGGTACCTTCATCACTGTTGTATCTAAAGGGATTATCACAATGCTTACTCTGTAGGAGATCCACAGTAAATATCTGTTGGATAGACATTCTCTCACCCAGCAGATTACATGTTCTTTGAGAAAGGAACTGGTCATATTCATTATTTTCATTACTCATGGTGCTTATAATAGGTGATCTGCAAAGATGTTCATCATCAGTTACTCCTTTCCTATATGCACATGCCTCTGTTCCTATCAAGAGATACACTTTATTTCCCTTTTCCTGGAATCTGGGCTGGTCTGGTGACTTGCTTTTATGTTGTTGTTGTTGTTAAACTTTTTTATTTTAAATAGTTTTAGATTTACAAAAACTTCCAAAATAATACATCGAGCTCCCACATACTGTTTTACCCAGTTTCTGCTAAAGTTAACATTTTATATAACCGGTGTATAATATCTAGGGCAGAAAATTAGCATTGATATGGTTTATAGATTGATATCAATCTATAAATGCTCAAATCTTTCCAGCTGTCTCACTTTGGCAGGAAGAATTCTAAAAGTGTCCCAAGGATTTGTAGGCCCTGCTGCACACACTCTCTCCCAGTTATTCATTCAAATACCAATCTAAGTGCCACTATGGAAAGGTTTTGCAGCTATAATTAAGGCCCCAAATCAGTTGACCTGAGGATAGGAAGATTACCTAGGTAGGCCTGACCTAATCACTGAAGTCCTTTGAATCTAGGTCGAGAGGTCAAAGGCATTAGACCAAAGATTTGAAGACGTGGGAGAACTTTCCAAAAGGGTATATTTTCCAAAAGTGACTCACTTTGACCAATTAAATGAGGTGGGAGTGACACTATGCCATTTCTAGGTGAAGCCTTGGAAAGGTGTAGCATCTTCGTCTTCTGCTCTTAGAAATCAACCACCATGAATGAAGTCTTACCATTATCCCCTGTGGAAGCTTATGGCCATTATCTTCTGAAAGTGTGGGGCCGGGGGGGGGGGCGACTTGAGGGAGCACAATGACACCAGGCACAGGAGTGAAGCTTCTGTAGACCTCCTACCCACCCCTGCAACCACATGAATACAACTGCGTAAGCAACCCCATCCAGTGCCACACAGAGCAGAACTGCCCAGCTGAACCTTACCCCAATTTCTGATAGCATAAATTGATGTTGTTTTAATCCATTCTTTTGAGGTGGTTTGTTATATAGCAATACATAAGTAAATGTCTAACTCAGGGAAGGATCTTAATACATATTTGATTAAGAAAGGCTAATGATTAGTTTTCATGGAATTTTGGCTAACTGAAATAGGAAGTAATATGTTATGGGTTATTAATTACTTTTTCTATTGAAAGGGCAATTAAAAATCTGCTTTTGTTGAAAGTTCTTCTCACCCGAATAGGCTTACTATTGTCACTTGAGGAACGAAGTAGTTTGAATTACTTTGATTATGTCATGCCTTGGGGTCATTGTTCTGACAAGATACAAACCCCTTCCCATCTTCAGGTGAAACTGAGGACACGTATGTCAGAAATCGTCATGTTTCTGATCTGGGAAGAGGTTAAACTTAGGATAGTTTTAGGTTATTGGGAGGTTTCCATGGTAGGCAGCTTCTAAGATGGACCCCAATAGGCCTCACCCCTGCTTCAGACATTTGCGCTTTCCCTTCTCACATTGTACCATGGCTGGTCTGTGGAAGCAACGGCATATAGAAGAGGAGAAAAGGAAGCTTCTGTTCTCCCTTTCTCCTTCTTCCTCTGTCTTTCCATCTCACCCCTCACTCTGGGGGAAGGCAGTTGCCATGGAATGAGCAGCTCTGTGCAGAGGCTCACAGAACTAGGAACTGAAGCCTCTGGCCAAAAGCCAGTGAGAAGCTGGGGTCTGCTCAGAACCACATGAGTAACTTTGGAAGCAGATTCTCCAGCCTCAGTATAGCCTAATGTCTGTAGTCCCAGTCAGCAGCTTATTGATATCTAAGAGCCATGCAGTAGAGCTACTCCCAGATTCCTGCCCCTCAGAAACTGTGTGAAATAATAGGTAGCTGTTGTTTCAGACTTTTTTTTTTTTTACTACAGAATTTACATTTTTTTAAAAAAATTTCTTTTTATTGTTCTAGAATTCATTGTTTATGCACCACACCCAGTGCTCCATGCAATACGTGCGTGCCCTCCATAATACCCACCACCAGGCTCACCCAACCTCCCACCCCCTCCCGTCTAAAACCCTCAGTTTGTTTCTCAGAGTCCACAGTCTCTCATGGTTCATAGCTTTGTTTTTAATAGATTAAGTTAGCTTCAATTTGGGGCAATTTGTTTCACAGCATTAGATAAATAATATAGCTCTCCATTGGATTATGACAAAAAGTTATTTTTTATGTACAACTTTCAGTTTTGACTCTTAATGTAATATTTTTTTAATCAGTTATATCCACTCTTTGTTAAGTGTGATACACCTGTACTATTTTGTTGAGATAGGGCAATTATGAACAATAAGGGACAGTGTTGGCCTCCGAGGTGGAAATTGCAGCAGTAATGGTAGAGTTGATGGAGTAGGGGAATGGAATGCAACCACTAGTAAGAAATCTTGAGGACTCCTCAGAATAACCATACCCACAGTGTGTTAAGACCCAGTTCTAAAGTTCTAAAGGAAAGGGAGCCATTTATCTCCCATGGGACATCTGACAGTGTCTAGAAACTTTTTGGTTTTCATAACTGGAGCAGCAGGGGGGAAACTTTGCTACTGGCATCTAGTAACTAGAGGCCAGAGATGCCGAGAAACATGGGCCCTACACAGGTTACCCCCCACAACAAAGAATTATTCAGCCTAAAATGTCAACAATGCTAGTACAAGAGATACTATACTACAGCAAGCTGGTCCTTGAGACAGAAGAGCAGGTGCCTGATTGTCACCTCTATGTTCTTTCCTCCTACATTACGTAAGTTTAAGGGAAAAGGGAGGTGGGTTTATTGAAGCATCATATAATCCCCAGATGAAGCCTACAATTTTTCTATGGAAATGCGAAATCTATTTTGACTTCTTGTCATAAGTGTGTTTTTAAAGGGGGCAGAGAAAAACATTCTAGTTAATGGTGGGAACTTGTTAGTTGTTTTTCATAGCTATGGTTACATTAAAGACATAAATCAAATTGTCGGGACAGTTTTAGTCCTTAATATAATCAGAGAACTATAACATGCCCAAGTGACAGTGGCCAGGCCACATTCCCCTCCTGGGTTGTAATTTACTCTGTAGAGTTAGGGACTTTGATGAGATAATTACTGAGATCCCTGTTTTAAATTCTTCCATTCTATGGTTCTTTCATTTAGGGTCATTCTGGGGATGTACGTATTATCGACAAAGTGATGGACAGGTTTGAACAATACTATTTAAAGGAGAACGGCAATTTAAATGAGGAATTAGGAGTGCCCCTTTTGGGTATCTGGTAATCCAGACTGATAGGGAAGTAGAATGTTTACAAAGTTAACAAATAGGAAGGGGAAATATCCACACAATCTTTGGCACATCCTCCTGTCTCTGACATATGCACTCTATGGATATCTCTCTGGAGGAGCATTGAGGGTCTCAGGGCAGGGTTAGTGGATCAGATCTCAGTAATAACTTCAGCAGAACTCAGCTGAGCCTTTGATTAACACATTCCTACTAATTCCCCCCACATCTCTGAAATCCTGCAGGTCTGGATGTGGGTCTTCCCTATAACATTGAACTTTTGAGGGCATGAGGCGAGTAAGCACGCGTGCAAAGCATTAACCTACACTTGCAATTCTGTCCAGTTGTTTTGACAAGGTTAAAGTAAGGACCAAAAAACTCACTGACAAGCTCCCACTGGAAAAAGTTACTTCGCCAAAGGAAATGATGTTTCAAAGAATTGAATGGAAGAAGAACATTTAAAGGTCATAAGATAGAACTTAAGCCTAGATGACGACTTTTTCTTGGCCCTACTTCTCAACTCTATAGACCTACGCAAGTTGCACCTAGAAGATATGCAAAGGGAAGGGCATCTGGCATCCAGACTTTTGTACCAGTTTGTTGATTTTATTCAACTATCAGAACATGGCCAGGCTCCCGGATCCACCCATTCCTTTCCATGTCCACAGTCACCATTTTAACCCTCATCCATCTTGCTTCCTCTCCTTCTTGACATTTCTGTCATTTTTGTCCTTTCTTCCAATTCCAGTTTTAAAAATCCCCTCTTGGCACACCTGGGTGGCTCAGTGGGTTAAAGCCTCTGCCTTCGGCTCAGGTCATGATCCCAGGGTCCTGGGACTGAGCCCCGCATCAGGTTCTCTGCTCGGCAGTGAGGTTACCCCCCCACCCCCCGACCTGGCTCTCTGCCTGCTTGTGATCTCTGTCTGTCAAATAAATAAATAAAATCTTTTTAAAAAGTCCCCTGTCTATGAAACCTTTTAAAATTCATTCTAGTCCATCCTAGATGATAACTGATTACTCTTTTAGTCTCCTCAATTCTCATGCCTAGTTTTATTTTGCTGTCTGCAGCATCATTGAAGGTTGTGTTTGTGAAGCTTTGGGCAAGTAGAGAGGGTGGGAAAAAGGTGTTTGACATCAAGGAACTGGAAATTGAACTGGGAAGACAGGACATGTATATAAACTTGATGCAGAGTAACTCGTGGCCCTACATACGAATGCCAGTGCTATAGGAGTTCCGAGGAGAGAATGATCTCTGTAATCTGGTGTGTTTAAGAAAGTAATTATGTAGGAAATAAATTTTCATCCTCAAACAAAAATGATATTTAAATAAGTGGAGGCAGGAAGAGTGTTGTATGCACAGGTGAGCAGGCCATGGAGGCACGGAGGCCACATCTCATTTGGAAAGAGAAAACAGTAAAGAAGCCTTTTCTTTTGCCAGTGCATTGGAAGACTGGAGAAGAGCAGACTTTAGAGTATGTTGGAGGCCTTGAAAGTCAAGAGGCCAGTTTTTCTGCAGGTGCTGGAAAGCCATTGTAGATTTTCCAACAAGGCAGGGACTTGCCCAATGTTGAACATTGGGAAGGTAGCCCTGGTAGCTATGACAGAGCATGAGGCAATCCAGGAACTCGAGCCAAGGGCAATCTGACTGTGAGTCAGTGAGAACCTGGACCAGAGATCAGAGTCTTGAATGTTGCATTATACATTTTGTTCCACATATCTATTTTGTATTAGTTTACCCAGATTATAAATGCCTTATAAACCAAGAACATTTCCTCCTAGTTTCATAGCATATTCCTTGCTGCCTTCACAGTGCTAGAGATTAAGTGTCTGGTGGTGAGTCAAAGGTATTATTATTACTCTATACATTTTTATCAGGCTTAGCTGCTCCACATGAGTTATAAACACACAGCTTTGGTATGGCAATCATGTAAATGTTGGTAGCAAACAATATATTCTCTACATAATATCTTCTTTAAGGCCAAGGGTACAGAACCACTTAGATCCAGTCAATCATGTTTGCATGTGAGTCCTCAGGGTAGTTGGAAGATGGAGCCTTGAGAAGCCATTCCACACTTCGGGAGCCCTAGCAACCTACCATCTTCTCAGGCTTTAAGACTGATCCTCCTCTGGGAGAAGATATGTCTATACAAGGTCATGGTCATGGTGAGAGCTAACACATGGGATGCTAGGCATGAAAACCAGTGAGGCCACCTGTCTGCCTGCTCCATGGAAAGTATCTGTCCTTATTACAGATTTGGGCTGAGCCCACATGCCAGTCTGCAAAATGGTGTTGCCACTAATTAGGGGATTCTTGTTAGTCACTTTAGTCATGGCCAATTAAAATGGCTGTAGCAATTTTCTCAGGCCATGAATTCTAGGTTGTTTTGGTCTACTATTTAACCCTTTACTACCCTCATGCTTTATTTTCAGAGATAGATTGGAAGTTTCTTAAGGATAGAGATGATGTCTTACATTCCCTTTATATTCTGCTAAGCACCTGACACAAAAGAGGAAAATGAGAATGTGCTTACTAAATGGTTGTTGAATTGGTCTGTTGAGAAAGCTCATGTTCTCAGAAATCTGGAAGACCAATTATTCTGTCAAACTCATTGTTCAGTGATGAAAATGCACCCTTGGTTTTAGTCTGGAAGGCTTAAAGGGATGTTCAAGATAATTCTGTGTGGTCTAAGGTTTAAAAAGTGGCAGAGAGAAAGAGAATCTAATTGTTCAGTTCTACCCATGGCATTGAAGAAGACATACCTTGCACCTTGCACCTATGGCTAATTCCTACAACTGATGATTTTACCTTCCCCTTCCATAAATGGAACCCTAGAATTCTTCTTAAGTACTCCTCTGGACAGACACTAGAAAGAAATCTGAAGTGGCACAAGAAAAAAAAAATCCATTTGCAATTTCAAGACTGTTGAAGCTATAGCTGGTTGCATCTTTGGGAAAACTTCCTATAAGACCATAAAGTGTAACATAGTATGGACAATGATGTTAGTAAGAGATTATCCTTACTGGATATTTTAATGATCTTTCCTTATGTCCATTTCTCCTCCACAAGTGAGCCAGTCCTGGTGATCCTATTCTACCTGCAGTGATAATTTTAGAATGGGCTTGGGACCCAATTCTGGCCAATGGGATGAGAGAAGTCTACTGGAAAGCTTCTGGAAAATTTGCCTTGCCCTTTCTTATTGAACACAAATGAGAAATAATGTAGTCCTAGTTGCCAGAGGAAGCCACAAGGTGATCAAGAGAAGACACAGCTTTGAGATAAACCCAGACTATGAGAGAGGGAAAGAACCTAGGTTTTGGACAGCATATCAAGTTATCAATCATTTTGTGCAGGAAGTGTGTTCTTCTCGATTTTAGCTCACATGAAACACACATTTACTTATTGCTTTAGCCAGTTGGTGATTTTGTTGTTTGCAACCACAATACCTCCAGGTAGGGGAATATCTTAACCTTACAGGGATTATCTTAATTAATCCTCATAGTAGCTCTGTAGGGTGGACACTATTTTCATCCTTATTTCTTAGGGAAGGACAGTAAGGATTAGATTGTGTGAAGTGACTTTCCTAAGGGCATGGGACACTTAGGCATTGGAGCTGTTATTTGCACTCAGGAGCCCACACTCTTCTTTTTTTAAAAAAATATTTTATTTATTTATTTGACAGAGAGAGATCACAAGCAGGCAGAGAGGCAGGCAGAGAGAGAGGAAGGGAAGCAGGCTCCCTACTGAGCAGAGAGCCTGATGTGGGGCTCCATCCCAGGACCCTGAGATCATGACCTGAGCCTAAGGCAGAGGCCTCAACCCACTGAGCCACCCAGGTACTCTTGGAGCCCACACTCCAGTATGCTGGAGTCAAGCTGCCTGTCAACTTACTCTATGGGGAAAAAAACCAAGCAGGTTAATTCTAGGAAATGTACAGGGCATGTTGAAGTTTCTAGAAAGTCTTTTCTAACTTATTAGAGGAAAGGGGATTATGTGTATTTACCAAGTTGAAGACATGACTAAGGAGCTAATGGCCCCCTTAATTTAGAAGTCTATGTTCAGAAAGTGTTTAATTTGGCTTCTTTCCCTCTAGTGGGCCAGAGCTGTATTTCAGAAGGAATGAAAGCTTCACCACCATAAATCAGAGGTTCCTCTCCTAACTCCACGTGCATTGTCTCAGGCCCGTGGAAGGTAGAATTGGTACTCTGGGATGGTAAGGCCCTCTGGAGTGGGTTAGCGAGTCATTGTGCTGAATGAGTGTGTGTGTGTGTGTGTGTGTGTGTGTGTGTGTGTGTCTTTTCTAGAGCTGTCTGACTTGATAAATGCTTCTCAGCATCACAGGTCTCACTGTGAACAGACACTATACCACTGCTTCTCCTGGGGAAGCCTGTGTCACCTGGAGCCATTCCAGGCTTCCACATTATCAGGGTTCGAATTTTCCCTGGGATTAGCCCTTTATGCCTTCCTCCCTTCCTCCCTCCCACCATCCATCCATCCATCCATTCTTTCTTTCTCTCTTTTTCCTTTTCCCTTCTCTTCTTTCCTTTCCTTTTCTTTTCTTTTTTTCTTCCTTCCCTTCCCTTCCCCAGAAGGGACAGTGCCCTTCCCCAGAATTCATAATAACTTTTCTCTTCTTCAATATATACATGGATGTCCTTGCTTTTTTACTGAGAACCTGGACGAAGTTCAAAAGCATTTGAACTTGAAGTTGAAACATGTTGAAGTTTACTTAGGACTTTTTTGAAGAAATATCTTCCTTTTCTGTATTGATCACTTTAACCCACTTGAAGCTTCCTTTTGCCAAAGTTTCTCTTGGATTATGGCTTGTGATCAAAACTTTAAGTGATCTTTTTAAGAAAAAGATTTATCCATTTATTTCAGCGAAAGAGTGTGTATACATGAGCAAGCAGGGGAGGTGGGGTCGGGGGAGAGGGGGCAGAGTGGGCAGAGGGCGAATGACAAGAAGACCCCATGCTGAACGGGGAGCCCAATGTGGGGCTCAATCCCAGGGCCTTGAGATCATGACGTGAATCAAAATCCAGAGCTGCACACTTAACCAACTGAGCCACCCAGGCCCCATCAAAACTTTAAATGGTCTTTAGATAAAATGTAATAAAAAATTTCACAAGAGCCTCCTAAATTATCTCTTATGTTTTACCCAAATATATGTCTATGTCTATGTATGTTTACTAGAAATCACGTTCATCAGTGGATAACTTCCTCTAAACCATTACCATATGGATTCTACATGCTTTGATAAGCATTTTTAGACATAGACTGTGCAAAGGTGATTTTTGAGATATTTTGTGGATTTTCAATAATGTATTTGGAGGCACTGATGTATACTCAGTGAGTAGAGCATGTTTGTGAGTTAAAGTTCTTCTTAATAAGCAAAGCTTTTCTTTCTACAAAAACTTCAAACATAAGACTCATCCAAAACTCACAAACTTTTGGAATTAAAATGACAGGAACTTCTCTAGGGAATTGTCTTTACTATGAGAGAAATTTGGTGTTTTGTTTGTTTGTTTGTTCTTGGAACCTTAACCTTTGCACACCAAGTGCTGACAGTATAGAGGCTAGACTTTGAGATTTTTGGTTCTGGAAATAAAAGTCTGAGTGAGTTATTACATACTTGAGGATTTGCCTCTTAGGATGCTAAATCATCTTTGGTTTTACATTTCTAAAACATTCTCATCACATCAAATTGTTTCTGCACATGTGAGGGTCATATATTCTGAAAATGCATGATGGCGAAATCAGGCATGATGGAAAACTGACAGTTGAAACAAAGCTCTGGCATGCACTGCCCCTCCCCTTGCCCACTCCATTCACTCCTCTTCTGTGTGCCCCTAATCCCTGCCTCACCTTCCCAGGGATGGAAAGTATCTCAGGTCTTTTTCTTCTGGTAGGGCCTGAATTGTCTTCTTTTATCTTTTCTTCTTTGTTTGGATGGGACATAGTGGAGGCTGGGACTTAATTTTAATTCCTATGAGTACTTTAGCTTTGATTTTTCCTTTTCCTTTTTTCGTAGAATCTTATTCTGGTTTTCTGGATGCCATCTTGTTTCAAATCCCTCTGAGAATATTAATTAAAAGTTTTCCCATTCTCTAAAATATTATCCTCTGTTTCCTAATTATTTCTGTTTTCTCTGGTGTTATTTTTCCTCTGCTCTGCTCTGTCATGCTGCAGATGTCCTTAGAAGTGCATGCACATTCAGCAGTGGAGCAATGGGCACCTGGGTGGTGTTCCTCTGTGGGTGGGGCTGATTTTCAGGTACGGGTCCCTTCAAGGTGAACATGGGGGGAGCTGACCATTACATTAAAATGCCAGTTTGGGGAGTGCTTTGCTCTTGGGTGTCAGTGTGCATATCAGCTGTCCTAGTTTTCCCAGACAGATTTTGTTTTGTTTTATTTTAAAAAAAGAAAAGAGTTTGCCATTTTTTTCCTGGATAGCAAACACATTATTGGGCATCTTCTGTGTGTAGATGGGTGGATGGGGGATGTCATAATGTCAACGGCTGGTTATACAGACTTTCACTTAAACCCATTATTGTCAGTTCTGTGCTGTGCTCTACAGGGCAGTCAACACTCTTCTTAAGGACACTGTTCCCTCTGTAGACCCCCAACACACACACACACACACATACACACACACACACACAAACACACAAGAATGAAGCTTTCTCAATCTTACTTTCTAAATTACCCTTCATCCAAACACTGCACCTTCCAGAAATTTTGGAATTTTCTTGTCTGCTAGTGACTCCCATTATATCCTATTTGTCATTGTTTGTTAATGCCTTTTAGTTTATTTGCTAAAATTTATAGATTATTTATAAGGAAGATTTAAAAACATATGTAAAGTTAGAGATAATAGTATAACCAACCTCTCCATTCTTAAAGTCCAGCTTCAACAGTTATCAATATTTTGTGACCCTTATCCACCCTCTTATTCTCTTTTCTTGGAATATTCAGAAAAAAAATCAGGCATCCTGTCATTTGACCCATACATAACTCACATTATATCTCTAACTGAGAAAGTATGTGTATGTGAGTATGCTCACACCTGACAATACCTCCTTCATATAACATAATATACAGACATTATCCAAATTGTTTCAATTATCTCAAAAGTGACATTTTAAGTTTGAATTCTTTGAACTGTGATTCATTATCATGGTCCACAGCATGTCTTCAATAATCACATTGCTTTAGTTTCTTTTCTTTTGTAACAGTTCTTGTGTGTGTGTGTGTGTGTGTGTGCATGTGTTTTGGGATGGGAGGAGGTTCATATTAAATTTGCCAGTTTTGTTGAGGTAAACAGGTGACCCCCCAATCTCGATTAAAGACTCTATCTAACTATTAAAAAATGTTAATAAAAGTTTTAATTTCTGGCTCCTGTTGCACATTTTCTGAAGTTTGGCAGTGGTTCAGCTCCTTTCCATGTGTCTTTGTATGCTAGGACCCAGCAATTTGTGTCAGGATGTTCTTGCCACAGACATAAAAGGGTAACAAAGCCAGTGACAGGATTGATGGCAAAGCTTTCTTAGATGTGGCCCAGTCTCACTTACTCACCATGAGGCAAAGTCATGAAGCCCAACTGGTATCAATGGGACAGGAGTGTAGACAGTTCCACTGGGAGAGTGACCATCCAAAAGGCAGTAGGCACAAATGTATGATCCAATTACAAATGAATAATCCTTCCTCTTGCAGGAAGAGGGAATGAATAATTGGACAACAATAAAATCCACTGCCCCTGCCTTTGATCAATTAGAGAAACTAGGCCATTTGTTCTGTAGACAGTTCCATGTTCTGAATATGGCTGATTGTTTCCTCATGGTACTGTTTGATTTGTTCTTTTATGTCCTGGACACTGGTATTGAAACCTAGAAGATTGAACAGATACGAGTTTGATATTTTTTAAGGTCTCATGGATACTCTTCATATGTACTTCCTGTTGCACCTCTGAAGCCATAGAACAGTTGATTAACCCACTTTCACTAATGCTTTTTGTAAATAAGCTCAGTAAATAAGATCAGGTATCAGCCTGATCCTTCCATTAAAAAATTTTTAAAAGTCTCCTAACAACCTTTCATCTTAGGGTTCCAGCCTTCATTCATGATTATTACCTGGACCCATTGTCTCATTAGTGACTGCAAAATGATGAATTTTTCCCTAATTCAATCCATCTTTACCATAAGTGACTCTTAATCTCACAAAACAAACTGAGGGTTGCTGGGGGGAGGGGGTTTGGGAGAAGGGGGTGGGATTATGGACATTGGGGAGGGTATGTGCTTTGGTGAGTGCTGTGAAGTGTGTAAACCTGGTGATTCACAGACCTGTACCCCTGGGGATAAAAATATATGTTTATAAAAAATAAAAAATTAAAAAAAAAAGAAAAAAAAATAATAAAAAGTTCTGATGAAACTGCCATATTGAGTCATAGCTACCAAATTTTTTTCTATTTTGGGGACTGAATAAAATTCTATTTGAAAAAATGTTATTTAAGACAGTTCAGAAATCACTGAGCCAAAGGATCTCTTGGGTACCTTTTAGCTTTAATAGTTTATGATTCAGTGACCTGTGCTGAACCCATGTTTCAAGACAGGACAAAGAAGGACAGCTAGCGGAAGTTCTTTTGGGAGTGTGCAAAGGTAACCAGTTAAATTCTCCCTCTGGCCTCAAAGAAGGTGGATTACGATGAGGCCATGACCTGTGAGAAACAACTTCTTGTAAGGTAGAGGGAGAATGACCATCAAGCCTTCAGTCCTTAGAAGCCATACCAAATTATTATTATGCCAAGTTGTACATGTATATGTTCCTCATACCAATATTTGATATAAAGTTGTGATTAAAAAAATTGTCAAAATGTCTACACTGCCCAGTGCAATCTATGCTTTCAATGCAATCCCAATCAAAATACCAATGGCATTTTTCAAAGTGTTGGAACAAACAATCCTAAAATTTGTATGGAATCAGAAAGACCCCAAGTCACCAAGGAAATGTTGAAAAAGAAAAACAAGGCCAGGGGCATCATGTTGTCTGATTTCACATTATATTACAAAGCTGTGATCACCAAGACATCATGGTACTGGCACAAAAACAGACACGTAGACCAGTGGAACAGAACAGAGAGCCCAGATGGATTCTTAACTCTATGGTCAAATAATCTTCAACAAAGCAAGAAAAAATATCCAATGGAAAAAAGTATCTTCAATAAATAGTGCTGGGAAAATTGGACAGCTATGCAGAAGAATGACACTTGACCATTCTCTTACACCATACACACCATACACAAAGATAAACTCAAAATGGATGAAAGACCTCAATATGAGACAAGAGTTCAACAAAATCCTAGAGGAGAACATAGACAAAAACCCCTTTGATATCAGCCACAGCAACTTCTTTCAAGACACATCTCCAAAGGCAAGGGAAAGAAAAGTGAAAATGAACTTTTGGGCCTTCATCAAGATAAAACTTCTTCACAGCAATAAAATAAACAAATGAAGTAAAACAAATAAAATAAAACAAAGAGGCAACCCATGGAATGAAAGAAGATATTTTCAAACGACACTACAGAAAATGGCTAGTAATCAAGATCTAAAAAGAACTTCTCAAACTCAACACCCCAAACACAAATAATCAAGTAAAAAAATGGACAGAAGACATAAACAGACACTTCTCAAAAGAAGACATACAAATGGTTAACAGACACATGAACAAATGTTCATCATCATTAGCCATCAGGGAAACTCAAAGCCTCTGCCTTCGGCTCGGGTCATGATGCCAGGGTCCTGGGATCGAGCCCTATATCGGGCTCTCTGCTCAGTGGGGAGCCTACTTCCTCCTCTCTCTCTGCCTGCCTCTCTGCCTCCTTGTGATTTCTGTCTGTCAAATAAATAAATAAATCTAAAAAAAAAAAACCAATTGAGATACCCCCTTATACAAGTTAGAATGGCAAAAATTGACAATACAAGAAACAACAAATGTTGGAGAGGTGGCAGAGAAAGGGGAACCCTCTTGCACTCTTGGTGGGAATGCAAGTTGGTACAGCCACTTTGGAAAATAGTGTGGAGGTCCCTCAAAAAATTAAAAAAAAAAAAAAAACAGCTACCCTATGAACTGGAAATTGCACTATGGGTATTTACCCCAAAGATATAGATGTAGTGAAAAGAAGGGCCATATGCACTGTAATATTCATAGCAGCAATGGCCTCAATAGCCAAACTATAGAAAGAGCCGAGATGCTCTTCAACAGACGAATGGATAAAGAAGATGTGGTCCATATATACAATTGAATATTACTCAGGCATCAAAGGATGAATACCCAACTTTTGCATCCATGTGGATGGGACTGGAGGGGATTTTGCTAAGTGAAGCAGAGAGAGTCAATTATCATATGGGTTCAATTATTTGTGGAACATAAGGAATAGCAATAGCATTAGGAGAAGGAAGGGAAAAATGAAGGGGTGGGGGAAATTGGAGGGGGAGAAAAACCAAGAGAGACTATGGGCTCTGGGGAACAAACTGAGGGGTTTAGAAGGGAGGGGTGTGGGGGATGGGTGAGCCTGATGATGGATATTAAGGAGGGCACATATTGCATAGAGCACTGGGTATTATATGCAAACAATGAATCATGAAACACTACATCAAAAATTAAAGAGGTAAGTTATGGTGAATAACATAAAAAAAAGAATTGTTAAAAAAAAGGGGCATAACAAACATAACCTTGATCCTTATCTTCTCCCCATTCTCCACTATAGGACCTTTTGTATCCTCTAAAGTACCTGGAACTATCCCCATGTTTTATGGGATAACATGTGCTCCCTGTTCTCAGAAACACGGAGACATCCGTCACTAACCTCTTCTCATGACCCATCACCCAAAGACTTGGCTGCTTTGAAACCATAACCTGCCACTACTGAAGTACACATCTTTGCTATATTCTCTGACTTTCTTTGATTTAGGGAGAATTCCTCTCCATATTTATGTTTCATTTCATCACATGAACAGAAAAACAATTCTCTTGGGTATGCAATGATTTCCAGAGATTTTAGTGAAACAGCCTTTAAAGTTGAACCCACTGCTTCTCTTGTGACTCAGGCACAAGTTTATGGGACTTAGGAGTGTGGATCATCTGAATGACAGCCACTTGATTATCACATATCAAATGATCCTTCTCTTGCTTCAGCTAGGACATGCAGGTGGCCCCATGTCCTGATATAAATGAGGACATTATTGGGCCTTTTCTTAACATGAGGGATGAAGTGACTAGTTATGCCAAGTAAAGCAGCAGGATGGGAGATTACCTCAGACCTCAAGTGCGGTGACATCCTTCCCCATCTGGATGTTGACACTGGCTTCTACCACATAGGGTGGTCCTGTAGAAAGTCAAGATGAAACCTTGCTGATAGAAGGATTGTGTTTATTCTGAGGTCCTCACTCCCTCCTCGGGGAAAGCCAACTGCAGAAGGAGCAGCAGGAAAAACTGAATGGGAAGCCTGGGGGAAGCAGCCTAATCTAGGGTAACATTAAGACCAGTGTAGAAAAAATGTATTTTTAAAAGCCAGCAGACAAAGAGGGTCACTTGGTTTGCTAAGTAAATCAACATCAGCTCTAATTGTCTAAATCCCTGAGAAAGTTTCCTGTTCTCACACCTTTGCTTGCTTCCAAGTTTCCTTTTGGATGGTCTTGGAAGTTCTGAAATGTTCTTGTAGACATGAAAGCAACTCACTAATCCTGCCACAAGTAGGAAGCTCTCCTGTTACCCTCTAGGCATCAGATGATGACCCGTCAGGCTGAAAATTATAGAGGGGAAAATTCTTTAATTTATGAAGGTTATGACATATTAAACACTACAGTTTAAGTTCTTGAAGTCTGGCCAGTATAAACAATTTTACATGAAGCTCTATTTACTGCTATTCAGGAGCTGTCAAAATGACCCAGTTGTTCTGTGATTCATGGGGACCTGGTGTCTATCATCAACTGATTGGATTTCTTTACAGTCAGGTTACAGAGAGGACCGTTGTCACCACTTAGCTGTGGGTACAAATTTATCCTCTTTTCCCCCGTGGAAGGCAATACCCAATGATCACTGTAGAATGTGTACAGTTAGTAGCACACATCAAGGGTGTGTGTGTGCGTGTGAGCTCTCTGGATGCCTCATGTCACTAACAGAAGAAAAGCATAGATGTACTCAGTGTTCGAACAACACTCAGGCCTTCAGAGTGATGCTCACGCTAAGCACTTGTGAAGTTTGCTTCCCATTGAATTTCGGTTAAAATTGACTTAAAATAATAAAAGATGCTGTGGGTAAACATAGGTCTTTTAGAAAGTGTATAAAATTAGTTGCTTAAACAGAACAATAGAGTAGGTCATTGATTCCTCAGTCCAGTTTCAAAGACAAGGAAAAAGGGTGATCAGAATGGCGTTCATCTTATTTCATGTATTCTAGAATCAGTCATTTGTCCTTGGCATTTCTTAGAATGATTCGGTGTGAGGTGGGGGCTCAAAAAATTGGACCGATGTCTACCTTTCCCCTGTTTACACTACTAAAATACATGGATTCATTTGATTTACTTCTTCTTTTCTAATAGAGCTCTTTTGCTGCCCTAACCCTTGGTTCTGGCAACGGAGTGCCCAGGGTTAGGTAAAGAATTATCTTCACAGTTCACTCAGATTCTCCTCCTCATGCCTCAATCGTCCTGCCTATTTGAAAGCAAGAGATTCCACTGAGGCAAACGGAACTTGGTGCTCCTGACTTACACTGTTGTGGTCAGTTCTCCAGGCCTCGCTATGCTTTCTTTTTATTAAGTCAGGCTTGTTCGTTATGTATCAGTCCAGCTCATGAGCTGCACAAGGTGGAGACCCTTCCCCTGTATATTTTCCCAGGTATATAGTCCCATAGAAGCAGCCTGCTTCTGATAATTTGGTGAATTGGCCCCAGTACCCTGGCTACAATTCATTCCTGTCGTCAAGTTCATGTTGACTTTGAAGACCTTGGGGGTTAGAGGTTGTGGAAGCAAGCAATTCTACTGGGACTCAGTGCCTTTTCTTGGACCCATAGGTATCATTACACAGAAATTAGTGGTAGGGGCTCTAGAGCCCAGCAGCCTTAATGTCACATCTTTGTCCTGACATACATTCTTTGTGAATTCAGGAAAGCTTCAAAACAATTCTGGGTCAGTTTGATCTATAAAATAAGGATAATATTTATCTCCTAGGATCATCCAGAGGATTAGTGAGATTATGGATGTAAAATGCTTAAGGAAGAGTAAGGTGTCCCTAAAAGTTAGCTGTTACAGTTGTTATAACCAGTATAAGATTAGCCTTCTGGGAAGTTGAGCATGGGGCCTCTCAGGATGTACTTATCTATTTTAATATTGAAAAATGCAAATGAATGGAACGTATCCTGTAACATGGAGTGTGGTTTAACACCCCTGGCCCTGCAGCCACAAACACGGTCTCTAGTCAATTCAGTTTCCAGGATCTTAAATAACAGGAAAACTCTGCAACTGCAAATTTGTTCCAGAAAGAGAAGTACTATGATCATGGCTCATAAAATCAGGCTGGGCTTTCCTTTCACATTCCCTTTTTTGTAAGCCTAATGCAAAAATAAATAAATAAATAAACAAACAAATAAATAAATAAATAAATAAATATTTTTAAAAAAATCCAACCATCAAGGAATATCTATTCTAGGCAAGATTTATGTTCAGCTTTTCTGACATTTGGATCTTTTACTGCGACTCCAAGATGCTTATGTTTGAAGCATCCCCTGGAAAATTTTCCAACCCAGCAACAGGAGATTGGCACACACAGAGAAAAGACTCCAGAACCTTCAACAGTTATCTACCTCCCTGATGGGTCTGCTTGGGCCTTAACTCTTTATAGTTCATGACTGAAGGTGACATTCTAGGCTTACTTGACTTACCCGACTCACCTGTGTTGCCCTTGCCTCCAACCTTCTGGTGAGGGAACACATGCCTGGGATTCTTGGAGGGATGGACCTTCCCTGGGCTGCGTGTCCTGAGCTCAGGGTACTGTGAGGCTGGCAGTTGGTCTTGGGCTTGGTTCAGTCCTCACACTTTAAGATTTGGCCTGCATTTCCTGCTGTGATAGATGCTGGGGAAATTTTGTGAAAGAAAAAAATTTTCCCCTGAAATTTTCAAGCAGAGGTCACAGTGACCTGCTGGGAAGGCAAGAATGGCCATGATTATTTAGAATAGAAAAGGCATGGCAGCCACCTATTTTTTGGTAGAAATGAGAAAGAAAGCCATGGCCCCAAGGGAGAAAAAATATATAATCATCCCATGATTCTAGAGAGTACCATGGTGTCATTGAACACCCGCATGAGCAGACAGAGAGAAGGGGCTGTCAGGGATCTAGAATAGGATTGGTTTTTGCTTTATTATTTGTTTGTTCATCTTAACTCTTCTGTTCTTCCCCAAAAGGAATCTTCCATCTGGTACAGTGGTCAAGAGTACAGTCTTGGTGTTAGACTTGCTTGGGGACCATTCCAACTTTGCCACTTATAAGCATGTATCTTGGTCAGATTGCCTGATCTCTCTAAATCTTGGTTTCCTTATTACTAAAGAAAACAGCTCCTGTAGGGACACCTGGGTGGCTCAGTTGTTAACCATCTGTCTTCAGCTCAGGTCATAATCTCAGGGTCCTGGGATCAAGCCCTGCATTGGGCTCGCTGCTCAGCAGGAAGTCTGCTTCTTCCCTTCCTGCTCTCCCTTCATGTGTTCCCCCTCTCACTGTGCCTCCCTCTGTCAAATAAGTAAATAAAATCTTAAAAAAAAAAAAAAGAAATGAAAAGGAAACACCAAGCTCCTAGAATGGTACCTTCCAAGTAATGCAATGATGGTAGAGGGTAGCTAGTGGAGGTGACTGGGGACAGAGGAGGTGAAGGCTGTGGAGAGAGGCGGCAATGGCGGTAACACTCGTGGTAAAGGGTGGTAAAGAGGGGGCAGTAACACATGTAGTCTCCAGCTTTTCAGCACAGGAATCAGTGGTCCTCCACGGGTGCCACAGCAGATATGCTAGCTTGGAGAGGAGCCAAGGTTTATTGGTCTCATCCCTTTTAGGGCCTCACCTCTCTACTTCTTTCTCTCAAGTACATGTTCCCACCACTCTGCCTACATTTAATGGAACTAGACTGAAAAATAAGAAGGATCCATATTCCTGACACCTGCCTTACCTGAGCCCCTCAGAGATTTGGCAATGAGCATTTCCTAAACACCCTGGGTAGAGACTGACCTTTGAGAATTCCTCTCTGGGGACCCCGTCCTCCATTCCTGGATCCCCAACCAGACAGGCCAGGTGTTTTTTCATGCATCAGACTGAGGTCAGATTCAACCTCATTCCTCCAAGGGAAAGGTACCATTTCCTTTCGCCAGTCCCCTGGAGCCAACCTTCATCCTGTGATTGGCCTTCTCCCAGAGTGACTCATCAACTCAGAGTCTGGCCTTGTGCTGACCCCTGACGTCTTCCTGAGACAGGGTGAGACCTGCTGGGAGGAAAGGCAATCATTATATCATCCCAGAGCTGAGGCCACATAAACACTTCCCTTTTCTAATGAGTGGGCTCCAAAGGGCAGGCTGACTTGTCTTGGTGTGGCCCTCCTAGACCAAGGGTGTGGATGAGAATTTAAGCTAATGTTGGTGTTGGGAACATTTAGATATCAATTTCCTGACTTTTTCTCATTATAACAGAATGCTAAGGCTATTGTAGAAAGACCCTCACCTTCCCCCAACCCCTTTTGGAAAACCTTACGGAAGCAGAATGAGAAACCACCCTATTAACAGTGCATTTTCCAGAATGTATCAGTGTCTCATATGCTGTGGAGGCCGACAGCATATGAAGACAACTCTCAAAGGCCATGGAGAGACAAGCATGCTTGGAAATAAGGTGAAATTGTGCCACACCTGAGACAATGCCTGATGAAGCTGGACAGAAGTGGGCTTGAACGGTGACAGAGAGGGTCCCAATTCATTTTCTGAGCCTCAGCATTCCCCTGGGTAAGATGGGGAAATTTGTGGTACCTCCCTCATAGGTCCCATGCTAGAAATGTTAGACGAGGCTTATAACTGCTTAGTACTACGCCTGAAGGGCTGATGCTCAGTCCATGACAGGATGTGCGAGGCACCATTAGTGGGAGGTAAATTCCACACCATAGAGCCCCAAGGAGCAATGCTACACTCCGGTTGGAACGACCACCTGGGTTTCAGATACTTGAGAGCCAGCATTCCATCTGGGCCTCCAAGGAAAAGATGCCATCCATAGTGGCTGAAGAAGAGGTATGGCTAGAAAATGAACAGAGAGCTGGGGAAGGTAGATTCTTCAGGCAATGGGGGCGTCATGGATCCAAGTGTGGGGTGTGGGGGTGAAGTAATGAACGGAAAACTGAGCTGGGTGGACATGTTGGCAGGCTTGACCAACATACTAAGGAGCTTGTCCACAGTGGGATGACTCCTTGGTGGTCCATTCTCCAACCCTGCTAAGTAGCCAAATCCCCAAATTATGAACTCCAAGAGGCAAGGGAATTTAGAGATACCCATTGTGATATGCCATAGACATCCCAGCGTATTCCAGGTCTGTTTCCACCTCAGGTATCCAGACCACCTGACAGCTTCGAGCTATACCCGTGGGATCCCTCACTTCCGTTCCTCATGAGCTTATGCCAGAGACGTATGTTGGATAAAAGCCCTATAAACAAGAAACGGGAGAAAGTTCTAGGCCAAAGGAATTGTTCCTGCAAGGACCTCGAGGACCAATGTCCCTGTGTGACTAAGACATACTCAGTGGCGGTGGCAACAGTGGCGTGTGATGAAGTGCTTGGCAAAGCTGGCCGGATGGTAAAGAACATCCCGAGTCCTGGAGAAGGGTTTGAATTTAATTCTATGTATAATGGGCATTTATTGGATGCAGGCCGGGGGATTAAGGCACTGAGGGACTTGATTCGATTTGTGAGTGAGAAAGAGCACACTTATTTGAAGAGTGTACTGGATGGTGGGTTGAGGAGCAGGACTGGAAGCTGGCAGCCAGCGAGGAAGCTTTGGGAGCAGAAGGTGGTAGTGATCTGGATTGCTAAGAGGGGTTTGGGGTCATAGACACAAGTCTCCATTTAAGATTGGTTTAGATATAGAACCCTGGAGTTCAAGAACCACTTAGAAAAGTCAGAGTCATCAAGACAGGAGGGGTCGAATTGAGAACATCTTCAGTTTCTGGCTTGAGTCCCCAGGGCAAGAGTGGAACTATCAGGGGAAATGAAATATTAAGGAATGAGGAACCTCTTTGGCAGGGAGAATCAGGAATTCTGTTTCAGAGAAATGCGAACAGAGTCTCAAGGGAGTGTTTATTTCTCAGAAACCTGCTGGCATTCCAGGATGGGTGAGGCTGGAGATGCAAGAAGAGGGGGTTGAGATGCCTAAGGGAGAGGAAAAGGATGGGGTTCTGGAGCTCACTCATGATCCCCTGAAGCTTTCGTGTCCGGCAGAGGAAAGAAGCAGTGCTCGAGCTGGGACTGTGGCATGAAGACATGGAGACATGGGACACTTGGAAACAAGCAGGCCCTGCTCAGCAGGGCCTGGTGCCCCCCAGGACTGCATGGGCAGACAGGTGCTAAGCAGTGTCCACACAGCACTTTATCTGATCCCCAAGTGGCAGAGTGGGGAGTTGAAAACCAGGTCTGTCTGGTTCCAAAGCAGATGCCCCTTCTGCCCCACGGTGCTCCTTACACATCCGTGTCCCTATTCTGCAGTTGAAGAACCGAGCGTTGGGATGAGGCGGCCACACGGGTCAGCAGGGACTCCTGTGGGGTTGAAACCCAGGGTTTCTCTCCACCCACAGCAGCCTCTGTCTCCTCCTCTGCCCACAACATGGGTTGGGTTGAGAGATTCTGGGAATATTTGGAAATGGCTCTCGAACCAGGAGAGTAGAGATACACTCAACCTGTGGGTGTCAGAGTAGAGAATCTCCCCAAGTTTGCTTTGCATAGGAAGCAACAAGGAATTCCATTCTTAGCTTCGTGCTTTAGAGCAGGGACGTTGGTTTTGTGGAAGCTGTGTCACAGGATCTCTAATGCAGACAGCTAAGCAGGAACCCTTAGGTGGATTGGGTGCCCTTGGGCATTCTCACCTTGGCGTGGGGAGCTTAGAAACTGGCAGACAGACACTGCTCCCTGCCTCAGCTGCAGCTGGAGAGGGCTGGGGAGAGGTACCAAGCAGGAAGCCTGGACAGAGCCCGGGTGCCGGCCCCTGCCTGTGGGTCGGAGTGCTCAAATGTAGCTAGGGTGCGGCAGTGTCCACTTCCGTTTCAGGAACCCTGGCTCCAGCCATGGCTTACCGGGCTGCTCTGCAGCTTTCCTCGCTGAGCTGTCAGAATCAGTTAGGCTGAGACAAACAGCCTGTGGCCTGATGCCGCATGATTATGTTTTATTTGACTGATTTTATTTTGACACAAAGGCTGCAGGAAAATGCCAGCATGCTGGAGCATGACGCTGATGGATGAAGCAGGGGATCTAGGAGTTAAGCTGTGCCCTGAGGCAGCTCCATGGGCCAGACTGGCAGGATGGATCCTGGCAGTGGCAGTGGGAATGGGGCTCTGGAAGACTGGTGGATCGGCTGGCCACCGTGGCTCCAGGGAGACATCTAGGAAGCAGGGGGGCTTCCATCTGGGGCTTATAGCTAAGCTAAGCAGTCTGGAAGTATGTGGCCTGCAGGGCTCCCTGGGGGACAGCTACTTTCAAAATTTGAGCGCCATGCACTTTGTGGGGCCACCTCTTCAATGGGAGGAGAGGGGCCTTGGAGCAGTGCTAACCTCGGGGTGGACTTGGAGAAGGACCCTGGGAAGCTCATGCTTCACCTCTCACCTCCTGAATCCTGGCTAAAGAGGCTACTGGAGGCCTTTGTTCTGGCTAACCACACACCTTCCCTATCTTCAAAATGGGAAACAACACAAGATCAGGGCCTCCCACCCCAACCCCCTTCACCACCCCTTGTGAAATCCGCATGCTTGCGAAGTCAGTTCTGCCATCACCCTGTTGTCGCTAAGCAAAAAAGCTTCAAACAGCCCAAGTGCTGATTGAGAGGTAAATGGAGAGAAAAGTTGTGGTATATTCATACAATGGAATAGGATTCAGCCATGGAAAACCAGGAAATGCTATCATTTGCCACAACAGGGATGGATCTTGAAATCATGATGCTAAGTACAACAAATCAGACAATCAGAAAAAGACAAAGGATCTCAACAAAACAAAACAAATGAAACCCCCAAATTTGGAGCAAGCGAACCGACTGGTGGTTACCTCAGGCTACAGGTTGGGGCGGAGGGCTGGAGGAAGGTGCCAACTGCCCATCACGGAGGACATGAGCACCAGAGACATAATCTAGCTAGCGCTGCGGTGTGATAAATAGGAAAGCTGGTAAGTGAGTAATCCTGATCGTTCTCATCACATTTTTTTCCTTTTTTTTTTTTTAAATTGTATCTACCTGAGAAGATGGATGTTAGTTGAAACTGTTGCGGCAATCATTTCATAGTATTTGTAAATCAAACCATCATGTTGTATGTATTAAATCTATACAGAGATGTATATCAATTATTCCTCAATAAAACTGGAAAAAAACACACAGCAAAAATTTATTACTAATAAGGCAACAAGGAGACAAAAATGGAACAATAAAAAATACTCATTGGAAAGAAGAGACAGAGAAGGGGAAAAAAAGCAAAGAACAACAGATGGAGACAAAGAGAAAACAAACAATAAGCAAGATGGTAACTTTACATCAAATTATACCAATAACCACATTAGATGTAAATAGCCCAAACACCCCATTTAAAAGACAGATTATCTGACCAAACAAAAAAAAGAAGACCAACTGTAGGCAACCTCCAAGAAATCCACTTTAATTATAAAGATACAGACAGGTGAAAAGTAAAAGAATGAAAAAGTAAACCGTGTAACACAAACTGAAGGTAGCCACAGCGGCAATATTAATATAAATCAAAGTGAATTTGTGGAAGAGTATTACCAGGAACAAAGAAGTTCATTTACTAATAATAAAAGGAATTCATGAAGAGGGCATTATAATGCACTAGCTTCCAACCCTCCCATAGCTTCCCATAATGAGGAGAAGAAATCTGAACATTCCCACCCCAGCTCTGACCAGGCCGGCTTCCCTGCCCACATCTACTTCTCGGCCCTGCCTGGATGCTACTTCCTTGGATCCTGTCCCAGGTGCTCACTTGTCAGGCCTCTGCTCAAAGGTCACCAGCCCAGAGTCCTGGCCCCACACCATACAAAACAGTCCTGCGAACCCCAACTGGCCATAGGATTTTTTGGTATTTGCTCTTATGCCCCTTTTCTCCTGCAGAATGCAAGTTTCATGGGATAGTTATTTTGCATCTCTCATTCAGCATTGACAGCATTCCTGACACCTAATAGTTGCTCAATAAATACTTAATCAGTCACTGAGTGAATAAAAGGTCCATGTAGTTGCTACATGGCAGATAATAGAGAGACAGGGGAGCAGCTGGAAAGTAAGAAGTAAGGCTCAGAGTGTGCAGGCCCGTGAGTGATGTGTTAACATTTTTTTTTTTTTAATCTTCTAAGAGGTGGAAGAACCACAAAAGAGCTCTAACCAGGGATAGGAGCAAAGTTGTGCTGCAGAATGACCACTTTGGTGGCTGGCAAGAGTGGGTTGTGTCTCCCAGAAGCAGAGATTCCCCCCTGGGGGGCCACTGCATTTGGACCCCAGGAGCTGTCAGTGAGGCGAGGGCTTCCAGCAGGGCCTGAGGATTTTGAGAGGTGAAAGGTGGAGAGTGAATTGGGAGGGTGTGCATGTGCAGGGGGATAAACTGAGCTCTCATGGGTCCGAGAGATGGTTCCTTTGATAGGAGTGGGGAGTTGCTCCAATCAGGGACAAACTTCAAATAAAACCACATCAGAACTTCCACAGGAATTGCCTAAAAGTGGAGTGGCTCCCACTGGGGCTGGGGAAGGGGCCCAAAGCTAAGTACTGCCCCATGATCCATGGGACTCCACAGTGGCCTCTGCTTGCAGCCCCCATCCTGGGGCTGGGCACTCCTGATGTAGAAGGAGAGGGGGTTAGAACACCTGGTGTCCTTACCATGCTGACAGGTGTATGGTGCAGGCTGCTGTCTGCTAACAGACCAGCCTCCCACCACCCTTCACCACCTTGGCAACAGAGGTTTTCTGTGGAGGCCACGAGGTGCACCCGTGGGAGGCTGGACCTTTCATTCTCCACCCTCCCCCACCCCGTGGCACCACTGTTCCTATAAATACACCCTGTGGAGGTAATTAAGCCAGGGAACAGCAGTGGCTCCAGAGCCTGCTGGCTCCAGGCTATTGTGTCAGCAATACACCTCTGAGAAACACATAAAAAGACAGACTACTCAGGAGGTACCACAGCGCACGCTGAAAAGGAGAGAAAAGATTGTAAGGAAAAACACAGCAACAAGCACAATTCATAAGCCCACATTATGAGTATTCCCAGGAGAAGGAAGAGGCTCCAGTAAGGCACCCCAATCCCTGGAGCACACAATATAGTTTTTATAAACTGCCATGACTCCCTTCTCTCTCTCTCTCTCTCTCTCTCTTTTTTTTTTTTTACCATTTCACCTCTATAATACACTTTTTTTCTTAAGGAAATTAAACACAAAACACCTATTGTATATTTAATTTAAAGAGGAGAAAAAAAAAATCCCAGAAACCCACTCAACGTTGAAATGTCATTAAGGAGGGTGATGCAAAGCTGAAAGGTCAGGAAATTGAGTCTCTAAGCAGCCACCGGCTCCTGACGCACCAAGCACCGCATCAGGGCACAGCGCTGGGCCCCGCGGAGAGATTCATTTGGTCTTAAGATGCAGGGCGTCCAGCCCTAGGGTAGGGGTGGAGCACTTCCACAGCAGCGGGCAAGCCGAGGTTACCCCCAGGCAGAAAATCTCTGTTGCACAGGCACCACAGCCACCTTGGGTGTGGGGCTGCCGCCAAGCCTCCACCACAAAGCAGTGGAAGGAGCCTGCACAGGACAGCCTGTGATTTGCAGCTCTGGAATGCTGGTTCCAGCTTCTTCTTCAGTACCCTCCCATCTCTGCTAGTCTGGAATATTGCTGTCCTTCCAGGCCCAGCAAAGACCCTGGGCTCCATGAAGTCATCTCCAAGCTCCAGCTTTTCTTCCTCTGGGCCCTTTCTGCACCCCGTGGACTTGTGGCTGGAAGTCTGAGTTCAGGGTGACATTCTGCAATATTGGACTGATTACAAAGCTCTTCACGTTTCCTTGTCTGTAGGTGAACTAGCCGTGTGGATTAAGTGAGATCATGCCTAGGAAACACTGGCCTATTGCCTATTAATTGCAGCCAGTTAAATCTTCCTGAGCTCCTACTTGGTTCCCACATTTTGTAGGCCCTAGGGGGCCAGACGAGGGCTCCATCTTGAAGGACTCACAGCCTCTTGAGGAGGCTGGTCATTCCTTGCTTTTCTTCTATGCCATAGTCACCTCTGTTCCTTATACTGTATTTGCCTCTCCCTCTCTTTCCAGAAGGATTGAGTTTCTTGCCCCCATTTGTAGGTCCCAAAACTGAAGTCCCTGAGAGATGAACTAGCTTGCAGAGGTTCCTGAAGCAAGGGGCAGGTGGAGCTGGGACACCTCAGGCCCCTCTGTCTTAAGAACTCAGCCTCTCATTGATTCCCAGATTTTGAAGATTAAGAATTTGGATCTGTGCAATCAGGTGGTGAAGGACCACTTATGAGTGTACTCTCAGAACTGAAATTAGAGTCTATAATTCTACTTTGTTCCTAGGGGTCACTAATATGTTTTCATAGCAAAGGAAAAATTTGGTTTTCATGAATAAAATCTTTATTAAACTTTTCTACGTGTCCTGCCTTATATGTACTGTGTTAGGTTAATGTGCACAGTTGTTTGGCTCATCTTACAACTGTGAAGAGGAAGTGACTGATCCAAGCTCACACTGGGTGTTGGCTGTGGTGTTGCTGTCACTCCCTGCCTCCTGCCAGGCTCTGAGGGCATCAAGCTTAGGGGCGGATGTGGCTTCTTCCAAGGAGGGCCATACCCTCCAGGCTGCTCTTTATCCTTCACTAGCACTGCTGGGAAAACCTGGCTCAGAATTAGCTAGACAGCTTGTTAAACCTGCAGACTCTGAACCCAGCCCAGGGGTTTCTGCATCAGGCCTCATGGAGGTCAGGAATCCCACACTTAACCAGCCCTCCAGTGATCCAGAGAACCCCCAGAAATACCAGTGTTCTCCAGGGAAAGTGACCTTGTGCTGGTGTCTCTCATTCACCACCACCTTCCTCAAAGACCTTCACTCAGTCACTCAACAACTATTACTTAACACTCTGTGGGCATAGTAGTCATAGAAAGAACACTAGTTTTCACCCCTAGTGATCTCCAGAGGTCATTCCACAGATTTGGTTGGGTGAAATGGTAGTGTTTGTTTGGTTATTGAAAGTATGTTCCAGGTCCAGGCCTTGGCTGGGTGGGTGCCAATGGACACTGAGAAGTGTACTGAAAGCAGGAGGGTCCTTGTCCACAAGGAGCACACACACTCTCAGGAAGCTACCTGTGTTTAAGAAACCACAAGATAAGGATGCCTGGGTGTCTCAGTCAGTTAAGCTTCTACCTTTGGCTTGGGTTGTGATCCCAGGGTCTTGGGATTGAGCCCCATGTCAGGCCCACTGCTTGGTGGGAGGTCTGCTTCTCCCTCTCCCTCTACATATTGCTCTCCCTGCTTGAGCTCTCTCTCTCTCTCTCTCTGTTTAATAAATAAGTAAAAATCTTAAAAAAAAGAAAGAAAGAAAGACAGAAAGAAAGAAAGAAAGAAAGAAAGAAAGAAAGAAAGAAACTATAAGAGCAGAGAAGCCATGCTTCCACAGGGAGCTTCAGGGACAGAATGGAGTGAGAACCTCTGGCAGGAGTGAGGGGGGCCTCACAAGAAAAATAACTCTTCATTAGTTTTTCATTTATGAAGTGATTGATCTGTACATTATTTTTTCTCAAAGGATTCTAGGAGATTTTTGGAAAGCACATGTAATTTAAAATGTAAGTTAAATAAGAGCAAAGACAGATAAATAGAAAAAAAGAATAATATATAATGTAATATAATTAATATAATATAATATAATATAATATAATATAATATAATATAATAGTAAGTCCAGGCCCATTGAGCATAAAGGAGTAAAGTTAGGATGGGTGTGTGGGTGTGTGGGTGTGTGTGTGTGGGAGGAGTGGGGATGGGGGAGGGTATCTTGTCTGAGCAGACTCTTTTGGTGCTTCATCTTGTGATTCCTACCTACTTGGCTTTAAGTCCATTGCAGAGTAAATATTCCAGACAACTTCCAGCTCCAAGCAGAACTTGGTTACTCAGATTTAGGAGAGCCACCCATGTTCCTTAGATACTAATGACCACAGAGGGGACAATGAAAAAGTGACTCAGGGAGAGGGCTTGTGAGGAAGAAGGTGACCACGCTCCAGTTTGTCGTAAGTCTCCTGCTTCCTCAACAAGATCCTTTGGCTACCTCTTTGGCCAGGCAAAGCTCTCTATGCTGTTTGTTTCAACTTACCAGTAATTGTCCAGGAGCCTGGCCCTCAGTCTCCTTTTCACGAGGATAACTGTTTAATTCCACAAATCTCCATAAGACAGGTTGTTCAGCAAGCATTGCCTCAGAGTTCTAGACCGTGCAGTTGGTGTGCCTCCATTTACAGGGTCATCCCAAGGTGTTTTGGAAGCTCAGGTCCCGCTGGACAGGGTTTCCAATCTGCCTTGATTTTTTTTTTTAAATTTATTTGACAGACAGAGATCGCAGGTAGACAGAGAGGCAGGCAGAGAGAGAGGAAGGAAAGCAGGCTCCCTGCTGAGCAGAGAGCCCAATGCGGGACTCGATCCCAGAACCCTGGGATCTTGACCCAAGCCGAAAGCAGAGGCTTTAACCCACTGAGCCACCTAGGCGCCCCTGCCTTGATTTATGGTCATCTTCCAACAGAAGATTAAATTATATTCTCCACATCCACATTAACCACAGGGTTTTCTTGGCACATAGGTATCAAAGCAGGGATGCCGGGCCCCATGAATCAGGAAACAGAACTGAAAAATAAGCACAGGGAGAAGCAAAAGAAATCTGATTCTGATGGGAATAAGTTAGGTTACAGCCTTAAAAATCACTTAAAATAGTGCAGAAATGCTAAAGGTGAAAAAGGTTGTTGGATTTTTAAAAATTTTATTAAGATCACCTTTTAAAGCAGTTTTAGGTTTACAGTGAAATTGAGGAGAAGACACAGCAAGTTTCCATATACTCCTGCTCCCACACATGCAAAGTCTTTGCCAATATCAATATCTTGAACCAGAGGGGTACATTTTTACCATTGATGAACCTACAGTGATACATCTATCACCCAAAGTCCTAGTTCACATTATGATTCACTCTTGATGGTATCCATTCGATAGGTTTGGACACCCTTGTAATGATATATCCCCATCATTATGGTATCACACCAAGGATTTTCAGTACCGTGAAAATCTTCTGTGTTCCACCTATTCATCTCTCCCCCACACCCCAAATGTTAGCAACCTCTGATGTTTTTTCCCTGTCTCCATAATTTTGCCTTTCCCAGAATGTTATATAGTTATAAATCACACACTATGTATCTTTTCAGATTGGCTCTTTTCACTTAGTAATATTCATTTAAGTTTTCTCCATGTCCTTTCATGCTCTATACCTCATTTCTTTTTAGCACCAAATAATATTCCCTTGTCTGGTTGTATGACAGTTTATATGTGCATTTACGTTCTGAAGGAAGATGCCTTGGTTTCTTACAAGTTTTGGCAATTACGAGCGAAGTTCTGGATATTTTTAAAATTATAGAGTCACAGAATCAGTTTCATGATGTAGTAGGGATTCACTGGTTATTTTTTTTTTTTTTAGGATTTTATTTATTTATTTGACAAAGTGAGAGCACAAGGAGGCAGAGTTGCAGGCAGAGGGAGATGGAGAAGCAGACTCCCCACAGAACAGGGAGCCGGATGTGGGACTCAATCCTACTGGGATCATGACCTGAGCTGAAGGCAGCCATAACCGACTGAGCCACCCAGGCATCTCTTCACTGGTCATTTTGTAGAGTGGTGCAAGGGCTATGGTAAAATACATCAAGCCTAATTCAGGCAGACTGGAGTGGGGAAGTGAGGAGGGCCTGGCATACAATGAGGTGTCATCATCCTACCCCATCAAGATTTATTCATGTTCTCACATGGGCCCCAGACTCTGTAGCACATACCAAGGCACAGAGTCACCTTCAACTCCAACAGCCAGAATTTACTGTGCAGGGGTGGTTTTGCAAGGAAATAAGAATGTGTTTTCTTTCCATGAGATCAGTGTTCAGGCCAGGATTTCTTGTGAATCTAGATATTATAGACAAACTTGTGGTCAGAATGATGTTTACATTTAATATACTTTCTCTTTTAAAAAAAAAAGACAAAACCACAGAAGATTAATAAAAGAGCATGTTTTAAGTCAGCTCCTTGTATTTTTTTAGAATGATTTTATTTTAATAAAATCTCAAATTAAATGACATTTTCATGTAGGCCTCTAGGTTCTCTCTTCATCTCCAAGTCTAAGCAAAGGCCCTGACTGAAAGAAAGGTACTCTGGTATCCAGTCCCTCTCTGGCCTTGTCTTTGTGAATGGGTAGAGAACTAAGGACTCCAAGAGATATGCTCCAGCACAAAAACCAGAACTGTTAAAGTTAGAAAAAAAAAAAAAAAAAAAAACCTCAGAAAATGAGTTAAATTATATTATAGAGGATGCAAGCCACTAAGATAAAATTCTTTCCCCAAGTAGAGGTCTCCTGACTCCAATCAAAGTACTCTCCGTTACCCTGGAGCCTGTTCTGTGGCAATGCCAAGGTGGGGTAGCCATTTTGTTTAGTCAAATTCTCCTGTGAAGGGCAGCTTATCTGGGTCTGGAGTGAGAGGCAAACTGAAGTGGGCTTCAGCCAGAATTAGTTTCACTGAGTGACAGTTCTCAATGCAGAGGGGGTGGTGGGCTCTGTGAGATCATAGCTTTGTTCAGACTTTGGTCTGTTGAGTCAAAGGATCAATACTGAGCTTATTGGGTCACCTTTGGAAAACCCTTCAGCAGAAAACAAGCCTAGTGATAGCAGACACTTCTGATCCTGAGGGGTCCCCCTTTTGATTATACATCCCCCACCTCAGAATGAATAAAAACAACCTCTTCCTCACTTGGCTAAACCTTCCTCCAGCAATTCCTGGGGAAAGGAGAACTTTTGTCACATGCAATGTAAGAGATGGGACACTAGACTGTCAATGAGAACTGTTTTAAGCATGAAATGGTCTTTATCTCTAGCCTTCATTTACAAATATTATCCCATATTTTTCTGCCAAAACAAAGATCACTGTTGTTCGGGACTTGAGTATCTTGAAGGGTGTCTCTATACTCCCAACAAAGCTGAGATTGATGTTGGATCACTTGGTTAATAAACCATAAACCCATCAGCATTTAACATAGTTGGACACTGAAGATCACAGAAAAGATGAACCTCTCTAGAGGCAACACCGGATGGCCATGGCCCAAGCTTCGCCCAGCTTACATCATACATACCATCCTTTGTGGCCAGCCAACCATCCTTGGCCTCCCCGACGGTGTTTGTGCCAGAGATCATTATGACTTTATTACAGCCCCTTTCAGCAAGTCATGAATTTTTACAGCCAAATTACAAGTCTGTTTACAGTTAAGTGGCAGCAAGTACTTTTAAAGCAAGTACTGTAGATATTTTTATGACTGAGTTTGCACTGTCAGAAACACACAAAATATATAGGCAGGACCCATAATGCCAGTGAGACTTTTAGGGTTCAGCTAAATAGGATAAATAAGGGGGCTTTGTATTTGTCTGATGGAGGAAACTCTGCATCAGACCAAGACTTGGATTCCATTGCAAAACCATGAGGTCTTTGTATATACCTATAATGGATTAATCCTATAGTTTGGGGGATATAATTTGCTTGGATAACAATACTAAAATTAGAATAATTACCTTGCAATTAAAAGAATTATTTGCTATTGCATGATGTTCTACTTATATGAGATATATAGAATAGTCCAATTCAGAGACAGAAAGTAGGATGATAGTAGCCAGGGGTTGGAGAAAGGGTAAAAGGGGAGTTACTGTTTAAGAGGTACAAGTTTGGGAGGATAACAATTCTGGAGATGGATGGTGGTGATGGTTGCACAATGAGAATGCACTAAACTATCCACTTAAAAATGGTAGTTTTCTTAAATATTAAAATTTTATATTCATTCCCCATTTAAACATTTATTTTATTTTTTTAAGTGTTCCAAGATTCATTATTTATGGTAGGTATTATGTTATGTATATTGTGCCACAATACAAAAAGTTTTGGAAGCTGAAGACATACACTCTTGTCTTCAGGTAGAGAATTGGGGTTTATGAATACCTTTCTTGAAGCACATATTTAACTTCATCTTCTACTCTTTGGTAATAACAATGTCTAGGGTTAATATGAGATGATTAAAACATTTTAGCTTTATCACTTCAGCCAGTAGATTATGGTATTTTTATTTTACTTTCCAGCCTTTCATCATCTCGATTACTAAACAAAGATATTAATAATTGTATCTAAACTTGAACTTAAAAATTTTAAATTTATATGTTTTAAAATTTATAATTAAACAAATGTAATTAAAGTAGATCCAGGCAATATTAAATGACTGATGAAGATATCATCACTTAAAAAAAAAGGAGATAAAGGTAGACTCATTGGATTGAAGCATGTATGATTTTATTTAACATTTTTTTCAGTAAGTCTAATCCAAAAAGCAAAGGTTAAAGACAAAAATATACATAGTTAGAAGAACTAAATATCTTAACCATAAATATAAACAATTTAAAATGTAAAAGATCATGTAATATGAATTATCTTGGACACTAATTTGAAAAATATCAAATCATTAAAATTAAAATTTTAAGCATATACATATTACATATTATGATTTATTATATGCAATATATATGCTGTACTCCTCCCCCAAATGTTGAAAACTAAACAGAAATAACATATATAAAAAAACTGAGGACATTAAAAAGATGAGAACCTTTCTTTATGGTAACTCTCACAATGATAACTGTATAAATCTCCAATAAACTTGAGATTGACAGGTATTCCCCTCATTGACACCTCCATTTGAATGATTCATTGCCATTCTGACTGTAACATCCCCCAGAATGAACTCTTTATTTCAACCCTGCAAACCTATTCATCTGTAAGTCTCCAAATCTTTTCAATGAGACACTTACACCCATTTGTGGGAGGCCAAATAAGGGCCTTCCAAAGAAGTCCACATCCTTACCCCTGGGATATGAGAACATGTCACTGGACATGGCAGAAGGGAGCTTGCAGATATTTCCCCAGCATGTGAGAAAAGACAATATGAAGTAGGAAAGAGTAATAATACATGCAGAAAAGAGGGAGAAGTGAATAGGTTTAAATGAAGAGTGAAGAACAAGAGAGAGAGGCAAGAAGAAAAACAAGGAGAAGGGAGTGGTGGAACATCTGGACTAAACTTCTAGTTATATGACCTGATGCATTCTCATTTGGCTTATGAAAGTTTGAAATGGACTTCTCTTAAAGAACTCTAAAAACACAGAGTCAAGAACAAAACTGGTGCTTGAGTGTCATAGACTAGTTGGAGATATTAATGCAAGTGACAATTAAACAATACTCAGGTAAGAACTGTTATTCTTTTGCATATAGCAGTCCAGAGTCAGATAAACTACCATATATTTCATCTTAGGACTCACCTAGATATTTAAATATGGTGGTTTGTTGTCTACTTTTCTGGTTTTCAGCAAGAAAGAGATATATTTCAGTCTAAGTTTGCTCATCTGAAAGCAAAGATAGGACTTTAATTTTCTTAAATGGGTCCTTTTTGCCCATGAATTGCTATTTATGAACAGCTATACAATTTCTAAATAAAATAATAAAAATTCCTACTGTGCACCAAAAACAAAGCTCTACCACTCAGTTGTTTTGTGAAAAATAAATCACACTGCTTGTAGGATATTAGCAGGTGTCTAGATCTGAATTTCTCCACACATGATTGAGGGGAATAAAAAAGGACAGAGATAAGTTTTAGATCTGTATCAGTTAGAATATTTTTCTGGCTTTATTGAGATATAATTGACATATAACACTGTGTAAATTTAAGATGTACAACATGTTGATTTGATCCAGCCATATATTGCAAAATGATTACCACAATAAGGTTAGCTAACACACTCATCACCTAATGTAATTACAACTTTTTTTTCATGTACCTGTTGGCCATCTATATGTCTTCTTTGGGAAAATGTCTATTTAAGTCTTTTGCTCATTTTTATTTTTTTATTTTTTGTCATTTATTTATTTTCAGCATAACAGTATCATTATTTTTTCACCACACCCAGTGCTCCATGCAATCCGTGCCCTCTATAATACCCACCACCTGTTTTGCTCATTTTAAAAATCAGGTTGTTTGTGTTTTTAATGGTTGAGTTGTAGAGGTTCTTCATATAATCTGGATATTAATCCTTTATCAGAATGTATTTTGCAAATATTTTCTTCCATAACATGGGTTATTTTTTCACTCTATTGGCAGTGTCCTTTGGTGCACAAGTTTTTAATTTTGATTAAATCCAGTTTATATATTTCTTTTTCTTTTGTGGCCTATAATTTTGATGTCATACCCAAGAAATTATTGCCGTCTTCCATGCTGTGGACTTTTTCTCCTATATTTTCTTTTAACAGTTTTTTTTTTCAAAAAACATTATTTTTAAGATTTTATCTATTTATTTGACAGACAGAGCAGAGCAGAGAGCCTGATGCGGGGCTCCAACCCAGGATCCTGAGATCATGACCTGAGCTAAAGGCAGAGGCTTTAACCCACTGAGCCAACCAGGTGCCCCTCTTTTAACAGTTTTATATTTATATAGGGCTATATTTAGATTATATTTATATTATAAATAATATATTATATTATTATTATATTTATACTTAGGTTTCCGCATAATTTGTCCTTAAGGTGACCAATAAGTAGGGCATTACTTCTGGAAAGGATTAAAAATTAATGAGACATGGTGGATCAGATTGATGAAAATGAACATTTTTGGAAGACTTCTATGGAATGCTTGCTACTCAATCCTTTCATTTTCAAGCTTTTTTATCATTTAGTTTCGTTTTCAGAAGGGTCTCAGATCATGTCCATTTCAAACCCATTCAGCCAACCCATCTAAGCATTACTCTATGAAGTGCTGCGGTTATTCTGCAAAGAGGACAGGAAATTGATCAAATTCTCACTACCAGTATCCTCCACATGCTTGAAGGGAGAATATGTTTGCTGAGAGAATGAACTTTAAGATATGCCTTCTGAATGAGAGTTGGAGTTGCATGGAGCCTGGCAATGAGTGGCTTTGAATGGAGAAAACAAACAAACAAACAAACAAACTCCACCAGGAGGATGACATTTCTTGGCTCTTGTGGGAACAAAAAGCTGGTTGATCAATACATGAGTCCAAGGCAGGGAACTTTTTGATTAGTTAACATCTTGAGAGTATGTATTACATCTTGTATGAAATACAGAAATTAAAGAAATTAGTTTAATGTAACTATCTGAATCTTTGTGTCATTGATGCTTATCTGAGTATATGTGTCATTTATGCTTCACTGAGTACATTTCTCTAAATTTCTTATTTATTTCTTTGCTTTCTTCAAAACTTAGATTCCACAAATGGAAAAAATCCTGTCTTACATTGCTCACATATGATAACCCACAGGTATCAGCTACATTGGAAATATTAGGGCAGATTATTTCAGGGAAGATCCTGGTTCCTGGCCTGGAATTACAGAATAGAAATTTTGGGAAATAGTGTTCAAGAATCTAAGATAATTCTGATGTTGTGTTCAGTTTGAGAATCAGGGTCCTCACTATACCAGGACATCCATCTCTCATCTGATTTGGTTAAAGGCAAGTCACATTGCCTGTAGGATAGCAGATACCTAGATCTGAATTTCTCCACACATCTTCCAAAAACATGCAGGTTAAAAAGGAATATAAATAAAATCATTCAGAGCCCACACTTAATAGTATACCAAGAGAGTGAGATTACTACAGATTTCAGTTTGTGTGTAAGAGGGAAAGAAGCACCCAAACTAGAGGAGTTGGCCCTGGAGCCAATACTGGCATCGAGCCTTAGGTGAATGCTGCACAGGCAAAAAGGGGAGAGCACTGATGGCTAGTGTTGGTGACTCTGTTAGTTTCCTAGGGCGTCTGTAACAAATTACCACAATCTAGGTGGCTCAAAGCAACATAAATTTGTTCTCTCACAGTTCTAGAGGCTAGAAGTCTAAAACAAACTGATTTAATTCCTTCTGGAGACTCTAAGAAAGAATCTGTTCAATGTCTTTCTCTCCTGTTCTGGTATTTGCCAGCAGTTCCTGGCATTCCATGGCTAGTAACCTCACCACTCTAATCCCTGGCTCTATGGTCATATGGTTGGCCGTTTTTTCCATGTGTTCTTATGAGCTGCTTCTTTCTGTGTGTGTCTGTGTCTCTCCTCCAAATCTCCTTCTCATATGGACACCAGGCCATTTCATTTAGGGCCCACTCTAATCCAACGTTAACTCCATCTTAATTAGATTAAATCTGCAAAGACCCTATTTTTAAATATGGCCCCACTGATGGGATCTGGATGGACATGAATTCAGAGGAGACACTATTCAACCAGATACAGTCTTACATGGATACAGAACAACACTCAGAAGGGGGGGGGCACCCTGAGTGAGGAAATATTGAAACCAGGTCTGAGATCTGTAAGTGAGTCTACTTGTGTTTGAAGAAATTAAGGAAGGAAGATGGTGTGAGAACAGTAGGGGGCAGACATGGCCACCTTAGAAAAGCCCCACTTCCAGGAGAAAATGGGCAATTTGGGAGCCGAAGGAGGCTTTAGAGGTTTAGTAGTAAAGGTGAAAAGTAAAGGCATTACAGAAATAAAAGTGAACCACCATGTCAGCAGTCAGAGGAACCCCTCTTGCAACCTCCAAAATGTCAGCAATCGAAGAAACTGCACTTTGCACCGTCACCCTAAGAGGGGCCTCTCAAAGTAAGGAACCTAACAAGCCATTCCTGCCTGCACAGAGTCTAATACTGGTGATAGGAAACCAAGACATTTTAAAACTAATAGAAAATGACAGGCAACATCTGAACACAGTTACTGTAAAAAGTAAACCTAAAAAGAAATAGAACATTTCAGCTCATGAGGAAGCCTTTTTTTGCTCCAAAATAAAATCACAAAGCTGAAGGAAATGGTTAATACCCCAACCTGAATTAAACATCTGTAAATGGGCATTTGTAGGTATGAAGAACTCCTTGAAACTGAAATTTAAAAACTCAGAACAAAAAGGAATAAAAATCAGGACAATGTGAAATGCAAAGAAATCAAGCTCAGGAAAGAAACTTAAGAAAAGAATAATATCAACTCCAAAAAAAAACTTTTTTTCAAGGCACCTCAGGGAAAATAAATTTGACTAAAAATATAATAAGGGGCATTAAACAGAGGAAGGGAAAAGAGCCAAGGGAATGAAAACACAATTTAAAAAAGCAAGTAAAAAGAATCAGAAACATGTGACAAATAAAGAAGACCAGTAAAGAAGAGTTAGCATTACCTAGTTGAAGTCCCAGGGGAGGTAAAAACAAAAACAAAATAAAAACAATAACAGTGAATAAGAACTAAAAAGAAAATTCTAATTCAAGGAAACTTTCTTGAAAAAAAAAATAAAGGCCTGAATCCATAGGTTGGAAGAGCCTACCATATGTCTAAGAAATTATGGAACAGTCAACTCGGAGACATATACCAATGAAAATGTTATACTGTAAAAGTAAATTTAAAAGTCCTCTGGGCCTTAAGAAATTAGGTTTTACATCAAACTCTTCAATAATAAACAAAATCTTAGTGGAGAACAATTTCAAGAAATTCAAGAAAGTGATCCAAGCATTATACCCAGCCAAGCTATCCTTCACCAGCTTTGAATATGTACAACTCATGCCCTCCTGGACTCCAAGCCCTTCCTGAGGGCTGCCCAAAGAGAGAAGCTTCCTTTAAATCAGAGGGGCCTGGGGAAACTTTGGCAGAAGGACTAGCAGTGAGCCTTGGATATGTTAATTGTAGATCTAAGTCTAAATGTGAGACAAGGAAAGAAAAATAGCATAATTTTTATTATTCTGACAAAGTATAATGACATATCTAAAAAACTGGAAGGAGGAAAACAGGAGAGAATAAAAGAAGCACATGGATTGCTGCCTAAGAAATAGGTGGGAGTCAAATTTAAAAGCTGCTATATAATTTAGAGTTGACAGACCAAGTAACAAAATACCCCCAGAGACAGAACTATGCCTCCAAGCTTCAGTGGTCTCTTACAGACTCAAGATGGTTCTCTTTCTTCCATCATGGAGGTGCTGGTGCCAGGAGCTATGGACTTACCTGGCTGTTTCTTTATTCTTATTATAGGACAAGCTTGAGATCTGGGTAGAAAACTAGAAGTAAGGATCTATTCCTCAGGAGAAATATGTCCTGAGTATGAGTGTGGGGCAGGAGTGGAGGTTGGAGTACGTGAGGGTACACATGTATGTATAGGCTTGTGAGGGTGGGGGCTTGCTTTCTGACTCATGATCACAAGTTTCCTGGATCATACAGTTCTCGTGAACACAATTATGATTAAACACTGTCTCAGCTCAGAAGTGCAGTGTCTGCATCCCAACTTAGCCTACCCTACTATCGTGTTATACGTTGCATTCCCAGACACAAATCAACCTCACCATAAGGGGTGGTGCCTAATCTAGCTTGTACCTCCCTGGGCTCTGAATTCCTCATTCTAATTGTTAGAGTCCATTAAGAACAGGTGTAATAATAATAGTTTAATAGAGCCAACACTTATTAAGCGATCATTCTCTGTCAGGCATTATGCTCGTAAAGCAGTGCCTAAATGTAGTGAACATGTAGCTCTTACTATTTTTATATGTGTTGCCTCATCTAATGCTCACAAAAGACCCTATGAAGTAGGCGTTATTGCTTTTCCCATTTCACAGCTGAAAAAACTGAAACTGAGATGAAGTCTGCATTATATTGCCCAATGGCACATGGCCAGTAGGTCACATAGAGAACTGGAATCCAGATTTGATTCTCATCACAGCCCAGTCACTTCACCACGATGTCATTTATGGATGGGATCTCTGACTCCGAAGTGTATAGGGATAAGGAGAGCGTGTTGACAATACATGAGACACACTGCCTTTTACAGCTATAATCTAAGATAAAAGTCTGACATCATCCTCACCAAAACTGAAATAGTAAAAGAGAAGTTTGTTAATTACTTATCTAATGAGAGAAGGTTGATCTTTACATTTTCATTCCTAACTCCAGTAAATAGAGAACTAGTTCCATTACTTTATATTTTCAAAATGTTCAAAAGTAACTACTCTATTTTTAAAACTACATATTTGTATAAATCAGTAAGAAAAAAACTCACACTCAACCAACTAGGAAAATGGGAAAGGCATCACCATGAAAGTCACTTCTTTCAAGATATGTCTCCAAAGGCAAAGGAAACAAAAGCGAAAATAAACTTTTGGGACTTCATCAAAATCAAAAGCTTCTGCACAGCAAAGGAAACAGTCAAAAAAACAAAGAGGCAACCCATGGAATGGGAGAAGATATTTGCAAATGACAGTACAGACAAAAGGTTGATATCCAGGATCTATAATGAACTCCTCAAACTCAACACACACAAAACACACAAGCATATCAAAAAATGGGCAGAAGATATGAACAGAGACTTCTCCAATGAAGACATACAAATGGCTATCAGACACATGAAAAAAATGTACATCATCACTAGCCATCAGGAAGATTCAAATTAAAACCACATTGAGATATCACCTTACACCAGTTAGAATGGCCAAAATTAACAAAACAGGAAACAACATGTGTTGGAGGGCATGTGGAGAAAGGGGAACCCTCTTACACTGTTAGTGGGAATGCAAGTTGGTGCAGCCTCTTTGGAGAACAGTGTGGAGATTCCTCAAGAAATTAAAAATAGAACTTCCCTATGACCCTGTATTGCACTCCTGGTATTTACCCCAAAGATGCAGATGTCGTGAAAAGAAGGGCCATCTGTACCCCAATGTTTATAGCAGCAATGGCCATGGTCGCCTGTGGAAACCATGGAAACTGTGGAAAGAACCAAGATGCCCTTCAATGGATGAATGAATAAGGAAGATGTGTTCCATATACACTATGGAGTGTTATGCCTCCATCAGAAAGGATGAATACCCAACTTTTGTAGCAACATGGACGGGACTGGAAGAGATTATGCTGAGTGAAATAAGTCAAGCAGAGAGAGTCAATTATCATATGGTTTCACTTATTTGTGGAGTATAACAAATAGCATGGAGGACATGGGGAGTTAGAGAGGAGAACGGAGTTGGGGAAGTTGGAAGGGGAGGTGAACCATGAGAGACTATAGACTCTAAAAAACAATCTGAGGGGTTTGAATTGACGGGTGGGTGGGAGGTTGGGGTACCAGGTGGCGGGTATTATAGAGGGCATGGATTGCATGGAGCACTGGGTGTGGTGAAAAAATAATGAATACTGTTATGCAGAAAATAAATTAAAAAAAAAAAGAACAATGTTCATAGCAGCAATGGCCACAGTTGCCAAACTGTGGAATGAACCAAGATGCCCTTCAATGGACAAATGGATAAAGATGTGATCCATATATACTATGAAATATTATGCTTCCATCAGAAAGGATGAATACCCAACTTTTGAATCAACATAGACAGGACAAGAAGATTATGCTGAGTGAAATAAGTCAAGCAGAGAGAGTCAATTATCATATGGTCTCACTTATTTGTGGAGCATAAGGAATAACACGGAGAACACTGGGAGATGGAGAGGAGAAGTGCGTTGGGGGAAACTGGAGGGGGAGATGAATCATGAGAGACTTTGGACTCTGAGGAACTAACTGAGGGTTTTGGAGGGGAGGGGAAGTGGGAGGTTCGGTGAGCCTGGTGATGGGTATTGTAGAGGGCATGTATTGCATGGAGCACTGTGCCTAAACAATGAATGCTGGAACACTGAAAAGAAATTAAAAAATAAAAATTAAAAAAAAAATAAAAAATGCTTAGTAGCAGAATATATAGCTACCAAAATTTTTATTGTGATGTGTAATAAAGGGATCAGCTAATTTTAGAAGATCCCTACAATTAAATATCAAGTAGCTATTAAAACAAAGTGGACTATTTGTAGCTTTAGATGGTCACAGTGAATTATTAAAGAAGAACTTACAACATAATAGGGATGTTTATGAGTTGGACATTTATATGTGCATTTTTCTGGATATACGTTATATTTATGTTTTTAAAATTAATATTGATACTATGGTTCCATTTTTGAAGAATATGCAAGGATACCTCATATCCAGAAGAAAATCTTTGGAATGGGATACTTTAAAATGCCCACAGAACTCTCTCTGGGTGGTCATTCTTGGTTTTCTCTCCTTTAGTCCCATTTCTTTTGCTAAAATGAACATATATGGCAAGCACTGCAATAAAATTTTATTAAGTACAAGAGAGTGCCGACCCAATCATCTGTTGTGGCAGAAATACAGCCCCAGCCATTTCCAAAGTCAACATTTCCTGCTCAGGTCACCTGGGCCGGAGCTCCTCCAAGGCGGGCCGGGGTCTTGAAAGCAGTAGATCACTTGGGAACAACCCCACAGCATTGGTTGGGTTTCTGAGTATGGCTCGTACAGCATGTGCCTCATTGACTTACTACCTCGCAGTGCGGGGAGCACGTCATCCAGGGTCACTCAGCTCCTGCTTGTGGGCCACAAGCCAGGGCTTTCTGGCTGAGTGTTGGTTTATTTTATGACAGTCAGAGCTGGTCACCGAGGTGCAGGCTGCTGTCTTCTTTGTGATGTCACAGGGAGGAAAGCATAGGAGGAAAAGCTATCCTTAAAAAGGTCTTTGCTGATGGTTGCCTTTGCTTGGCTTTTTCTTTCAGTAGAACTTCATCTGGAATTCTGTTTTTTCATTCTTACTTGCTTCCAGATCTACTTCCAGATATTTCACGAGAGATTTCAATGAGGCCACTTCTCTGGTTATTCTGGCACTTTCCAGACAGGCTGGCTCCAAGGTTATGAGGGAGTTTGGACTCATCTAGTGGCTTTATCAGGAAGGTTTTTCTGAAGACTAAATTTATTTTTATGAAATACCTATAGAGTGGTGGCTTTTAGAGCCAGTATGTCTGAGTCTAAAAACAGAAACTTGGTTAGACAGCGGTCCTCCCAGATACATCTTCCAGGGATGTGCTCACATTACCAGCTGACTCCTTAAGTCAGGGTCCAACAGGTGAACTCACTTCTCATTTTCCTTGTTAGAAGCTGGTGACAAGAGGGAGCGCATCTAGAGTTGGAAAATTGTAATCCAATCCAGTGGCTCCTGCATTATTAAATTGAATGGAGGTGGGATTTTTTCAGTTCTGTTTTGTTTGCTTGGTTTTTCATGCTCCACAGGGAAAGTGCTTCTCCAAGTCCTATTGCCCTTAAGGGAAAATTCTGTGAAGAGCCCATTGAGTAGACAAAGCTTCAAGACATGAACCGATCATAGGCTTAAGAAATGTGTATCAAACTGTAGTAAGGTGATTTAGCTAAGGATGATGAATGTTAGGTCAAAACACAATAAATATGCCCAAATGCCCAGTCTGAGAAAATTAACATTTAATGAAGAATAGCCAGAATTATAAACTTAAGTTGGTATTTTCTATCGGTGGAAAATGGTTAACCTATCATGTGTAGGGTTTATGAGACATTGAGATGCCTGTCTATAGATGCCTAGAAGAATGTGGGCCATTTTTATAATGAGATATAAACTTGACAGTTGATCTGTGTTTATAGTGTGATTGGAGTGCAAACCTAGAGGTGACATAATGACATTTAGATGTGATGAGAAGTGAAGATGACTGTCTTTGTGTGCTTAATGCCAACCAAGGGTTTTATTGCCCTATCCAACTGAAACCAGTTTTGGTGAATTTGGCAAATTCAGTCCGCCTCTGCTGCATTTGGCTTCTTATTTTCTCATCTACTCTGCCACCTATTGAGTGGGGCTTAATATTGATGTTAATCCCATATTTCCTTTCTTGGAGAGCAAAAAGCATACTTTATCTATATCCAAATACCCAGTAGAGTCCATAGTGCATGATAGATGTCAACTACATTTACTAATTTGCATTTATGTAATGATTAACTTTGACATGTAGAAATTATAATAGGCCCTAGGGAAAATCGGGGTTTCGTTTGCTTGTTTGTGAAACAGACCATGCTGACACTGGATTGTGATTTAAGGAAAGACAGGAGATTTATGGAGACTCTGGTAACAGACTGCTAAAAATAAGTCTTGGCTTTATTCATATATATGTTTGTGGCCCCTCCCCCTCCCAACCTCTTCCCTGGGACCACTGTCACCAGGCATGACTTTCCATTCTTCCTGAACACTTCCCTCAAAGTAGCCACTGGTGACTCTTTCATCTCAGGATACTGCTTAGGGGTGGGAAAAGGCCAGGAGACCAAAGAAAATAAACAATAGACAAAGCAAAATGATACAAATGCCCAAACAAACAATACAGCCCACTGAAACCTTTAACGAAGTCCTAGGTTACTTAGATGTTGTGATTCCTTTTTTGAAAATCATCTTCCAAACTGAGTGCCATCAACACTGAAAGTCGACACTATTTTACATTCGTCTACTTATGAACCGCTACAAAAACAATTGCATAGTGATTGTTACTAAATACTCTGAGTCCTCTAATTACCATTAATATGATACATTCAATATAAGAAGCTATTAATAATAGTATTTAGGAAATAGTAAATATTAGCCGAATCCATGTCTATTGTTTTTTTGGAAAACAGTAAATGAAAGGAAAGCAAGTTCATTGAAATCAAGCAAATTTTAACCTTAGCACCATCCACTTCCTTCCTGCCTCCTTTCCTTCTTCCTCTTTCCATCCACTTATTCATTTATTTAACAAATATTCACCAAAGCACACAAATGTGCCAGGCACTAGACTGAGATCACAGTGATGAACAAAACAATCAAGTCTCTTGCTTTCCTTGCAGATTAACTCTGGTAGGCCTGCTGATAAGAAGCACTTTTTGTTGAGCAATAAAATAGATGATCAAGAATCATCCAGGTAAGCTGAATGGCTGAATCCATATCTTTGCTTCTGTAGTACAAATGTTTGTGTAAAGTACAGTCTTTCAACTTCAGCACTATTGACATTTACAGATGGATAACTTCTTGTAGGGGGCTCTCCTGTGCATGGTAGGACTCAGCATCCTTGGTCTCTACTAACTAGAGGTCAGTAGTGGGGACACCATCCAGTGTTTGGTCAAGAAAAACTAGGTTTAGTTAAGAACCACCAGCCTGAAGGGACCATGAAAAGGAGTTCTTTTGGTGTTGCTTTTCACATCCTTATGTTCAGGGATGGACACTGGAGGAATTCTATTATGACTCATCCAGAAGGGTGTGTCCACACAGGTGCCAGCTAATTATATATGGAGATAGATGGAAATGTCAACAATTTAAATTTAAGGGCTAGTGGTGTTTTGTCCTAAACATCCTTCCCCAAGGTCTTGCATTTCAAGAAATAATATTGGCTTTTATTTGACATATTTACAGCACTGGAATTTATTGAGAAATAAAGAATGCATCAGTTAAATTTACTGTGACAGCTTGCTTTTCTTTTCTTGAAGACTTAGGGCCATACACATCATCCTACAAAAGTCTTAACTCAATGTTTACAATAGCTATTTTTCTATTAGTTTTAGATTGGCTAAATTTATGATGCATTAAGGCTTGTATTTTATGTATTATTGGTAAATTCTTGCCCATTTTTATGGGACTGGGATCATAATTTTACTAATTCAAATGATTTGGGAGGTTTATGGTTGTTGTATCTTGCTTGTATGACACATTGTTGGTTATATCTATGATTTATTTCTTGCTGAGTCCTTGGTCAGGAACACAACCCCCAATTATCCAACCAATTATAATATCATTCCGTGGGAAAACCTCAGCAGCTGAAACTGTTGACTAACTGCAGTCAAACAGAGCAGCTTAATATCTGATAAACTGAAGCTAAACTTTTGTTTTGGTTGACAGTTGCCAGCACTCACAAGGCGACAACTAAGTTTTGTTTTTTTGTTTTTTTTCATCATGGTTTTTTGTTGTGTGATTTCCCATGCTGGATGGGACCATGCTTACAGTTTTTTTGTTGTTGTTGTTGTTTGTTTTGTTTTTGTTTTTTAACTGTCAAGATGGTCATTTGATAATAACTGTTCTGAACAATTTCCAAATAAAAAATAATTGCTTCGTTACTGCATGATACAGTAAAGTAATCTGGGTTCTGAAAAACTATGCATTCAGGCAATTAGGCATATCCAAAAAAAGCTGACTTCACCCATATCGCAACGTGGAATTCTGTTTCGTTTTCCCAACAGGATACTACTTTGCTTCACTCAGTTAATTCATACTCTCTCAATGTTTACTAACGCTGTTTAGACACTTAACACACCAGTCAGTGAGCACAACCATCATCAGCTATAGTCCTGCCAAACCCTGCATGTGCCTCTGGACTTCTGAATGGCTGGACTGTGAGACCCACTTAGTCGGCCTTTAAAGGACACGTGACTGGGTGGGAGGAGCAGAAGAAGGAAATGAAGAAACTACCATCCACCAATGATTGATTAAATAACACATGCTGGGACAGAAATGTTAGAGTGGAAAAGGGTACCTCTTAGAACTGACAACATCCCATCATCCCCCAGATCTCTATTAGCCCATCCAAGTAAACCTTCCTTCTGAATAAAAACAATGTCCTTTCCAATACCCACCAAGTGGTGGGTATTGGAGAGTGCACAGATTGCATGGAGCACTGGGTGTGGTACAAAAACAATGAATACTGTTACACTAAAAATAAATTTAAAAAATTTAAAAAAAAGAAAAAAAATAATTAAACATGATTAGCAATTAAAAAACAAACAAACAAACAAACAAAAAAACAATGTCCTTGCTCTGGAAATGCAACCTAAAGATAATTTCCCTTGTTCTCTATTCCTGCACTTAGAAATTCTGCTTTTAGAAGGAAATTCTGGAGCATCTATGGCAAAAATAAAAATGTCTTGATAACTTGCCAAAATAATGCTGCATGACAATCTCAAAGCTGAGGAGCTTACCACACAAGCATTTCTTCTTTTATAGTTATGCAGGGTGCCTGCAGTTCCTCTAGAATGGACTCATCTAGCATCATCATCTAGAATGGCCGAGCTTGAGGTTGTGGACTGGATTCAGATCTGCTGATGCAGGCTGATGGGGCAGCTCTAACTGCAGCATGCGCTTCCTATGGCATATTCAAGGCACAAGAGCCAAGTCAAAACACACAAACACATGTAAGGCCTCTTCATGTCATGTCCATTAACATCCCATCAGCCATAGAAAATCATATGGCTAAACAGCACCAGTGAGTGGGTCAGGAAGACGAACTTCACTCATGGAGGGAAGAGGAAGAAATACATATTTGCTTAATAATAATCCACACTTGTACAAAATAATTGCATTTGAAAAACAGACTAAAAGATCTGTTCAAGAGAGATTTCTTTTTTCATTGTTTTGTTGTTGGTGTTGGTTTTGCTTGAGTTTGCTCAGGCAACGTTGTTTTTCCTACATATCTAATTTTTGTCTAAGGATTCTCCTCTCCTGCTCTTTCAGTCATGGATGTCTGTGTGGGGTTCCATTCTCATCCCAAGAGTGTAGTACTTGATCCAAAGAGCAAGTTGTCTCCCTTTTGCCACAGTGATTAGCATCTTCATTGGACAAGACTTCTAACTACTGGGACAAGGACTCTCATTTTGTTTTTTAAAGTCACATGCAAAATCAGGTCTTCTACTGGGCTCTCAAGTATTGTGAGTCAATTAACATCTGTGCTTGATACCTCATATTTAGGAAATCAAGCACAGATAGGATCTTGACTTAAATCATTACCAGGAGTGTGTATAGTCATTAACCCTAAACTATGAAAATGCTAAGCTAAGGGAATAGAGGGGAAGGCATTGAGAACTCCTATTTACAGCTTAGAACTCAGTGAGTCAATTTACTCATCAGTGTAGTCATGTCCCAAACTGCTATATGTTAGACCTTAGACCACATGCCTGCAAACGCTGCTGCACTAGGGAATTTGGTAGGAGAAATCCATGATATTGGAACACGTGAACCACTTTTTGTGGGCTCTTAAAAGAGATAATAAAAGTCCCAGCAGAATTAAATAAGCATATGTTAAAGTTGGCATATTTGAAATCAGAGGAAGAAAACTACAATTTTGTTGAAAGTTGTCCTTTTACATGAAAACTGTAGAATAAGCAAGGAGGGCATGTCATTCATGGAGTCCTGGGTGTGGTGCATAAACAATGAATCTTGAAACACTGAAAAAATAACATAAAATTAAAAAAAAAGTTGAGCATTAGGTGATCTAATATTTTCAGGGTTGGAAAAGTTTATTCTCTACCAATCAAAAGTTAATGCAAACCAAATCAAGAAGGTAGGAATCATATCAGAAGATACTAGAATATGGGGCAAACTTACTTTCATATCACAGCCAAGCACCTCCTGTTATGTTTCCTACATGACAAAGAGAATGATTACCCACATGGGGCACACATGGTTGCTGCCTGAGTGGCAAATGATTTTTTTTAACCACAACCATTTTTTCATATTGCTCTGGGTACTACAAAGATGACAGTCACTAAAGGAAGGATTTCAGGGATGTAGAGAGCACTTATCCTATTACTGAGAAGCAGAAATTCTTTCTATTGGAGAGAAATTAGTCAGGTGATGGTCGTAAGGGGAAGTGGGAAATGTCAAGCCATGAGCTGAAGAAAGGAGAATGAAACTGGTGGGGAAACAGTCTTTGCCACATACCCTGTCCCCTGAAATCTTTAGTGAGAAAGGGGAAAATATGGAAACTCTATTAACCTACCAAAACAAGGCCCAAATTAGCATGGGGATGATTTACTTGTTTTAGAGACATTTTCACTTATTCAGGCCTTATAGCTAATCTGCAGGGTGAAATGAGTAGTACCCACTGAGACCAGAACCCTGGGTGAAGATGACTGGAATAACAAGACGGGACGGGAATGGACAAAAGAGAGAATAAACTCCATGAGGTCCATCCTGGCTTCAAAAATCTTTATGCCTGAAATTTCATTCTTAGTGGTTCTTTCCTTGGTATTAAAACACTGAAGCAGCCAGAATCCCTTAGAGTCTAAAATTCACAAGGATAGGTAATGCTTAAGTTCTTATGCAATTGTTTGATTCCAGTGTTTGTCATTGGTCAAAAGATCTGGTGCCTGGGGGGACTCTGAACAAGTAAAAAAATCCCCTCCAAAGCGGTGATGGGAAAAAGGTTATCCTAAACATTCTGATTTACTTCATAGGAATGAAGAGCCATCCATTTTAACTGTTGGGATTTTCCAGAGTTTTGTCTTTCCTCTCTCCTCATCCGTGAATGAGCTCATTGAATCACATACGGTTACCCACCTTTTAGGTATAGATGACTCACATGTTTATTTCTGTAACCATGACCTCTCTTCCAGCTCCATACTCATATGACCACCCAACGCCTACTAGATATCCCCACCTGGATGCCTCACAGCCACTTCAAACTCAACCCACCTAACACTCCTATTTTTCTCCAAGTAACCTTCCTCCTGTATCCTCTATGGTATTTATCAGTGCAGTTGCCAACTGAGTCACTCCAGTCAGATACCTGGAAGTTACTTTTGAATCCTATGTCTCCCATTTTCCATTTAATTGCTCAGAAAGTCCTATAAATTTTACCTCACAAATAACCTCATCCCGAGAGGGTTTTAATTCAATTTTTATGATCTCTTAGCCATTAATATTTTAATAACTTATTGGCATGTCTTCTTGTCCCAGTTTTTTCCTTCTATGCCATCCATTCCCCCAAATTCATTTTTCAGATTATTGCTAGATGGTTCCTCACTCCCTTGTGCAAAACTTTTCAGTGACTCCCTGTTGTGTACCTCACAAAGTCCTACACCTATGCATGAATTCAGGTCCTTCACAACCTGGTTTCCCTTGACTTTCTGAGTTCATCTCCCATTATTTCTTCCTTCTGAGTTCATCTCCCATTATTTATTCCTAGCATCACCTCTAATTCCCAGAACACACCTTGCTGACCAATTATTTCACTCCTGCTCTTCATCCATAGTTTTTCTTCCAGAATCCCCTATTTGTTCTTCATAACTCATCCTAGGAGCACCTTCTCTAGGAAGTCCTCTTGACTACCTTCTTCCACTTCTTCTGCTGGGTTAAAGTTCCTTGTGTATGCTCAGTCTCCTATACATTCTAGAATTCATCCACTGTGACCTAGTATTGAAAATATTTATATGTCTAGCAGTTATTTTCTCTGGAGAAGTAATGGTGTGCTGGTCATTCTTATTTCCTAAGTGCCCATATCTGGCATATAGCATGCCATGACAAATATTTCTTTCTTTGATTTGGCATTATCGGTGAGAAAAATACTCCATGTGCAGGACAAATGGTAACTATGAATGAAGTTAACCAGAATGTCATGAAAAGCTTTGGAAAGTTCCACATTTATTGACTCCTGCCCTGTACCTGCTGATATTGCCAAACAGAAAGGGCTGAAGGAGAGGATAGGACTTTTCCTCTAGGAATGGCTGGAAGGTCACACTATCACTCAGCCCACCTGGCAGCAACTTCCTGTTTGCAGTTGCTTCTGTCAGATCCTTCAACATGAACTGTATTTTCCTTTTCTTGTTCTTAATTAGCTGGTTGGTTGGTTGGTTTGGTTTCTTCTTTCTCTTCCAACATTCTTGCCTTGCAAGAAAATTATCACCTCAGATTATTAATTGGCAAATCTTGTTTGGTCTCAGGATGTCCCTGGATTCCCAGATGAAAGAGAAAGGATAATTTCTTTTTAGATGTTATCAGAGACAAATGGAGAAGTCATGTGAGAGGATGTGGCCAAGGTAAATGAAAGTTAAGTGGCTTTGAGACCTAAGTACTTAGTACCTTTGTTATTTGAAAGACAATTAAAAAAAATAGAGTTGGAGGGGCCCTGGGTGGCTCAGTCTGTTAAGTGGCTGCCTTTGGTTCGGTCATGATCCCAGAGTCCTGGGATCAAGCCCCAGGTTGGGCTCCAGCCCCAGGTCGGGCTCCCAGCTCAGTGGGGAGTCTGTTTTTCTCTCTCCCTCTGTCTTCCATTCCCCCTGCTTGTGCTCTCTCATTCTCTCTCATAAATAAATAAATAAATGTTAAAAAAAAAAAAAAAAGAAATGCAAGGCATGTTTATTTGGATGGTTTCTGAATTGTAGTCCTGTTGCACCTTTATCCCGAGCCCCCCTTGAGGAAAAAACCCAGGCTAGAAGTAGATAGGTTGGTGTTGACCCCCAGGGTAATGGCCCTGAGTTGAGTGACCTTGGATCCAACCTCTGTGTCCATGTATCCCATGCAGGTTGGGCATTACTGACACCTTTGCATTGGCCAATTCTCTAGAGAGATAGATGGAAATGCGCTAACATATCCAGAAAATAATAATGTTGTAAGATTCCTTTTAACAATGTTGGCAAGGTGAAATATTTATTTATTTATTTATCACAAAAGAAGATGTTAGGAAGAGTGGTGGGTAAATTTGTACATGGACTACAGGGACTTCCTAAAAGCAGGGAGATTCAGGTCCCTGAATCTGGGTTTTTGAAGTTCCAAGTTGTTGAAAATTGTCTGGGTAGAAAAGTCTTGGTGAAGGGGATTTACAAAGTCTCTGAAACAGCTGAAGGTAGGTGGAGCCTTCAGCTGAGGTGAATAGCTAGTTGTTCTGAGGCTTGACAGAGCTCAGGTTTAAGGTCTCAGGGAGAGGCTGGGGGTGGGGTTGAGAGATCAGGTTTAATGTGGGCAGCAACCTCTTCACCAACAATGGCCATCATACCCAGTGGAGAAGGGCCCAGACAGGAGTGGCACCAGCAGATGCCTCCACATTTCCCAGACAGCTGCGGAGGCATTTGCTGCTTCCAAAATGACAAGCTTCTGGGAGTGGTAGTTGTATTCTCCTGTGTCTCAGGAGTTCCAGCTGCAGTGTGAGGCTGTCCGTTGAGGAAGGATTGTGTGCGTGCACGCCTGTGTAGGCGATTATTATGCGAGGGAAGACTCTTGACTGCAGAAAAGGACGATGCCATAATAAGGAGGTGGCAGGCCCAGACACTTATTCAGAACATCACAACAGGATATTATCATCTTTTTCATTTTCACTTGGAAAAGTTACATATATCCAAAATATTAATATAAATCATATTAGAGTCAGTTAATATGCAGATTCAAAGAAGATTCGAGGTATTCCTATATTAGCTCAGATAGGTTAAGAAGAAAAAAATCTTATCATCATTGGAACTGTTTCCTCAGGGTTACCCATACTTGTGAAGGGAGACACTTGAATTTTTGGTCAGGATTTTAAGGGGTGAAAGGCTCATGGACGATAAATGTCTTAAGTGTTTCTCTGAATTGGGTTGTGAAGTGAACTCCCAGGGACCACTTTTGGACTTAGTGAAATGATTGCCACATATTCCAGTGTTTCTGTAGAACTGACCAGGGGAGAAGGCATCCCACCTGGTTTCTCTGGAGGAGGAGCATGAGAGCCTACCCCTGATTCACAAAAGAAGACATTGTTAGGAAGAGTAGTGGGTAAACCCTTTATCTCTTTGATTGTGCCTGCTAAGACTTGGGCACTTCTGGGGAAAATAAAAACAAAAACCAAAAAACACCACAAAAAAACCCACCTTTTTCTCCATCGGGTGGCTCTTTCAACCCGCCTTAGAGTTCATGCCTCAGCAGTCAGACCCTGAGTCACAGGGCAGGGTTCTTGGTCCCTGCCAAGGAGCCCAAGAAAGCAGCCTCAGGCAAAACTAAAATCACAAGCATGCTTGAAAGGAAGCAACAAAACACTGGCTCTCCTCACTGAGTATGTAGGTTCACCATGGCTATCTTTTCTCTGGGAAAAAAACCACCAGTGTATTTCATTTCATCCAAAAATGAATAGTACTCAAGGACATGCCTAGTGAGCTTTGAGTTAATAAACAGGTGCCCTTGGCTTTTACCTCAAATTGGAGTTAGCAACTTCATGATAATGGTAATTGGAATTTACCTTGCAGTAAATGTCACAAGTAATTGACTTACCCCAAACAAGTTTCTTTATGGGCCTCTACTTTCCCCCTCTGTGCCTAGTGGTATTTACTGCTCTTTGGCTGCATTACATAAGCAGGCACAACATGAATAATTACCAGTGGGAGATTTGGCCCCTGAGCTGTCTTGAAAGTGCCCAGCTCTTGTTGATCAGACAGAACCAGAATGGGCCCACTGGTGCAAGGACGTTGCATATGTGTTTCTGAGAAAGTTAGAAAGCTGAGCTAGGGTCAGGAGGTAGACATAATGGCAAACACATTCGAGATTCATTTGGAGTCTCTATGATAGGAGTTTCAGGAGATCCCTTAGCCTCTAAGTGAGAAGAAGGAGAGGAAAGAGATAAATAATGTTCCATTCAAAGTGTGCATCCTGTGGGGGTTTCATCTAGGAACTCATAACCCAGACCCTTACCTGGTTTTAAAAACCACAGTTGCTTAGCAAAAAGTGACTACGAGAGAACATCACAGAATTGTCTGCTCTGTATGTTGAAGATATCACATGTGATGTTTGGTGGGAAAAATGACCTTTGAGGATCAGAAAACCAAGCTCATTAGAAGTCTAGCTCAAATTATGATATTAGTTTGGTCATTAATAATAACTAACTGCATTTTTGTACCATTCTTTCATTCAGAGCACATTTACACATTTACCCTTAGCCAGAGAGTTATGCTATAATTACATGATAATCATTAGTACAAATGAAACTGGCATTTTTATTTTAAAGGGGTAGAAAATAGTTGCCATAATTTCTAGTTTGATTAAAAATATACAGGTCCTTCAATCTTCCCTCCTCCAAGATACAAGCATTGATTGGTCAAAGTTCGCCGGGAGGACCCATCTATTCTCTAAATCTGCAGTTTTCTCCAGCCCATCATTGCCTGCATCCATGGTGTGGCAGACCCAGTTCTGAGTTACCTCCTCGAAATGAGTCCTTGTCACTCTACCATACTTCATGCCTTCAATGTCAGGTGAGTCATTCTTGAGGCCATAGTCTTGATTCCTGTGAAACATGAACGGAGATTTTTCCCTGTTGGGAATGAATTTTCTCATTTGGCCTTTAACTAAGGTAGCTTAGTTCTTTCAGTTTTCTGTATTTAAACTGTATAAGATGGTTGCCCAGTAAACTGGAGGATTAACCAGGATTAGCCAGGGGTCCAAGGACCTCAGCTCTCTGCTTTATATAGGCACCCATTACAGGGCACACTTCAACACGGCTCGAATATAAGGCCTGGCATAAAACAGTCCACATGCCCAAGAAATGAACATTCTATTTAGATGGTGAGAACAGAGGAAGAAGACATAGAGGGTGGTGCCTGTTAATTATTAATTTTGTATCATCGATACTCTGGTAAAGGTGAACTTTTTTCTTCACTCACATTTTAAGATGCTTTCAAGTTCTTGTGTACAACTATAATACAATTATTTTTTTATCCAGTCACATGGATATCACGCAGGTATGAAGATTTGTGTACATGGCTCCTGGTGTAAGTTTCACTAAGTTTAATGTCTATGCACAGAATTCTTTGTGGTCTGTGTTTCAGAAGGAAGAGAACTGTAGCAGGCCACAGTTCCCAAAGCTTAGCATGTCTCTGGGATATAAAAGAGAGCCCTTGATTTTTCTCTTAGAATAATTCTACTTTTTCTTGAGTGAATCTTGACTTTTTACTCTTTTTGGACTTTTTAAAGCTTTCTGATAATAACTGAATGCCAGGGGTGCCTGGGTGGCTCAGTGGGTTAAAGTCTTTTCTTTCTGCTCAGGTCATGATACCAGGGTTCTGGGATCGAGCCCCGAATCAGGCTCTCTGCTCAGCAGGGAGCCTGCCTCCTCCTCTCTCTCTGCCTGCTGCTCTGCCTGCTTGTGATCTCTGTCGGACAAATAAATAAATAAAATCTTTAAAAAAAATAACTGAATGCCAACATTCACTTTGGGAATGGCTTCCCATAGCATGAGCCTGCATGGCATTCCCCACATGTAAAGACCGGTTTCTGCCTGACACCTTCAGTTTGAATCCTTTCAGGGAAAGGAATGTGTCTTCTCTGACTTGGTCTTTAGTACTCACAGTAGAATGCAATCAAATGCATTAATCTCCCTCACTTATCTGCACATATATTACCTGCCCAGGGATGACTATTGTGACAAACCATAGCATGTTTCCAACTTTTTGTGATCTTAGCACCATTTATGCTAAGCGTTACCACTCTCTATTCTGCAAAGCCCCTCAGAGTTCCCAGATTCACTTCTTAGCAAAGGATAGTTCTTCTGGGCTTATGCTTTCCAAAAGACTTGAGAACCTCCAGTTCAGAGTAGAGAGGAGGAAGTAACCAAACCAGAGGTCAAGATAAGGAAAGAGGACTCTTTCTTATCACCTCTAAAACGGCATCTTTACAGGACAACTTTGGTGTTTTACTTGATGTACAAAATTCAAGGAGCCTAACAGTCAAGCCTAATAAAATGAACATTGGGCGAAACGTTGCTTAAAATTTTTCACTCCACTGCTCATTCTGCTAATTGAATACTACTGATGCTGAGTAAATACAATCAAATACAGTTTGATATTTTCCAAACAGGGCCATGCATGTTACTCAATATTTCAATAATAGAATCCTGAGCCTTCTATTTCTTAGTTTATAATGGGAAACATAGAAAAGAGCTCTTCAGAACTAGTAATATTGTCTTTGTCTTGGACCGTTTGTTTGGGGTTACTTAGCCAAACATGCACAAAATTCCTTCCCTCAAGGAGAAATGGGCTCTTCATGGATACTAGATCAGGTGATTTCCTGATAATGCTGATGGAAACCCAAAGGGTGATAAAGAAAAAAAAAAATGAAAACTTTGGGTAAAGTTAATCAGACATTTTCTAGATTCAAGTCTGTGTTGTGGACTGAATGTTGTGACCCCACTCCCAGATTCATGTATTGGGGCCCTGATGACATTTGGAGAGGGGGCATGTGGGAGATAGAGTTAGATGAGGTCAGAGGGTAGAGCCCTCATGCTGAGATTAGTGTTCTTAAAAGAATAGACACAAGAAAGCACAATGGTTTTCTCTACTGTGTGAAGACGCAGTGAGAAGGTGACCACCTGTAAGCCAGGAAGAGAGCTCTTTCTGGGAAATGAATCAGCTGGCACCTTGATCACGAATTTTGCAGCATTTAGAAGTGTGGGAAATTGCTTAGTTTAAGGTGCACAGTCTATGATATTTTGTTACGGCAGCCCAAACAGGTTAATTCACTCTGATTTTGTTTTGTTTGTTTGTCTTTCTATCAAAAACAAATATTGGTTTGAGCTCGATGTCAAGTAGTAAAGACTGATTAATTTTAATAGAGCTTCTGGAACTCTTGCCGACCTGAGTGTACCTACAGTGCCTGAAAGTGTAATTGTTTAGGCTTTGTGGATGAAAAGATCTTGTGCAGACTCTATGCGGGAAACATGTTTTGTGCCAGGAAAATAATGTACAGAAATACAATTAATTTTGCATATGATCTTGTGTCCTGCAAACTTGCTATATTTGCTTATTAGCACTAGTCCATTTTTTGTATGTGTGGATTCCACAGGATGTCTATGCAAAAGATGTCATAGCAAAAAGAAATAGTTTTACTTCTACCTTTACAACCTAGCTGCCTTTTATTTATTTTGCATCCCTAACTTCCTTCACTAGAATCTCCAGTACAATGTAGAATAGAAGGGGTAAAAGCAGACACACTTTCTTAATCCTAAAATTATCAGGAAAGCTTCCAGTCTTGGGATTTTTTTCATAGATACCATTTATCAGGGTACGATATCACTGTTATTCTTAGTTGAATGTTTTTATTTTTTTATCATAGAAGATACTAGATTTTGTCAAATGCCTTTACTATTGAAGTGATCATATTTTTTTGTCCTTTATTTTATTCAGATGATACAGTACATGGATTAAATTCTGTATGTTTAACCAACCTTATATTCTTGGGGTAAATTCCACTTGGTCATGGTGTATAATTAATTCTACATGTTGCTGCAATGGGGCTACTTATATTTTGTTTGAGATTTTTAAAAAGATTTTATTTTATTTTTTCAGTGTTCCAAGATTCATTGTTTATGCACCATACCCCGTGCTCCATGCAATACATGCCCTCCATAATACCCACCACCAGGCTCACTGAACCCCCCAGACCCTTCCCTCCAAAACCCTGTTTGTTTCTGAGTCCACAGTCTCTCCTGGTTCATCTCTCCTTCCAATTTCCCCCAATTCACTTTTCCTTTCCTTCTCCTAATGTCCTCCGTGTCATTCCTTATGCTCCACAAATTGACAAAGAAGAAGTCAAACTCTCTCTCTTTGCAGATGACCTGATAATTTATATGGAAAACCCAAAAGACTCCACCCCCAAACTACTAGAACTCGTACAGCAATTCAGTAATGTGGCAGGATACAAAATCAATGCACAGAAATCAGTTGCTTTCTTATACACTAACAATGAAAGTATAGAAAGGGAAATTAGAGAATCAATTCCATTTACTATAGCACAAAGAACCATAAGATACCTGTGAATAAACCTAACCAAAAAGGATCTGTACTCGAGGAACTACAGAACACTCATAAAAGAAATTGAAGAAGACACAAAAAGATGAAAAGAATGCCATGCTCATGGATCGGAAGAATAAACATTGTTAAAATGTCTATACTGCCTAGAGCCATCTATACTTTCAGTGCCATCATGATCAAAATTCTACTGGCATTTTTCAAAGTGCTGAAACAAACAATCCTAAAATTTGTATGGCACCAGAAGAGATCCCGAATAGCTAAGGATATGTTGAACAAGAAAAACAAAACTGGGGGTATCGTGTTGCCTGATTTCAAGCTTTCCTACAAAGCTGTGATGATCAAGACAGCATGGTACTGGCACAAAAACAGACACATAGACCAGTGGAACAGAGTAGAGAGTCCTGATATGGACCCACTAATCTATGGTCAAATAATCTTTGACAAAAGCAGGAAAAAATATACAGTGGAAAAAGGACAGTCTCTTCAATAAATGGTGCTGGGAAAATTGGACAGTTATGTGTAGAAGAGTGAAACTCAACCATTTTCTTACACCATACACAAAGATAAACTCAACATGGATAAAAGCCCTCAACATGAGGCAGGAACCTATCAAAATCCTAAGGAGAACCTAGGCAGTAACCTCTTCAATATCGGCCACAGCAATTTCTTTCAAGACATGTTTGAGGTTTTTGTATCTATATTTATAAGGGACACTACTTGTGTGTCACTTTCCTTTCTTGTGAGGTCTGCCTGAATTTGGAAACAGAAATTCTGGCTTCATAGACTAAGTTGTTAAATGTTTTCTTGTTTTCTATTTTTTTCAAAGAGTTTGTGAAGTATTGCTAATATTGATTGATTGATTGATAGAATTCACCACAAGTAACTTGTGTCTGGGCTTTTTTAAAATTATCTTTTCATTTTTATTAAATTTTTTAAATCTTTTTAAAAATTTTTTTGGTAAATTTTTATTATCTTTTCAATCTCCTAATTTTCTGTAAGTATATTCAGATTTTCTTTTTTCTTGACTCAGTTTTGATAGTTTTTATCTTTTTAGGAATTTGTTCATTTCATGTAGGCTGTCTTAAATGTTGGCATACAATTGTTTATAGTGTTCCCTTAAAATCCTTTTTTATTTATCTAAGGTCAGTATTAATGTGCCTTCCTTCACTCCTGATTTAAATAATTTGAGCTCTAGCTAAAGGTTTATCATAATTGTTGATCTTTTTCAAAGAACCAATTTTTGGTTTTGTTGGTTTGCTGTAATGTTCTTCTGTTCTCTATTTCATTTATTTAGTTTCTAAACTTCATTATTTTTTCTCCTTCTTGCTTTAGCTTAGTTTTCTCTTCTTTTCCTAATTTCTTAAGATAAAACCTCAGGTTATTAATGTGAGACTTTCTTTCTTTTCAATATATGTATTGGAGCCATAAATTTCCCTTCTATACTGCTTTAGCTGCACCTCATATAATTTGACATGTATTTAAAAGATTTGAGTATAATTGACACAGTTCTACATTAGTTTCAGGTATATAACAGAGTTATTCAGCTTCTCTATATGTTATGTTATTATGCTCACCGCAAGTGTAGCTACCATCTGCCACCATTCAACACTGTTACAATATCATTGACTGTATTCCATATGCTGTGCCTTTTATTCTTGTGATTTATTCATTCCAAAACTGGAAGACTGTATTTTGGTTTTATTCATCTCAAATTATTTTCTTTTTTTTTGTTTCTGTTTTTGTTATTTTTTAGAGAGAGTGTGTGTGTGCAGGAGCAGGAGGGGACAGGGAGAGTCAGAGTGATAATGTTAAGCAGGCTCCACACCCAGTCCATCCAAGTGGGGCTCTATTTCATGACCCTGAGATCATGACCTGAACTGAAATCAAAAGTCAGACACTTAGCTGACTGAGCTACCCACGTGCCCCGATTCATCTCAAAGTATTTTCTAATTTCCTTTGTGATTTCTTTTTTGACCTATTGATCACTTAAGTTTGATTTCCATGTATTTATACATTTTCCAAATTGTTATTGATTTCTAATTTCATATCATTTTATAGAATGTTAATCTTTTGTACAATTTCAATTATTTTACATTTTTGATACTACTTTTATGGCTTAAAATCATCTATCTTGGAGAATTCTTTATGGACACTTGAGAATAATATGCATTCTTATTAGGTGCATATTAGGAGTAGTCTGTTATTAGGTGGGGTCTATGGATGTCTGTTGATCTAGTCAGTTTATAGGGTTGCAAAATCTTCTATTTTTTCATTATTCTTTGTAGTTGTTCTATCCATCATTGAAAGAGTTATTAAAATCTCCAATCATTAGTGTTGAATTGTATATTTTTCCTGTCATTTCTGTCACTTTTTGCTTCAGATGTCAGGTCTCTGACATTAGGTAAACATATGTTTATAATTGTTATGCCTTCTTCATCAATTAACCATTTATTATTATGAAATTTCATTCTTTGTTTCTACTAGCAATTTTTTATTAGAGTTTTTTTTCTTATATTAGGATATCCATTATAGCTCTCCTGTGATTATTGTTTGGTTAGTATATCTTTTTTCTACCCTTTTCCTTTCAGTCAATTTGTGTCATAAATCTAAAGTTTTTGTTACAGCATTTAGCTGGACTTTTTCCCCCAAATATTTGCTATTTGACTGGATTAATCAATTTACATTTAATATAATTGTCAGTAAGTTGCATCTTCTGTTTTGCTTATTGTTTTTATACATCTATTATCTTTTTTGTTTCTTTATTTCTTCATTAATTCCTTCTTTTTTGTTAAATATTATCTTATGTATCACTTTAATTCCCTTGTAAATTCTTTCACTATTTATTTTAGTTATTGTCTCACGAGTTGCCCTGGGGATTACAATTAACATTTAATTGTTAACAGTCTCATTTGGATAAATACCTGTGAATTCAAGTAATATACAAAACTTTCCTTCTTCCCCCTCATTTTATTATTTACACAAAATTAAATCTATATATATATCATACGACCATAAATACTTATGATTTTTTATGTAATTTTCTCCTAAATCAGAAAAAAACAAAAAAAGTGTTATAAATAAAAAATACATTTGTGTTATCTTTTATATTTGCCTATGTGCTTACCCTTATTAGCATTCTTTATTTCTTCATGGGGATTTGACTTATTCTGTAGTGCCCTTTTATTTCAACCTAAAGAGTTCTATTTAATAGCTCTTGTAGGACAACTTTGCTTATGACACATTCTCTCAGCTTAGTTTATCTGGAAATGTCTTCATTTCTTCTTTAATCTTATTTTTAAGAACAATCTGCTAGATATAGAATTCTCAAATATTTTCTGTACTTTGTGAATGTTATCAGAATATCTTCTGGTCTTCATGCTCTTTAAGAGAAATTAGTATTAATATTATTGATGATTATTCCTAGTATAAGTTTAGTTGCTTCTCTCTTGCTGATTTCAAGATCCTCTTTTTGACTTTGTCTTCCATCAGTTTGAATATGGTGTGTTTTGATTAGGATGTCCAAATCTATCCTACTTGTAATTTCTTGGAAATGTAGATTAATATTTTGCATCAAATTTGGAAAGTTTTCATACATTATATCTTCAAACATTCTTTCTTTATTTTTTAATTTTTATTTTTTATAAACATATATTTTTATCCCCAGGGGTACAGGTCTGTGAATCACCAGGTTTACACACTTCACAGCACTCACCAAAGCACATACCCTACCCAATGTCCATAATCCCAACCCCTTCTCCCAAACCCCCTCCCCCCAGCAACCCTCAGTTTGTTTTGTGAGATTAAGAGTCACTTATGGTTTGTCTCCCTCCCAATTCCATCTTGTTTCATTGATTCTTCTCCTACCCACTTAAGCCCCCATGTTGCATCACCACTTCCTCATATCAGGGAGATCATATGATACTTGTCTTTCTCTGCTTGACTTATTTCACTAAGCATGATACGCTCTAGTTCCATCCATGTTGTCGCAAATGGCAAGACTTCATTTCTTTTGATGGCTGCATAGTATTCCATTGTGTATATGTACCACATCTTCTTGATCCATTCATCTGTTGACGGACATCTAGGTTCTTTCCATAGTTTGGCTATTGTGGACATTGCTGCTATAAACATTCGGGTGCACGTGCCCCTTTGGATCACTATGTTTGTATCTTTAGGGTAAATACCCAGTAGTGCAATTGCTGGGTCATAGGGCAGTTCTATTTTCAACATTTTGAGGAACCTCCATGCTGTTTTCCAGAGCGGTTGCACCAGCTTGCATTCCTAACAACAGTGTAGGAGGGTTCCCCTTCGCATCCTCGCCAACATCTGTCATTTCCAGACTTGTTGATTTTAGCCATTCTGACTGGTGTGAGGTGATATCTCATCGTGGTTTTGATTTGTATTTCCCTGATGCCAAGTGATATGGAGCACTTTTTCATGTGTCTATTGGCCATCTGGCTGTCTTCTATGCAGAAATGTCTGTTCATGTCCTCTGCCCATTTCTTGATTGGATTATTTGTTCTTTGGGTGTTGAGTTTGCTAAGTTTTTTATAGATTTTGGACACTAGTCCTTTATCTGCTATGTCGTTTGCAAATATCTTCTCCCATTCTGTCAGTTGTCTTTTGATTTTGTTAACTGTTTCCTTTGTTGTGCAAAAGCTTTTGATCTTGATGAAATCCCAATAGTTCATTTTTGCCCTTGCTTCCCTTGCCTTTGGCGATGTTCCTAGGAAGATGTTGCTGCGGCTGAGGTCGAAGAGGTTGCTGCCTGTGTTCTCCACAAGGATTTTGATGGATTCCTTTCACACATTGAGGTCCTTCATCCATTTTGAGTCTATTTTCATGTGTGGTGTAAGGAAATGGTCCAATTTCATTTTTCTGCATGTGGCTGTCCAATTTTCCCAGCACCATTTATTGAAGAGGCTGTCTTTTTTCCATTGGACAGTCTTTCCTGCTTTGTCGAAGATTAGTTGACCGTAGAGTTGAGGGTCTATTTCTGGGCTCTTTATTCTGTTCCATTGATCTATGTGTCGGTTTTTGTGCCAGTACCATGCTGTCTTGATGATGACAGCTTTGTAATAGAGCTTGAAGTCCAGAATTGTGATGCCACCAACTTTGGCTTTCTTTTTCAATATCCCTTTGGCTATTCTAGGTCTTTTCTGGTTCCATATAAATTTTAGCATTATTTGTTCTATTTCTTTGAAAAAGATGGATGGTACTTTGATAGGAATTGCATTAAATGTGTAGATAGCTTTAGGTAGCATAGACATTTTCACAATATTTATTCTTCCAATCCAGGAGCATGGAACATATTTCCATTTCTTTGTGTCTTCCTCAATCTCTTTCTTGAGTACTTTATAGTTTTCTGAGTATAGATTCTGTGCCTCTTTGGTTAGGTTTATTCCTAGGTATCTTGTGGTTTTGGATGCAATTGTAAATGGGATTGACTCCTTAATTTCTCTTTCTTCTGTCTTGTTGTTGGTGTAGAGAAATGCAACTGATTTCTGTGCATTGATTTTATATCCTGACACTTTACTGAATTCCTGTACAAGTTCTACCAGTTTTGGAGTGGAGTCTTTTGGGTTTTCCACATATAGTATCATATCATCTGCGAAGAGTGATAATTTGACTTCTTCTTTGCCGATTTGGATGCCTTTAATTTCCTTTTGTTGTCTGATTGCTGAGGCTAGGACCTCTAGTACTATGTTGAATAGCAGTGGTGATAATGGACATCCCTGCCGTGTTCCTGACCTTAGCGGAAAAGCTTTCAGTTTTTCTCCATTGAGAATGATATTTGCGGTGGGTTTTTCATAGATGCTTTGATGGTATTGAGGTATGTGCCCTCTATCCCTACACTTTGAAGAGTTTTGATCAGGAAGGGATGCTGTACTTTGTCAAATGCTTTTTCAGCATCTATTGAGAGTATCATTTGGCTCTTGTTCTCTCTTTTATTGATGTGTTGTATCACATTGACTGATTTGTGGATGTTGAACCAACCTTGCAGCCCTGGAATAAATCCCACTTGGTCATGGTGAATAATCTTTTTAATGTACTGTTGAATCCTATTGGCTAGTATTTTGTTGAGTATTTTCGCGTCTGTGTTCATCAAGGATATTGGTCTATAGCTCTCTTTTTTGATGGGATCCTTGTCTGGTTTTGGGATCAAGGTGATGCTGGCCTCATAAAATGAGTTTGGAAGTTTTCCTTCCATTTCTATTTTTTGGAAAAGTTTCAGGAAAATAGGAATTAGTTCTTCTTTAAATGTTTGGTAGAAATCCCACGGGAAGCCGTCTGGCCCTGGGCTTTTGTTTGTTTGGAGATTTTTAATGACTGTTTCAATCTCCTTACTGGTTATGGGTCTGTTCAGACTTTCTATTTCTTCCTGGTTCAGTTGTGGTAGTTTATATGTTTCTAGGAATGCATCCATTTCTTCCATTTTGTCAAATTTGTTGGCGTAAAGTTGCTCATAGTATGTTCTTATAATAGATTGTGTTTCTTTGGTGTTAGTTGTGATCTCTCCTCTTTCATTCATGATTTTATTTATTTGGGTCCTTTCTCTTTTCTTTTTGATAAGTCGGGCCAGGGGTTTATCAATTTTATTAATTCTTTCAAAGAACCAACTCCTAGTTTCGCTGATTTGATCTATTGTTTTTTTGGTTTCTATTACATTGATTTCTGCTCTGATCTTTATGATTTCTCTTCTCCTGCTTGGCTTAGGGTTTCTTTCTTGTTCTTTCTCCAGCTCCTTTAGTTGTAGGGTTAGGTTGTGTACCTGAGACCTTTCTTGTTTCTTGAGAAAGGCTTGTACCGCTATATATTTTCCTCTCAGGACTGCCTTTGTTCTGTCCCACAGATTTTGAACCATTGTAGTTGCATTATCATTTTTTTCCATGATTTTTTTCAATTCTTCTGTAATTTCCCGGTTGACCCATTCATTCTGTAGAAGGATGCTGTTTAGTCTCCATGTATTTGGGTTCTTTCCAAGCTTCCTTTTGTGGTTGAGTTCTAGCTTTAGAGCATTGTGGTCTGAAAATATGCAGGGAATGATCCCAATCTTTTGATACCGGTTGAGTCCTGATTTAGGACCGAGGATGTGATCTATTTTAGAGAATGTTCCATGTGCACTAGAGAAGAATGTGTATTCTGTTGCTTTGGGATGAAATGTTCTGAATATATCTGTGATGTCCATCTGGTCCAGTGTGTCATTTAAGGCCTTTATTTCCTTGCTGATATTTTGCTTGGATGATCTGTCCATTTCAGTGAGGGGAGTGTTGAAGTGCCCTACTATTATTGTATTATTGTTGATGTGTTTCTTTGATTTTGTTATTAATTGGTTTATATAGTTGGCTACTCCCACGTTGGGGGCATAGATATTTAAAATTGTTAAATATTCTTGTTGGACAGACCCTTTGAGTATGATATAGTGTCCTTCCTCATCTCTTATTATAGTCTTTGGCTTAAAATCTAATTGATCTGATATAAGGATTGCCACTCCTGCTTTCTTCTGATGTCCATTAGCATGGTAAATTCTTTTCCACCCCCTCACTTTAAATCTGGAGGTGTCTTTGGGCTTAAAATGAGTGTCTTGGAGGCAACATATAGATGGGTTTTGTTTTTTTATCCATTCTGATACCCTGTGTCTTTTGATTGGGGCATTTAGCCCATTAACATTCAGGGTAACTATTGAGAGATATGAATTTAGTGCCATTGTATTGCCTGTTAGGTGACTGTTACTGTATATGGTCTCTGTTCTTTTCTGATCTACCACTTGTAGGCTCTCTCTTTGCTTAGAGGACCCCTTTCAATATTTCCTGTAGAGCTGGTTTGGTGTTTGCAAATTCTTTCAGTTTTTGTTTGTCCTGGAAGCTTTTAATCTCTCCCTCTATTTTCAATGATAGCCTAGCTGGATATAGTATTCTTGGCTGCATGTTTTTCTCGTTTAGTGCTCTGAAAATATCATGCCAGCTCTTTCTGGCCTGCCGGGTCTCTGTGGATAAGTCAGCTGCCAATCTAATATTTTTACCATTTTATGTTACAGACTTCTTTTCCCAGGCTGCTTTCAGGATTTTCTCTTTGTCACTGAGACTTGTAAATTTTACTATTAGGTGATGGGGTGTGGGCCTATTCTTATTGATTTTGAGGGGCATTCTCTGGACCTCCTGAATTTTGATGTTCATTCCCTTTTCCATATTGGGGAAATTCTCCCCAATAATTCTCTCCAGTATACCTTCTGCTCCCCTCTCTCTTTCCTCTTCTTCTGGAATCCCTATTATTCTAATGTTGTTTCATCTTATGGTGTCACTTATCTCTCGAATTCTCCCCTCGTGGTCCAGTAGCTGTTTGTTCCTCTTTTGCTCAGCTTCTTTATTCTCTGTCATTTGGTCTTCTATGTCACTAATTCTTTCTTCTGCTTCATTTATCCTAGCAGTGAGAGCCTCCATTTTTGATTGCACCTCATTAATAGCTTTTTTGATTTCAACAGACTTTTAAAAGTCCTAATTTTGTGCACGGTTGCTCCGCCGCTTGCCGGGAGCCGGCCCCTCCCCCCCGGGGTCTATCTTCCTGTTGCTTTGGATTCACTTCTCTGCCAGTCCTACCTTTCAGAAAGTGGTTGTTTACTGTTTCCAGAATTGCTGTTCTTCTCTTCGATCTGCGGATGGATTTTCAGGTGTTTGCAATCTTTAGATAAGCTATCTAGCTGATCTCCTGCTAGCTGAAGTAGTCTCAGCCTGCTACTTCTCCGCCATCTTGACTCCTCCCCCCGTCAAACATTCTTTCTGTCCCATTCTTACACTTCTCTCCTTCTGAGACTCCCATTATACATATGTTTGTATTCTTGATGGTATCACATAGGTCTCTGAGACTCTTCATTTTTTCTTTTTTCTGTCTTTCAGATTTGATATCTCAGCTAGACTATCTTCAAGCTTGTCAATTCTTCCTGTTACTGGCTTAATTTGCTGCTTCTCCCTTCTAGTAATTTTTTTCCTTTCAATTACTTTTCTTTTCTTTTTAAAAAATATTTTATTTAGTTATTTGGCAGACAAAGATCACAAGTAGGCAGAGAGGCAGGCAGAGACAGAGAGAGGGGTAAGCAGGCTCCCTACTGAGCAGAGAGCCCAATTCAGGGCTTGATCCTAGGACCCTAGGATCATGACCTGAGTTGAAGGCAGAGGCTTTAACCCACTGAGTCACCCAGGCACCCCTCAATTACTGTACTTTTCAATTCCAGAATTTCTATTTGGTTATTTTTATAATTTCTATCTTCATTGATATTCTACAATTGATTTTATATATATATATATAATATATATTCTCATACTTCTATTTTTTTAGACATCGTTTCTTTTAGCTTAAGGGCATGTTTAAATTATCTTATTTAATGGCTTTTTCTAGCCATCAGGGAGATTCAAATCAAAACCATATTGAGATATCACCTTGCACCAGTTAGAATGACCAATATTAACAAGAGAGTAAACAACATGTGTTGGAGAGGATTTGGAGAAAGGGGTCTCCTGCTGTCGGTGGGAATGCAAGTGGGTGCAGCCACTTTGGAAAACAGTGTAGAGATTCCTTAAGAAATTAAAAATAGAGCTTCCCTATGATCCTGCAATTGCACTACTGGGTATTTACCCTAAAGATACAGACGTAGTGAAAAGAAGGATGATCGGTACCCCAGTGTTCATAGCAGCAATGGCCACAGTTGCCGAACTGTGGAAAGAACCAAGATGGCCTTCAACAGATGAATGGATAAAGAATATCTGGTCCATATATACTATGGAGTTCTATGCCTCCATAAGAAAGGATGAATACCCAACTTTTGCAGCAACATAGATGGGACTGGAAGAGATTATGCTGAGTGAAATAAGTCAAGCAGATAGAGTCAATTATCATATGGTTTTGCTTATTTGTGGAACATAAGGAATAACACAGAGGATGTGGAGAGATGGAGAAGAGAAGGGAGTTGGGGGAAATTGGAGAGGAAGAAGAACCATGAGAAACTGTGGACTCTAAGGAACTAACTGAGGGTTTTGGAGTGGAGGGAGTTGGGAGGTTGGGTGAGCCTGGTGATGGGTATTGTGGAGGGCATGCATTACATGGAGCACTGGGTGTGGTGCCTAAAGAATGAATTCTGGAACACTGAAAAGAAATTTAAAAAAATAAATAAAATTTAAAAATAAATAAATAAAATTTAAAAAAAAAAGCCTTTTTCTAGTAAGTTCAATGTCTGGGTTTCCTCACAAGATCCATTGACTACTTCTATTCCTGTGGATGAGCCATACTTTATTTCTTTGCATGTCTCATATTTTTGTTGAAAATTAGACTTTTTAAATAATATAATGCAGCAACCTTGGAAATCAAATTCTACCCCCTCCACAGAATTTGTTATTGTTGCTATTTTTTGGTTATTGTTTCTGATGTTGTTAATGACTTTCCTAAACTAATTATATAAAGCCTGTATTCTTTGTCATGTGTGGACATTGAATTTTCTGTTCAATTAGCTTAATGGTCAACTAATTACCGGAAAGACTTTCTTAAATGCCTGTTTACCACTTTTTGCCAAAGACCTCTCTGTATGTCTTGAGGGATGTTGTCAATGCCCAAGTACGCAGTTTACAACTCTGCCTTAGCCTTCACTTATTTCTTGTTCAGAGCCTCAAACTAAGTCAGCAGTTTCTTGGTGAAATCATAAAGAGTATCAGCAGGAAAGCTTGAGCCTTTATTCTATTCACCATGCAGCATGACTGCATCTCTCATATAGCTAGTAAAGCCCCCATTGCCATTTTGAAGACAGCAAATAAATGACTAATGCTCTCTCATTATGTGTTTGGAAAACACAAGACATACCCTTAGGCTGGTTTGTTTCTACAAAGAAACTTTATGGATGTCTTGGAGGTTCTCATGTACCATGTTATTGCACAAGTAGCTGAATGCCAAATGGAAAATACCAGCACAGCTATCTCTTTTTAAAAAAAATTGCCACCCATGATTGTATTCCAAAGTGGCTGCAAGACAGATCGCTAAAACAACATTCAATAGATGACTTTCTCCATCATTCCATGATTCATGTCACTTGCACTGGAATGTAACCCACAAACAGATTTAGTGTCAAATCTGGCAATAACCCTGCTCCCCAGAAACCTCTGATGCTTCATTGCCCAACTGCCAATGATGACCATTGGATTCTGAGACCCTTGTGAAGTGGAAAAAAACAACTACCCACAAAAGGGCATAGCACATCGTTTGAACTCTGGCCTTCAAAGTTGTTTCTCATAGTGGTCTCTGCAATTGTTTTGGAAGCTGAGACTTGACAAATATAGATCTTATGTTCATGTTAAGTCTTTCGTTCCCACACAGGTTTATTCTTGCAGCAGTCGTTGAACATAAATGACAACAGTATTTGTAAAGAGAGTCCCATTGGTGCCATTAGAAGGATCCTCCATTTTGCTTCCAAGTCCAGACAAGAACATTTAAAACCAGAGTAGGTTTTGCACAATATATAAGTATTCCAGATACTATAAAAACTTTCAAAAGTCCCATGAATCTAAAAGATGTTGGAAATTTAGACACATGCACCTTAGTAGCACTAAAATTATACTTTTAAAGAGAAATATTACACATATATGACACATCAATTTGGTAAAGTATGAAGTGTCTTTTTTCACTTGTTCTTCTTCCAACCTTTCTCATGCCTCTAGATATTCTTTTTTTTTTTCAAAATAAAATCTTTGGTATCACATGCCATTTTATATTTCTTGTAATATAGCCTAGCACACCAGCACATTACTTCTCTTCCAGAACTTCAATGCATCAGTCCACAAACATGTGTGTGTGTGTGTGTGTGCGTGTGTGTGTTGCAGTGAGTGTTCAACAGCAGCTCCACATATTACTGGTGATATGACAACTTATATGAATAGACATATCTGAAAAATATTACCATAAGGGTTTTTGAAGTCAAATGTTTATTCTTAAAAAATTAGGATACTCTCTTATGAAGGGGGAAAATGCTGTGTAACACAGATGATATAATGAGCCACTGTCATGGTTGACAGTAACTGGATGTAAATTCTCCCCTTCCCCACCCATAGCAGGTCACTTTAAATTACACAGTGAATTCAATGCATTTAGAAAGACTTGAATAACCTTGAATGGTTTCAAACTGCAGTAAAGTTTAACAAGTCCAAGTTAATTGTCTTTTGAAGGTTGAACTTCCTATATACACACTGGAACTCTCTGAGTGAAGGCTCTGAGGCAGATGGGTTCACACACAAAACCAACTCAGCCCTCCAAAAAGGATGGGGGAGTATAACCAAAGACTCCATATTTGAAAACTCTGTGATGCTTCCAGAACTCTCATCTGTTTCTTTTCTTCTTTGTTATCAGTCACTCCACTCCCTGGCCTTGGCTTCTGCTAGGTTGGACTTTATCTTCCACCTCTTATTGCTGAAGAGGGAGGGAAGAACTCAGAAAAGCACAGTTTTTCTGTAATTATTTCAAATGCAATAAAAACCCAAGATAGAACAGAGGTGGGGTGGTTGTTGCTCCTCTTCCTCAACTGGACAATCTGTGTCTCTATATGTTTCAGATTGAGTGATATCAATAGTTCAATAGACTGCTCCCCAAGATTCCCAACTCCTACTAAAGGGATCCTTTTAAAGATAAGTCATACACAAGAGTAATAACAACAATGAACTCAATAAAATAGTGAGTTTGGGCTAGACAGGCAGCACACTGGCAGTACTAGTAAAGAATTCTAAGTTGAAAAGTTCTCATCAATGTCATGAAAATAGTATGCAATTCAATGGGAAATAGGTGGGTTATTTGGCCTTTCCTGGACTGATCACACAATGGCTCTAGGTTGACTTTTGATAAGGAATACAGCAGAATTCAATATGCTTGTTAGATAGGAGTGCTGTGGATCAGTTTCTGGAAACTTTTCTATCCTAATCAGCTTCAGCCTGTTTATTTTCAAATCTATGTATCTCTCTTTTAGGCTGGTTTCCAGGTGTATCATCTGGAGATGAGTGTTTTTCTAGTACCTTGCCCTTAGAATAAGGGCAAAGAAGCTGACCAAACCAAAAAGACTATATTTTAAGCATCAACTGTACCTTTCCTGGGAATTTGAGTTAATAAGGAAACAGTACAGCTCCAGCCTGTGCTTTAATAAGTTTTTTCTTCTGAGTTATACCATTTCAAAATTTACCTAAATATTATGTGAATTATTCCCACATGCATGTATGATGTTTATTTTATTTTCAAATATTTTGGTTTTTGTACCCAGAAGTAAGAAAGTATTTTTGGCAGATGTAAAAGTATTGTTGGCTGCCCAAGTGGAGACTGTCACCAAGCTCCTCAGCTCACTGAACAAGAATATATCCTATCCCAAATCCACTTTCCAAAGAGATAAAGATGTTCGCTGATTTTTACTCTTCCCAATGCAACTAATGCATTGTCTGCTTGGATATTAGACTCCAATTAGATAGCTTTTTAACATCAATTTTGTTTCTGCTTGTAGGAATAAAAATAATTTTCTCCAGAAACCTGAACAGCAGGACATGTTTTCATGCCTTACCTGGAGCCAATTTGTACTAGGAAGAATGTTTTCGCATTGCTCTTCTTAAGAAGAGCATGTTAAATGAAATGAAATACTTCTTTCCAAACTTATTTGCATTCAAAATTTAATAATGTTAAATGGCCCTCTATGGGATAAATATGGAGAAATATTACCTACATAATCAGTACTTCAGTTATAATTACATAGATCTATATCCTATTCATTATACATGCAACTATCAGCATGTACTTATTCTTTTCATTCTGGCAGGGCTTACACATCTAGATGATCTAGAAACAGTTCCAAATCATCAAGATATGTTAAAAATAGGTCAAACATAGCAACATTTTATATTATTCAATATTTTGATCCTTTGAAAAGATGTCAAATGCAAATTTAGATTATGCATTTGCATGAGGCTGACTTACTCATCTAGCCTGATTAGGACCATCATCAGGAAGGCTATCTTGGACTTGTCAAGAACAACTGTTTTTCCTTCACTTTAATTCTAGAAGTGATGTCTCTCAGCCCACTGAATACTGAATTGAACAAATGGTATTAGGAGTTTTCGGAAAAGTTTTCATATTCTTTATAGTATTCTTTGTATTTTTTGAAGATACTGAAATTTTTTTAAAGATTTTATTTGTTTATTTGTTTGTTTACTTATTTATGAGAGAGAGAGAGAGCACAAGCAGGGGGAACAGTAGGCAGAGGGACAAGCAGGTTCCCTCTTGAGCAAGGAGCCTGACATGGGACTTGATCCCAAGATCCTGGGATCATGACCTAAGCTGAAGGCAGATAGTTAACTAACTGAGCCACCCAGGTGTCCTGATGATAAAATGTCTTATTAACCTCCTCTCAAGAAGGACATCTGTATTTCCTTCCAAAGAATCCTTTATAAACTAAAAAAAGATTTGTCTCTCTGTGTTTGAATAATCATGAACCTTGTCCATCTAGTTCCTGGTCAGGAGGGTCTTTCTGTATAGAAAGAGAACCCCATTGAGGTAAAAAGGACAATATATGAGAGGAAACAGAAAGAAACTTAAAATTTAAACTTAATTTTAAATGTTACATTATATCCTGAAAACAGAAGTACACTCAATCTTTGTAGGGACATCTGTGTTGACTATGCTGATCAATAAGAGGGCTGGTTCTGAGACCCAGATTCTGGAGAAGATTTCAGGAAAGCACAGTCTAAGAAAGGGCCTCAAATGCCATTGGCACTTGGCTTCCTCTGGATGGGACCTAGTCACACCACATCACAAAATTCACATTATGGAAACAGTCAGATGTTTGCAGCACTGATTGAGGATGCTTTGTCCCCTAGAGCTGCTTCAGTCTCAGTCTGTGCAACTCCATGGAAATGATCCCAGCTGGGTAGGCCCCCCAAGGGTATAGTCTTCTTTGTTTGCAGAAGATGTATTTTCAATTCTTTATATGCTAAGTAACTTTTTGTTAGAATTTGTGCCTGTATTTACCTCCAGGTAAAAATAAAATTAAAAATTAAAAAAAAAAAAAAAGGAAAAGAAACAAACAAACAGGTCTGAGGAAAGGAGGGAGAGCCATCAATGAAGACTGAAACCACTGCTAACCTGTAGCTTGGTTGGTATACATCGTTGTGTTGTGGCTGAGTCTCTCTGGCTGGGAATAATTGATCTGCATTCAACCATTTCATCACACCACTGGCCTTCCATGGCTTAAAGGCAGCATTTAAAGTGTCTTTTACCAGCCTCCACCAAAAAGTTGTCTAAAAGTTAAGTACTCCATTCATGCTGCCAGTCAAGCTGGACTCACAGAAAGTTTTATATTTGGACTTAAAATTTGGCTAAATTTGCATTTTAATTTTGTGCCCTTGATTTTTAAGGGGTGCTCTGCGTGGTGTACTTGCCTGAAGATCTCCAGTTGAATATTGTGTGTGACATCACTCAGTGTTTCCTGTATGAGGTCCCATCAGTGTGATTTCCTTGAGAAATTAATACAAGAAAAATATATTTGCTTTCCTGAGGAACTAGTGTGTTTCTTCTTATCTAATAATAAGAACAGTGTAATGGTTCATATCTACCTTATTTTGCTTGGGCTGCCAGAGGCCTTAGAACCAAATTTAATGATGTTTTCAACTGTGTAACCTCATATGGCCTGTGTATTTACACTCTTTTATCATCCTCCCTTCTTTTCTTTTTCTTTTCTTTCTTCTTTAATTCATTTGTTTTAGTTCTACCACCATCAATTAATCTGAGAAAAGAGGCAGAAAGTAAATAATAACAGGAAAAAAGAACAAAATTTGATAATTTTCTAAATAAAAATTTTTCACTTCAGCATGATTATTGGCTAATTTCTAATGACAACTCTATGAATCATATTAATTGGGTAGCATATGGTGTTTTCTTTTCTTTTTTTTTTTTTTTAAAGATTTTATTTATTTATTTGACAGACAGAGATCACAAGTAGGCAGAGAGGCAGGCAGAGAGAGAGGAGGAAACAGGCTCCCCGCTGAGCAGAGAGCCTGATGTGGGGCTCGATCCCAGGACGCTGGGATCATGACCTGAGCCGAAGGCAGAGGCTTTAACCCACTAAGCCACCCAGGCACCCAGTTTCTTTTAAAGTATTAGATATTCACACTAAAACAAATGAACAAAATAAATACTTTTGTGTTTCTTTGGTTTCAGTTCCAAGAATTTGTCAATTCTATTTCTGAAGTTCCAAGAATTTGTCAATTCTGTTTCTGAAAGATAATTTAGCCCCTTTTGGAAAAGCTGATAATCAACCTATACAGCTACTACCAGAGATTGAATCCTTCATCTAAAAATGGGTAATGGCAAATAAAAACAAAAGTTATTTACATTAGCTGAACTTCACTAATTTGTAGATACCATTGACTGAAAGAAGATAGTTGGTTGAAAATCCAAAATATTGTGAGAATTTAGTCATGGTAATGGTCTGATTTCAAATACCATAAGACAAAGACCTGTTGTCTTTCCCCCACAACTCTTTTCTTTTCTTCTCCATCCATCTCTCAGTCAGTAGCTTTCTTTTTTAGATTAATCAGAGAATAGAGATCAGGTTGTTTTTGCACAGAAGATCAAGGCTATGCAATAAGAAGGGAATAATATTATCAAAGTTTTTCCATGTGTATTTTAATTATGGAGAACCTAAAGCTACTTCCAAGGATAAATAAGACTCTATAGATTTGATATAGTTTCCAGAAGTGGTGAAGCTAAATGGGACAACTGGTTGGGAACCAGGGTTCTGGGTGGAGGGAAGCAGGACATAAATAAGATATATAAGATAAATAAGATAAATAAGAGAGGCCAGGAAATAGAGGACTCACGAGAAAGATTCTACAATAATGGGAGAACTGAAAACTAATAAACCTGTTTTTCATCATCCTCTAAACATATATTAGTGGTCCTATGATAGCAATATTTCCTTTCTAGTTATGATTGTCATCTTTTGCCTCTTCAGAAGTTAATAACTCTATTGAAGGGTGTTTAAAATCTTGCCTTAATATAGAGCAGTAGTTTGCCATGTTGGAAAAGATTCATAGTTTGATTGAAAGAGCTTGGAGAGGAAGCATGTAACTGTCCCAGAGGCTGTTTCACCAGGCCAGAGATGTTTAAGTTAGCTACCTGTCCCCTACTCAGAGAGATATACATGTGCATTCACCATATTTCTTCCATCTTTTGTAAATTTGATGATTATCAGCACATGACCCTGGCCAGAACCATACACATCCTTCTCTAGATTCAGTATCTACAAAGCACAACCTAGGAATTACTCAGAAGATCCCTTTTGTTGCCCAGATGGGGTGAGAACTGACATGCCCTCTGCTTTCTCTCCCATTACTACAGAATCCTGTACTGCCCAATAGCTGCTGCTTCTGAATGGGCCAGTCTATAATCTCACTGGCGTGGGAAAGGTGATGCTAGGTTCCTGGGGGCAGGGATGTTATCCTTGTTACAGCTGGAAAAGAGCAAGTTGAGATTGGATCATGAAGTGTTATTGTAAGTCACTAAGTTCATGTGTAAGTTATGAGAGAATCACAGAATCTTGATTTAATGACTAAGACGAGCACAGAACCCCTCAGCAGAGAATGCATTTCATAGGAAACTGATAACCAGATCCTCCCACACCCAAGTAATTAAAATAAAATAACCTCCTCCCCATTTCCCAATCTCACACACTCCCACCCTCAATCAAAATGATGTTGATGAGGTACTTGTTTAAATTCTGGCTAAGTAGCTTTGAATGTCCTTTTTCAAATTTTGGGAATTTCTGGAAATAAAACAGTGATTTCTCATATAGAAATGCATACAATAACCACAAAAAGTCACTCTTTCACTATTTCTTCCCTAATATAGAGCCCAATACTGAAAACAATGAAGAAAAACTAAACATGATGAACATTTCCAATCTGTAGGGCAAATTTTATTTATTTATTTATTCATTCATTTTTAAAGATTTTATTTATTTATTTGGCACACACACACACACACACACACACACACACACACACAGAACACAGGCAGGGGGAATGGGAGAGGAAGAAGCAGGTTTTGCACCAAGCAGGGAGCCTCATGTGGGGCTTGATCCCAGGACGCTGGGATCATTACCTGAGCCAAAGGCAGACGCTTAATGACTGATCTACCCAGGTGCCCCTGTAGGGCATAATTTTAATAACATGATATTTAATAAGTTTCTATGTAACCCACCCATTTTTCTTTTCTTCTTTCATGAACCTAAGGTAATTTCCAGTGAAAAGCATACTCATTCTACCATTCTATAAGGTTTGGAACAGATTCCTTCCTTTGTCCATATATTTGAATCTTATTTATATACTTCTGTAAAACCAGAAAGAATGAAATGAGGCATCTAGACATCTCTGAAATATTTACGAAATAATCCCTCTTTTTTCTTCCAACAATCATTTACAATACCCATAGACTAAGTCACAAACTGAACCATATCCAAGACTTCAAATCATAGAACTGTATTTGCTTAGTTAGCTGTGAGAACTGTTTTAAGATAGCCTCATCTTATTATCAGGGTTAAACAACTTAGACCTGGGTTGGGCACAGTAAATCATGATCAGTTGATTATGCTTCCAATGTGTATATAATTTGGTAGATGGTTCTAGCTCTGGGGAACAGAGAAACTGATGTAGTGTGGTGTCCACACATTAGTTTCGAACCTTGATCCAACCAGTTCAGAGGTGGAAGTCAGCTTCTGGTGCCAGAAGAGACATCAAAATAAGACAACAAATTTCTCTTGGGACTGTCAGGAAAGAATAATACTGACCACAAGACAAAAGGTCTGGGTTGCCTAAGGGTATGAAGATGACATAGGGCTTAATGATTAAATAGCCAAGATGGAATAATCAAAAGAAACCTATGAATGGGAGAGATACCTGTAAAACTTATATTCAATAAGGGTTAATATCCAAAATATGTAAAGAACGTTTGTAACTCAACACCAAAAGTCCCCAAAAATATGACTAAAAAATGGACAGAGGACCTGCAAAGACATTTTTCTAAAGAGGACACCCTATGGCCAACAGATACATGAAAAGATGCTCAACATCACTAATCATCATGGAAATGCAAATCAAAACTACAATAAGATCTCATTTTACATCTTCCAGAATGGCTAAAATAAAAAAAAATACAAGAAATAAAAAGTGTTGGCAAGGATGTAGAGAAAAATTAACCTTCATGCACTCTTGTTGGGAATAAAAATTGGTTTGGCCACTGTGGAAAAGAGTATGGAGTTTCCTCAAAAAATTAAAAATGAAATATCATATGATCCAGTAAACCCAGTACTGGGTATTTGTCCAAAGAAAATGAAACCATGAATTGCAAAAAGATATATACACCTTTATGTTTATTTCACTATTGTTTACCGTGTCCAGGATATGGAAGCATCCCAAGTGTCCACGGATAGTTAAATGGATAAAGATGTTATGATAAAGTTAAATGGGTAAAGAAGTTATCCATTTAAGTTAAATGGATAAAGATTAAATTTGGTTAATCTTCAGCTAAATGGATAAAATAAGTGGCTAAACAGATAAAGAAGATGTGAGAAATATATATATATTATATAATATATTATTTTTATATTTATATATAATACATAAATATACAATATATAATGAAATATTACCCACCCAGGTGCCCCTGGGTGGCTCAGTTGGTTAAGGATCTGCCTTTGGCTCGGATTGTGATCACAGAAGTCTGCTTCTACCTCTCTCCCTCTGCGGCTCCCCACCACTCATTCTCTCTCTCTCTCTCTCATAAGCAAATAAATAGATTATTTAAAAAAAATAAAAAGAAACATTACCCAGACATAAGAAAGAATGAGATATTGCCATCTGCAGCAATATCAAAGAAGCTAGAGGGTATGATGATAAGCAAACTAAGTCAGAGAAAGACAAATACCATATGATTTTAGTCAAATGTGAAATTTAAGAAACAAAACAAAGAACAACAACAATAAAATAAAGGAAAAGAGCCAAACAAAACAACCAGACTCTCAAATACAGAGAACAAACTGGTGGTTGCTAGAGGGTGTGTGTGTGGGGGGGATTGGTGTAATAGGTAAAGAAGAGAGTACACTTATCTTGATGAGCACTGAGTAATGTATACATTGTTGAAAAAAAAAAGAATAAAAAAACAAGAGGAGCAAAGAATTCTCTGAAGCAAAGCCTCAAGCAACAAGAAAACTGTTGCTACATTTATGGAGGTCTGGGGTAGACTTACTGCAGGATACACGGTGACTCTTATTCTGAGTGTTGGCTGCTCTTACCTATAGGCTTAGTCCAGTTCAGAGCCTTCCGCTTGAGCCCCTGTGATATGAAGTGTCCAGAAGTCTTGCTTCTAGCTATGTGGATGCTGGGTGAGCTCCCAAGACCCAGTACCTTCCAGAAGACCCTAAATTATGCTTTTATTCTAGCTCCTTCTCTAGCCAACTGAGTGAGGCCAACACATGGTGCCAAGTATCGGGAGGGAGGATAAAGAAGCTTTAATGACAGGATAGCTGTCCTGCTTGCAATTTAAAAGATAGCTCTGTAAACTCCTCTGTCACTGATTGTTCCAGAGCATTTCTTGGCAAAAATCTTCATATTAGAAAGGGCTTATCAAATCCTATCATGTTACAGCTTCTGTCTCGACATTTTGACCTTGTGGGAAAAACTTAATTATGCCCTGTTTAATATAAGGTTCATACAGAAGTAAAGAAAATTCTGAGTTTACATTTGATCTATCTTTTTGAGTCCTATTCCAAGTGAGACATTTTAAATGGAATACAGAGAATGCCTGGGTGCCTCAATTTGTTAAGCATCTGCCTTCGGCTCAGGTCATGATCCTGGGGTCCTGGGATCCAGCCCCACATCAGGCTCCCTACTAAGTAGGGAGCCTGCTTCTCCTTCTGCCCCTACCCCTGTTCATGATCTCTCTTTCTTTCACATGCTCTCCTTCTTACAAATAAATAAATAAAATCTTTAAAAGCAAATAAATGGAATATAGAAACCTGATATCCAGATTCAGTTCCGCATCCTATGAGATCAGTCATGTCTAAGGATTTTATTTGCTTTTTCTACAACTGTTTTGCTTTTCCCAAATTCACATTTGTTTCTGTTCTTGAATGTTTTTCTTAATAAATTATAGGATAAAGCTTAGAGTATTTAGTACACTCAGTTCCCTATGACTATCATATAAAGCACACAGTATACGCTATTACAGTGTAAGTTCTTCCTGCTGGCTCTCCTCCCAGGGATGTGGACATTCCCAAGGTGTTCTCTCGCCAATGGCAGCCGAGGGGCTGCCCTGTGGCAGACAGAAACACCTGTTTCCAAAGCAACATTCTTTGCAAGTGAGAATCACCCATTTTATTCCTTTTGGGGCAACAGAATATTGATAGCAACACATTCAGAGTCTGTCAGTAGGGGTTCTTAACTTGGATCTTTCAGAATAAAGGTTTTCTGGGTATGACCAAACTCAGACTCTTACGTTTTAACTGCATTTTTTATTTTATGCATAGATACTCTCTTTTATGTCAAGAATAGGACTAGATGTTGATAATATAAATATAATTAAGATCTACTCCTTCCCTCAAAGAGCTCACAAGCCAATGGGAAAGAATGGCATGAAAAAAATAAAGGCAAAGGATGGTAAACACTTTGGTGAATTTGCATGTGATCTATTTGGGACTCCAAGCAGGGAATTCAACTGGGGGATGTGGTTATGACACAATTCCTGCAAAAGCGGTATCCTCAAACAAGCATTTGCCTGACAGGGTTGAAGTGAGGGCATTCTGTAAGAAAGGGGTTTCTTACCCCAATAAATGAGTCTGGGCACAGAGCTGGGCACAGAGGACAAGAAGGAAGTGTGGTGAGACAGCTGGTGTTAATTACTGTGGGCCTGGCCTGCCAGACCATTTTGTTGGTATTTGGGAGGCATGGAAGCATTTGAGGCAAAGGATGTGTTGTTTTAATCACGTCAGTAGTTACAGATAGTCCAGAGAGTTGTGAAATAGAGACAAACCAGTTCAAAGATTATGGAGAAATCCAGGAAAATGATGGGGAAGACCGAGATTCAGGCCAGAGCAGTGAGATGAACTGGAAGGGAGGGACCTAAGAGATTTCGAAAAGCATATATGTAGAGATGAAACAGTGAGATTGAAGGCCAGCCTCAGACTTCTGGTATAAATCATGGTATAACTCATAGATATGACAGATTGTCTTTCTGTGAAATTTCAGCTTTGTTGAGGTGTAATCAATATGTAAAAGTGTAAGATATTTTCAATTATACAATACAAAGTTATCAACTGTATTCATCATTTTACATTAATCCTTAGGCCTTATTCATCTTACAGCTAAATATTTGTACTCTTTTACCAACCCCCCCATATCTCCCCCACCCTCACCCTAAGCTCCTGGCAACAACTTTTTTACTCTCTAGTCTCTGTTTCTTTTAACTTTTTTTCTTTTCTTTTTTTTTTTCAAGATTCCATATGTGAGTGATACCATGAAGTATCTGTCTTTCTCTGCCTGGCTTATTTTACTTCATCTGATGCCCTGAAAGTCTGTCCATGTTGTCTCAACTAGCAGGATTTCCTTTCACACTGTTGAATAATTCTTCATTGTATACCTATACTACATCTTCTTTATCCATTAATCCACTGAATGACACTCAATTTCTTTCCATATCTTAGTTATTGTAAATAATGCTGCCATAAGCATCAAAGCCTCTGTACAACAAAGGAAATTGTCAGTAAAATGAAAAGGCAACCTCCAGAATGGGAGAGAATATTTGCAAATCACATTATCTGATAAGGGGTTAACACCCAAAATATTATCAAAAGCTGTAAGAACACATACAACTTGAGAGAAAAACCCTAAATAATCCACAGAGGTATATAAAGGTGGATCTTCTATGCATATTTCTTAGTTACCCACTTTTCTTTACTCAAAAATACACTGTTATATTATCTCCATGTCAACAAAGATGCAAACTGAAGTAGTTTTAAATGTCTGGACCATATTTTTTGTAGTATAATTAATCAATTCTCTTTGGAGGCCGTTTAGTGTCATTATTTTTACTAAACAATGCTGCTTTATGTTTCAGGTTTGGGATTGATTTTGTCCTACTTGCCAGCTCAGAAACAAGCCAAGTACTATGTTATAGATGCTGGCACAGACACAAAATTTCTGGGCATCAGCTTGTGCACTGGTTCTCCTAGCCCCTAAAAGCCACAGCAGCGATTCCATGGGCCCAGATGGAAACTCTACACACATCAAGTTTAGGGAATTTGCTTCTAGAAAAGCAGTAAGAAAGCCTGCTTTTTGCCCCAGGAGATGTGACCTTATTCTTTAAGGTCACCTGACTTAAGCGTAAGCCTGAGAAATGCCCTGGGTAGAATGGTATAGATGTTGCCTTCTTGGCATACACAGCAGGATGTGTAGGAGCACAAAAGAACCCGGAAGAGCTCTCTCCTAATAATACATATTTTGCCTATACATTTTTAAATAACCTTTGGGTAAATTCCAAGGACTGAAAACACTTAACCAAAGTGTTTGCACTGTTACAGACTTTCCATACATGTTAACAAATCATCTTTTAGAAACTTACTTTTTTTTTTTTTAAAAATTTTATTTATTTATTTGAGAGAGAGTGGGTGACAGAGAGCATGAGCAGTAGGGAGGGGAGCAGCAGAGGCAGAGGGAGAAAGCAGGCTCCCTGCCCAGCAAGGAGCCCGATGTGGGACTCGATCCCAGAACCCTGGGATCATGACCTGAGCCGAAGGCAGCTGCTTAACCAACTGAGCCACCCAGGCGTCCCTAGAAACTTACTCTTATATGTTTGCTTTCTCAATTGTGTTCTGTAAAATGACTATTGTTGTTGACTTGCTAGCAGGAATGACTTCTCTACATTTGAGTACTCAGACCCATGTTGGTGTTCTTTTCCAGGGATATGTCTCTTTTGCATTAACATTTAGGGTATTGTAGCAGAGCCATTTTCTGTTTGGTGTCAAGCTAAGAACAGATCACATGCCCCAGGTTGGTGGGAAACAGAAATGCTAATAAGCATAGCATCATCTCTCCCCTTCTGCTGCAAGTCAAGTCTCTTCCTATTCAGGGGGCCCAGGCCCCGTCTTCTTATTTGATCTAACACTATGGACAGGTGGAATGCTGTATGTGTGTGTTAGTAGGTAAATTTTAATGACATTTCAACACATTCTGAAAAAACCTAAGTAATTCTTTGGATTTCTTTTGTCAAAGAATACAATTGTTTGACATAAGTTTCATTGAAAACAGATGTGGAAACATGCAATTCTGACTTTTTATATATCCTTCCCTGGGGGCTCTTGGCTTATGCCAATCTGAATTTTGATGTTGAAAGTTTCAGCCTCTTTTTTTCAGGTATGTTGTCTTTAAGACATAGGAAAACTTTGGGAGAGGACCCTTGAGCAGTAGCTCACACTGTTAGAAGCAAGACTGAACCATCAGAGGGTTAAAAAAGATAGGAAAGATTTGTCCTTAGATCAAGGTCTCCCATAGGACAGGACTGCCATTCATGGATCTTGATAGTGGCTGGGTCCAGTGGTTTTAGGCAGGGAAAACTCTATTTTTATCATAAGCTCTTCCTATGCCTTTGGCGTATTCTCTTTTTCTGTTAAATGAGAATGCAAATATCTGACCCTGACCTCAATTTGAGAGTCACCCGAAAAATCCCTGTTTTTACTTATGTGTGTTGAGACCCAAGTATAGACCCCAGGCAGCATTTTATATCCCACCTATAGCCCCTCCTTTATCCCCCCGTAGTGGCTCTCCTTGGTTCCCCCAGGGGTTTCCTGGCACTAGAAACTGATCTGTTGGCCAAAGACAGTGTCTCCTTGAAGTGAATGAGCTGGGCTTCTGCAGAGGGGGATCCTGACTACTCTACCCCCCCAGGTGTACTATTTTTGTCCTTGTGCCAGGGAAGCACATCGTATTCTACTAGAATGTTTAATGGAAAATCCACAGTGTTTAAAGAGCTAAATTAGAAAGAAAATGTCCCTGATTTTCTTCCTGATCATGTGGTAGGGCTCATAAAGAGTATTCTCCAGGCAGGCAAAATCAGGCATTCTTATGGATAGAAGTTCGTGTCCCTCCCCTCTCCAAAATTCATATATTGCAGCTCTTCACCCCCAGTGTGACTGCACTTGGAGATGGGGCCTGAGAGGAGGTGATGAATGTTAAATGAGGTCCTAAAGATGGGGCCTGAATCTGATAGGACTGGTACCTTTAAAAGGAGAAAGACACCCAAGCTTTCTCTTTCCACTGTGTGAAAATATAGCAAGGAGGCAGCTGTCTACAATCCAGAAAGGGAGTTCTCACCAGCAACCAACCATGCCAGACCCTGACCTGGGACTTCTAGACTTCAAAACTGTGAGAAAATACATTTCTGTTGTGGAAGCCACATGGTCTGTGGTATTTTGTCATTGCAGCCTAAGCAGACTAACAGAGTCATAAAAACACTCCAGCAACAGCCACTATGACTGGGCAGGAGGAAATCCAATCACTTTTTGAGATGACCTGTCAAATGTGTCCAAGAGCAGTATTTCACCCTGACTGGTCTCAGCCCAGTCCTCTCAGATCTTTTCTTGGGAAAGCACAAATGCTAGGTGAACAACAACAGAGCAGAATATTATTATTATTTGTTCTTAGTTATGCTGAGCTACATTTCATTTTTCTGTGAAACTTATGCATAGCCCAATTATCCAGACGTTCATCAACTTTATAAAAATGCTTACTGAATCATGTGCTTTGAGATCCATATTATAGTTTTCTGAAAGCAGATAAATCATATTTACCATGGAATATGTGTACTTGGCATTATTACTGGTGTCCATAAACATCTGTTGCATAATTAGTAAGTGGATGATTAGTAATAAATGGAACCTGAATTGCTATGGTGTCTGGTCAACATTCCAGATTATTCTACATTTCTTCTATCTTTGCAATAACCATCTTTACCCAAGGTTTCCTATACATTTTCCTTCAAATAACCTAAAAAAGCCTGACCAGGATACCTTCATCCAGTTCCAATCTGTAAATGATGGAAGCTTTAGAAGTGGGCTTATCAAGGACCATCCTTCTTACATGTACAGTGTAGTCCTCTGGATCTCTCTGTGTAGATGGCTTTCTTAGGCGTCCCCATCACAAATGAGATGTTATCATTTAAGTTAATTTCATGTCCTTCAAAGGAGTGCAATATTCTACTAGTTCTAAGCTTAAGAAGCTGCATCTTCTGTTTGGAAATATCAGAATACTCAACTCACAGAGGCTTAAACCAATAGCTGCATCTTTCTTTTTAATATGTTACAAAGTCTAGAGGTAGACTGTTCAGGGCTGATAGCTGATTTCAGTGATCTTTTCCTTTTTTTTTTTTTTCCACAGTTCATTTATTTATTTATTTTTAAAGATTTTATTTATTTATTTGACAGAGAGAGATCACAAGTAGGCAGAGAGGCAGGCAGAGAGAGAGAGAGGAGGAAGCAGGCTCCCTGCTGAGCAGAGAGCCCGATGCGGGGCTCGATCCCAGGACCCTGAGATCATGACCTGAGCCGAAGGCAGTGGCTTAACCCACTGAGCCACCCAGGCGCCCGATCTTTTCCTTTTTTAAAAAAGTGTTTTCCAGATGGCTTCTGCCCTTTCGGGCATAACATCTGCTTTCCAGTCAGCAAGAAATGGGAAAGGCACATCTCTCCTTTTTTATTTTTGAGCCCATAATCAAGCCCAAGAATTGTCTTTGTCTCCTTGGCCGGAACTATATTGTATAGCCACCCTTACATGCAAAGACAAGAGGAAGGCAAGGAAGAACTTGACTGAGAATGTGTGTTGAATGAACCAGATCTCATATCTTTCATATTATCTTAAGTAAGAAAGGGAAGATTTTGGAGAACCCCAAATAAGTCTTGGAGAGGTAGAAAGAAAAGTAACTTCTATGAGTTCAGCAACAAGAGGTTATGGGCTTTCCTCTTATGGCTCCACTTAACTAAGCTCCATAGAGGCTCATGTCTCTGTTACCTTGTTCCAGTCTGAATGGCCAACCCAAGATCATCAGGTGCCCCTTCATATGTGAACCAATCGTGACTATGAGTCTGCTGGCTGAGGGTAAGTGTTGGGTAGTTCAAATGTGGGTTATTTATCTGATCTTGAGGTGGTTTTGAATCCCAGTTCTGGGCTAAGATTTTGGGCAAATCATCCCTTAGACTTCTATTACTTTATCTCTGAAGAATAGATAAATTATAGATTAAGTGAGTAAATTGAATAAGCACTTTCTGGCAGGGGTAAAGCCTTGTGTACAAAGGTGTTACTTTGATTTTTAGAGCAGTGCCAAGATGTCACTTCTTTTTCTGGACATTGATATGTGTCATGTCACTGAACATCTCATGAACACAGGCAATTAATATTTACAAGAGTCTTCTTTGCTATAGTACATTCTTAGATATTTCCAGGCCACTTGTCACCTCTCCCCAGCCATATTCCTTTTCATGAGTGGGTAGTGGGAGATATGTATGGGGTGTGTATGGGATACATGTCTGCTAGAAGCAGTAGCCATATTCCATGATACCATCTGTAGTGGACGGTGAATAGAGAAGACAAAACCTCACTTTGCCCTGCTCACTGGAGATCACACAGAACCCAAAGGGTTAAAAGAAATATTCACATGAGTTGCACAATGGAGTCTCTATAACACTGTCCAATGAGATAGTCGCTTGACCACATGACATTCAGTGAGGTAATGGTCCCACATGCATCCTCTCTTCTCCTTGACAGAAGGTGCATAAAATATAAATAAATGATCAAGTTACAGTATGAACTCTGAATGACCAATTTTGGTTCAAGTAAAGGCTTTCTCCTACCTCACAGTTCCTTGATGATAAATCTTTCAGCAACAGGTTGATACCTCTTAGAAACAGACTGTCTAGCAATGTTTTCACCTTCTGTACTTGTCAGGATAGAGTGAGTGCGAGTTGCAGGCCTGAACACACATGTGACCACAGACTAATGGCCTTGAATGTGTTTCTTCTTCCAAGAGCCTTTGGTCAATGTTCTGGCTGCTGCTGGAAGGGAGAGAAAAGGGAACAGGTTGTAATGTCAATAGCAAATGCAATAGACCATCTGTAAAAGGGAGCTACTGATCTGACTTCCACAGTATGCTAGCTATAAAATTAAAGGGACAGGACAGGGATCCTTCTACTAAAGAGAATGGCAATATCATCTTCAATTTCTCCATCCGCTTAGTTTTCCCTTAGGGCAGATTACTTAAAGTCTGTCATGAGTCTACAAATTCATAAAACAACTTGCATGTGCTATCTCATTTTACTCAGGTCTATCTGCATTTCTTGGGAAAAGGAGAATGAAAGAATTAGGGCTTCAGCATTTCTCAAGGGATTCTTTGGTGACAGTCTGCATGGAGCTAACAGGGAAGGAAGTGGACATAAACTTATAAAGCTGCTGCTCTGACCAGAAATGGAAGCCACTCTTTCCCATGGGAATGCTGATTTTGATAAAGAAAAGGGACAAGGTTATTTTGCTTTGCTTTATCTTTCTGGTTCCCCTGATGTTTGCTTTTCTCTCCAAATTAAAGTCAAACTGCTTTAAAGTGATCCGTACGTCCCTTCTTAGGCAGATATTGCCTAAGTGCCACTGATTCCTGTTCTTGAGGGAGGCTGTAGTGTTGGCTATGGCTAATGCCCTTCTATGATCCAAAGGATGCCTCAGAGGTCCAATGGGTTGGCTCAGGTTTACATGATGTGTAAGGCCTGAGACTCAAATTCTTTCTGGTCATCACTGGCTTGGAGGTCTGTACTCTCTTTTAATTATTTACAGGGTCCTGGATAGCCCCTACTGCATCTTTGTGTGAATTATCCAAGGCTCCCTGCTCTTGGCAGACCAACCAGAAAGCATCCCTCTGTGGACTGAAGCAGTTGAGGGGGGGGGCTACATGTGAAATGCAGGCTTGTACTCAGCCTCCAGGTGCACCCACTCTACCCTCACAGAGATACATGCTATGGGCCTTGGTGGCAACACCCTTCATCTTTATCTTTGCCAAAGTGTCACAAAGAGGTTGGCCACAGGACAAGTCAGGCAGTGCTAGTTCTCCAGGATCCTTTGACTTCTGCATTAAGCAACTGCAACATCTTGGCATCGACAGGGACAGCTCAGCACTTGTCACAAAGAATTTAAACTCATTCATTCATTCAACAAATACTTACTAAATACCTCCCAAATTCTAGGCACATATAAGGTGATGGAACACAGACATGGTCCCAGTGCTCATGGGCCTTGTCTAGGTGGATGACAGACAAAGTAATTTCATAATGTATGAGTGCTAAGGAAGTTATGAGAGCAAAAACAACATCAAACCAGGGAGTGAGACTTGGGTTGGAGAAGTAATAATACCAAGAAGGGTAAGACTAAGCCAACGTCAAGAGGAGGAGCAGTACTGTCTGAAAGAAGCCCTTCCCATGTCAAGGCTACAGGGCAAAAAATGACAGACATACTCCAGGAACCAAGGGGAGATTGGTATGAGGGAAAGAAGCTAGAAAAGAAGAGAAGGCATTAGATTAGGGTAATGGAATGTGCACAAGACAATCACTGCAGGTCAGGTCAGGGCTTTTCAACGTTTTCTTCATCTAGTGGGAGGGACTGAAAAGCTTTAAGCAGGACAGTGATGTCATGTTTTGGTTTGGGACATATGATAATTACATTGTTGATAGCTCTAGTTGTAGTATGTTGTGTTATCTGTATTTTGTAGCTCTATGATGAACCTCCTTGACTGGAGAGAAGTTTAAGTGTGGTGGACTCCACACATTAAGGGTCTCTTGTCCCCACGCTTTTTTCATCATGGCCCTTTGCCTATGTTTCCACAAAATACTAAACCCCATATCTACAAGAGGAGCTTCTTAGCTTGGGTTTACCTCTTAGTGTTACAGGAATTGTTCCTTGAGTCTCCACATGTCCTTGGTCATGCTTCTTCAAAGAATGAAGAGATAGAGCGGTAGTCAGCAAAGTTTATTGAGCTATAGTAAGATTAGAGTACGAAGCTCCCAGAGGATGGGGACCCGAGAGGTTTGCCAAACTGGAGTTCTAAGTCTAGAGGTTTTTATGGGCTTGTGGGGGGACTATTTTAATCTGATTAACCTTCTATGCCCCAGTCATCCAATCAAATTTTGTCATCTATCACATTTGGAAAAGGGTGGAGAGCTCCTTCCAGGATTGTGTAAAATCCTCTTAAGAGTGGTTTCCTCTTAGGGTGGGGTCCCTTGTCCCTGCCAGCCTTTCTTCCAACTATCCACCACTAGCATTTCCCATAATCAAGCTCTAAGATATCCAGAAGCAAACATCCTTGGGACCCTTCCTTCCACTCATGTGAAAAAAGCGTGATTCGTGTCACTCTACTCTATAACCAATCAGTTAGTCTTTACCAAGAATTAAAACTGATCTCAAACTACGTGTGAACTTGATACATTGTATGTAAAGACCAGCTAAAGACTGGAAATGCTGTTGAATTTACCTTTAGTACCTATGTTGGTACTAAAAATATGTTTGTGTTTTTATCAAGTGCTCCATTTTTACCAGACCACAGAAGGTTAGCACACAGTGGTCTGATGAACTGCTTGGAGTGTGTGTCGTTGATGGGCCCTCTGGAGATGCTGTGGTTGTGAAGCCTTTCGGGGACCAGGCTGCATCTGGTGAAACTTCATTTCAGCACTGGTGTTGATGACATGGTCAAGTCATGTAGAAATGAGAGATTCAGTTGCTCCTTCCCTTGGTGGCCTGTCTAAACATCTTCATGAAGGGAGGAATGGAGAAATTTCTGTCCCTCCTTTCAAAGACCTTTTAAGAATGAAGAATAAATCCAAGCACCTGGAAACGTCAGTCAAGTCATATTTTTATCTATCCCATTGTTGTCAGGGGATTGTGAAAGACTGAAACATATTTTAAGGATAAAGCTAACTGTCTAGAGATCTTTTAGGGACAAACATTTTATTGAAAGTGTAATATAATCATGGGGAAAGTCCTCAAATTAGACTTATGGGTTCAAATCCCAACATTACCATTTCCTAGTTATGTGTCTGTCTGCTTGGGCCGCCATATAAAATACATAGACTAGCCAGCATATACGGTAAACAACAGAAACTTACTTCTTATAGTTGTGGAGGCTGGAAGTGTGCAATCAGGGTGCCAGCATGGCTGGATCTGGTGAGGTCTTTCCTTCGGGCTTAGCTGACTGCATTCTCTGTGTGTCCTCACATGGAAGAGAGAAGGTGAGAGAGAGCCAGAAGCGTGAGCACCCAAATAATAGTCAGATGTCTCTTCTGATAAGTGTACTAATCTCAAACTGAAGTCCCCTCCCTCATGAGTTTATCTAAACCTAATTCTCTCCCAAAGTCCTTGTCTCTGATTACCATAACACTGGGGTTTAAGTTTAACACAGGAATTTTGGAGAGACACATTTAATCCATAGGATTCTGCCCCTGGACTCTCAAAATAATATTTTTCTCATGTGCAAACTACATTCACTCCACTCCCAAATCCCCCAAAATCTTAACTTGTTCCAACTCTAAAGTCCAAAGTCTCATCTAAATATCATCTATATCAAATATGGATGAGGTTCTAGGTATGATTCATCTTGAGGCAAAATTCTTCTCAGTGTGAATGGGTGAAACCAGACAAGTTATGTGCTACCAAAATACAATGTTGGGACAGGCAGAAAATAGAAAATTCCTATTCCAAAAGGGAGGAATTAGAAAAAAGGGAGGGGTGATGGGTCCCAAGTGAGTTAAAATTTAACAAGGCCAGTTCCATTAAATTGTAAATCTTGAGAATAAGCCTCTTTGATTTGATGCTTTGCCCTCCAGGACCACTGAGGTGGCAGCATCGCCTCCAGGGCTCAGCCAGGTGGCCCTGCAAGGGTGGCAGTCCTGACCCTTGAGGTTGAGGCAGCCTTGCCTCCTGGGCACAGCCTTATCTCCCAGGCAGGTGGTGGCAGTTGTGACAATCTCTGAATTACCTTTGGAGTACTTCTTCCTATTGCTTGAAAGACAGGGCAGTGTCCCATTTTGTAAAACCCCAAATCCAATAGTCTTCCTTCCTTCTGTCCCATCTTTTCTGCCCCGCTTTAGCTCAAATTGGCAGCTGATTATATCTCAGCTGATATAATCTCATACTTATTCTTTCCATTGAGGTAGTAGATTGTTTAATTAGAATTCAGGATCTCCTATCAAATGGTTGTTCAGCCACACTCTTACTGTTCTCTTCAAAAGAAGCTTTCTCTCTCTTTTTTTTTTTTCAGTAAGACTGAGAAGTCTCCAAACTTTCAAGTTCTGGTTCTTTGGTGCTTAGAATTGTTTCTTCAATTTACTCTCTCTTTTTACTTTGAGAGGTCAGAAGGAACCAAACCACTCCAACACTTTGCTTAGAAATCTCCTCAGTAAATAATCAATTTCATCACTTAACAAGTTCTACCTTCCACAAAACGTAAAAACAAACACAGTTTGGTCAAGCGCTTTGTCACTTTACAATAAGGATCATTCATTTTTCTTTCAGTTTCTAATAACATGTTCTTCATTTCTGTCTGTGACCTCACCAGAAATGCCCTTAATGTCCACATGTCTAGCATGTACCTCCAAACTCTTTCAGCCTCTACCCATCATTTAGTTCCAAAACCACTTCCGCATATTAGGGATTTATTACAGCAGCATCCATTTCTCAGTACCAAAATCTATCTTGCTTAGTCTAAGAGGTTGCCATAACAAAATGCCATAGTGGCTTAAACAACAGAGATTTAATTTTCTCACAGCTCTGGAGACTGGGGTCCCAAGATAGCACTCAGCAAGCTGGTAACCCAGGAGATAGGCTTGATGGTGGAAGGTCAAATCTGACTCCAATGACCTGAGAACTAGGCAAGCCAAGGTTGCAAGTTCCAGTCCAAGGCCAGGAAAAGTCAATATCTTAGCTCAAGCAGTCAGGTAGGCAAAATTCTCTCTTACTACCTTTTTTGTTGGTATTCACATCAATTGATTGGATGAGGCCCACCCACATCCAAAAAGGTAATCTGCTTCACCCTGTCTATTAATTTAAAGGTTAATTTCTTTTTTTTTTAAGATTTTATTTATTTGTCAGATAGAGATCACAAGTAGGCAGAGATGCAGGCAAAGAGAGAGGAGGATGCAGGCTCCCTGCTGAGCAGAGAGCCCAATGCGGGGCTAGATCCCAGGACCCTGAGATCATGACCCGAGCAGAAGGCAGAGGCTTTAACCCACTGAGCCACCCAGATGCCCCAAGGTTCATTTCATCCAGACACACCCAGAATAACCATTAACCAAATGTCTGGATGCCTCATGGCCTAGTCAAGTTGACACACAAACACAAAAAAAGCCATCACAAGTATGTGATACCCAAGATTCTCATTCTTTCTGTTGATCAGTTTCTTATCTGTAAAATGGGGATGGTAATAAAATCAACCTCATAGAATCTCTTTAAAGAGTAGACTATTTGGGGCACCTGGTGGCTCAGTGGGTTAAAGCCTCTACCTTCAGCTCAGGTCATGATCCCAGGGTCCTGGGATCGAGCCCCGCATTGGGCTCTCTGCTCAGCAGGGAGCCTTCTTCCCCCCATCTCTACCTGCCTCTGCCTACTTGTGATCTCTCTCTCTCTGTCAAATAAATAAATAAAATCTTTTTTTTTTTTAAAAAAAGAGTAGACTATTTAATGCATATAGAGCACTTAGCAGCATCTGGCCTACAGTGAGGGCTCAGTGCATGATGGTTATTCTTATCACTGGGTTGTCTACATCATCAGGTGACAAGTCTACCTAGGAAGTTAGAATTTTCATAAATGAGTTCACTTCTGGTTATTCATAATACTGTAATGTCAAATGTCTTAGTCTCAAGCCTATTGTTCTAGGACAACATAACCTGGCATTACAACTATTAAAACTAAAAAACCTTAGTGGACTCTTTTAATATACTGAGTAAAGTTACCTATGTTAGAAACATCTTCAAATCAGTTAAAAAGACACATCTCTGGCTCTACACAAAAACCATTATAGTAGTACCTATTGGGCAAGAGATCCAAGGATCTGTATTTTTTAACAAGAGCCACAGATAATGTACACAAAATGTTAAGAACTACTGCCATGATGGAACTCTGCACAAGCAACTGATTCACTATTTCCTTTTTTCTTGTTTTACTAAATTTATTGAATGTGCTTAATGTTATTGCACCATTTGAGCTTCTATTAGCATTTTATCCCTCTTATATTCCACTAGTTGTATATTGTATTCCTTGAGAGGGAGGTTCAGGGCAGTTTTATGCTTTGATTGATGCTTGTTGTCCAACACTCCTCACCCTAACCTTGTTGATGGTTGCTGAGCTCATGATCCCCTTGCCACCCTCAAACATAACAGTCCTGCCTACTCGCTTCTGACTTAATTCTGTATTGTAGTACCTTCTCTTCCCTCACCCCCTTGATGACTTAAGGAGCTGTTTTTATTCTTTTTTTTTTTTAAGATTTTATTTATTTATTTGACAAAGAGAGAGACAGTGAGAGAGAGGGAACACAGCAGGGGGAGTGGGAGAGGGAGAAGGAGGCTTCGTGCTAAACGGGGAGTCTGATGTGGGACTCGATCCCAGGACCCTGGATCATGACCAGAGCTGACAGCAGACACCTAACGACTGAGCCACCCAAGTGCCTTTATTCATTCTAGAGCCAACACATTTGTCATACACTTCCCTCTAACATAAAAACATCAAAAAGTCTATATACCACATATTCTTGATCCATTCATCTGTTGATGGACATCTAGGTTCTTTCCAAGTTTGGCTATTGTGGACATTGCTGCTATAAACATTCGGGTACACGTGCCCCTTTGGATCACTACTTTTGTATCTTTAGGGTATGCAGCCATCAAAAGAAATGAAATCTTGCCATTTGCGACAACATGGATGGAACTAGAGCGTATCATGCTTAGCGAAATAAGTCAAGCGGAGAAAGACAACTATCATATGATCTCCCTGATATGAGGAAGTGGTGATGCAACATGGGGGCTTAAGTGGGTACGAGAAGAATAAATGAAAGAAGATGGGATTGGGAGGGAGACAAACCATAAGTGACTCTTAATCTCACAAAACAAACTGAGGGTTGCTGGGGGGAGGGGGGTTGGGAGAAGGGGGTGGGATTATGGACATCGGGGAGGGTATGTGCTTTGGTGAGTGCTGTGAAGTGTGTAAACCTGGTGATTCACAGACCTGTACCCCTGGGGATAAAAATATATGTTTATAAAAAATAAAAAATTATATAAAAAATAAAAAAAAACTATCAAAAAGTCATTGGTTACTGAATACAAAATCATGTTGCCCTTGATAACCATTTCTTTTATAACTGATATTAACTTGGTAAGCCTGAATTTTCTGGGCTTCTACTCTCTGGCAGTACTTTGCTGCCATTTAGTTCAGGTCCCTAAACTCATAGTAGATAGAAATGCCTCTCAAGCCCAGGTTTGTGTATATATTTGCTTAATCTTGTGAATTAAACTTTGTGGTTCATCCACAATTCATGATCTCTATAGACTACTCTTTCACCATAAGCATAGGAAATTAAGCTGTGGTTCTTACTGAGGAAGTGATAGAGTGCAAAGTGTGTTAACAATGGACTGTGAGTACATTGGAAAGGATTTCTCTGTCTCTATTAGAATTACATAATGAGCATCTTAACTACTCAGAAATAGTAGAAATCAAGTTTATTAAACCTAAACAAATAAGGAATTTGCTGGAGGAAATCAGAGGGCTCCCTTACATGCAAAGCTCAGAGCACATATATGAACTAAGGGAGACTATCACTCTAATCCTCTGGCAGAACGCAGGCAGAGCAAGAGACTGGGAAGGGTGTGGTATTAGTGCAGCAGTCAGTTTAAGATTCAGAGCCCCAGGCAAGAAGTTCTGATTGGCTGAGCTAAACCAGGTGTTCACTCTCCAGCTGACAGCTTCTGTAGTAGAAGGTGAGCCTTACTCCTCCCAGGCTTCTTTCCAAATATTAAGAACATTTGGATATTGTAGCCTCAAATGACAAGTCTACCTCAAACATGCTTCCCACTACAATAATAATACCCATCAGTTTTTGAGGACTTCTATTTTTTCAGGCACTGGGCTAGATGTTCCATATGTAGAATCTCTAATCCTTATCACAACCTCTAACAAAGATAGTAGTCTATTATTATTATTATTATTATTTTTGAAGTTGAAGAAACAGTTGAAGAGGTTAAGTAACTTCCCTATGACCATAGAGGTGATAAGTGATAACCCAGGACTTAACTGATCTAGAACTGATGTCCTATCCACTCTATCACAACACCACCTCTACACATTACCTAAAAATGTTCCCTGTATCCCAAATAGGTTACACCAATAGGACTTGTTTTTTAGCCCTTACATCCACATCTGTATAAGAAAGGGTATTAACAAAACAACTTCTAAGGCTCCATGCATCTGTGTCATTCTGTATTTCAATAACTATACTCATGGCTACCATTTTAAAATGACATTAAGTATATAACTACAGAGCAGATTTAGAAGATGTTGGTGGAACCATTATTGCTATTAGGTGTGAGGCTGTTTTCTTTGGTCTTGTGCAGCTTTCCCTGAAAGACTGTACTTCCCCTGCCAAGTCAGTTCCCTGAAATCTGTTTGGAAACTAAACGCAGGCCTGTATCCCTGTGGAAGTGGCTGTCAAACATACAATTCCTGCTGTCTGGCTGGTGACAGGCTAATCACCCTTTGTTCTTCTAAATGAACACATCTCAGCAGCCTCAAAGAAACTTTCAAAGGAGAAAGCGTTTATGTTCACCATTTTTATGGGGACAAAGTGAGGGGTGGTTCAAGTAATCACTCCTTATATTCTCTTGGGTATATGTGGTTTTAACTAGAAACTAAAAGCTACTTGGACACTTTTGCAGAGCCATATCACTGGCTTCAGTCTGGAACTCATGTCTGAAACTGCAGCTAGCAAAAGGGTATTAAAAATCATGAGCTCTGGGTGTGTTCCTTCTTCCTGAGGAGCAGCTTGCAATTCATTTTTTCAGTTGTGTTATAAATGGACAGTTATGAAGCACCTGCTTGGGGTAAATATTGTATCAGTGTTGAGATTTTACCTGCAAAAAAAAAAAAAAGAAAACAAACCAAACCAAACAAAACAAAACAAAAAAAACATTCTCAGCACAAGAGGAGGTAGACATTAAATCAAAGAATGAACATGCAGGGTGATGGAAATGTCACATTATGAATGCCCGGAGAATGTACTGTCGGAGCACCAAAAAGGAAATTACTGGATGTTAGAGGGTAAGTTGGAAGAAAAATCTCAGAAGAAGTTATATTTGAGTGGAGTCATAATGAAAACAATTTTACCCAGAAGATAAGGGAGAGGGTATTTGAAGACTTGGAAGACAAAAGCCTGCAAGTGTCAGGACATAGGAAGTTTGGGCGATCAAGAGCTGCATAAGAGGGGAATAATAGCTAAGTGAAAGAAGAATTTAAAAAGGAGTTGAAATAGGCCATGGTGTGAACAGTCACATATATCAGGTGAAGGTGTGTGGATCATGTTAATAAGGTACCACTGAAGGTTTCTACATGGAAGGTGATGTGACCAGATTGTATTCTGTCTATTGACAGAGGGATGGATTAGAGCAAGAAAGGCAAATGAGCCTTTACAGATAGTCAAATAACAGGTAAAATTTTACTGTTTTGATAGGAATTTACAGGAATGTGGGTAGATTCATTATTTTTTCATAGTCTCCTGAAAATATGAAAACCATGAAGATCTCATATGAAAATATGTAGTATTTTCATTAGGAAATAATTGCAGTGCTTATTTTCTTTTACTGGCCTAAAGCCTTACAAGAAAAAAAAAAAAAAAAAAAGGCGGTAGGCCAGCACAGTGTACCTTGACTTTTCTAAGTTTTATAGAGCATCAAATTTTGTTCACTAATTCATAAGATAATTACCAACAAAATCTTCAATCACAGTGAGTTAATAAGTTATTAAACAATACTCTTTCTTATTTGAAAGCTTTCCCACTAGTTGTTTAGCCACTAAAAGTGCTTGCTTAACATTCCATGTTGTACTTAAGAATGACTTTTGAACATCTACCATGTACCCTTGAACTAAATCAGAAGATGTGAATGTGCACTGCTTTAAGACATGTCAAAATGAATAAGTGTTTTAGTAAGCTGTTCTATTTCTAAGATCAGGCAGTGGAAAAAAAAAAAAAAAAAAAAAAAAAAAAAACAATGAGCAAGTCTCCAGTGCTAAGATGGGAAAATACAAAAACCATCCCAGCTTAGTCCACTCATCACCATGGTTTCATCATCTATTACACAGTAAAACAAACATAGCCACTGACTATAACCCTTAATGAGCATATGTGACTCTGATAATATTTATCAGGTTTATTTGTTTCAGGCCAACTGAAATGAAAAGAAAACAGTACAGCATTGGGTCATTAGTCTCTTCTGACATGTGCTGTAATTCTAAGGAAAACATTAGTAGCTTATTTTTAGCAAGTAGCAAGTACCTTCATCCACTGAAGTGATAATGGCCCAAGGAACTATCCCTGGGATGGAAAACAGAAATTCCCAGAATTAAACTCCCTTGCCCATCTGTTCCATGGTTGTAGATTATCTATCAGCATTGTCATTTCTCATCAGCATCAAGGAATGTTTTACTTCAGACCATTACACAATTCTCCTAAACTAGACTGTCTTTCACCTTCACCTGTGCTAACACAAGGTCCTCACAGACAAAAGAAATGAAAAATGTCACCTCCTCCAGGAAACCCCTTCAGCTAAAAATGTCATCACTTGTATCTTATATTATTTTTACTTACATAATCTGTTTATTTTGTATTTTTTATTCAAAAATGTTATTTAAATATTCATACAGAAATGATAGAGCAAGACACTGTTCTAAGACCCATACTGATGTTATATGGGGGAGACAGCAGATAGATAAAGAAAATACAGTTTCTTTCTTATGGGAGTAACAAATCCAGTAGGAGAGATGAGGCAGATAAATAGGATCAAAAAGTGGTTCTCAATATTATTTCACCTTGGCATCTGAGAAGTATGTAACTTCTTGCCACCCAACCCAAAGATTCACCATTGATTGACAAAAGTGTGTGGATTTGATGAAGTGGTCACAATCCGAGCTGGTGTAATGGGAGGAGGAGAGGGTATGGGAAATAGTTTAAAAATTATTAAAAGGCATCAGTAATTCAAAGCAGGGCCCATGAAATAAAACACATGGGTTAAAATGTGAGGACTTCTACTATTTTTGTGATTTTGATTAATTACATAATCATTTTAAAACTCATAATTACTATCACTAAATGAGTTACTATGAAAGGATGTATTAAAATGTCCAGCTTAAAAGTTCTCAATGAAGGATATGTATTATTTTGTTGGTATTGTGCTTTTTGGAGGGAAGAATAGCCCAGTTAAGAATTATTTAACCCAGTGAAGAATCATTGTATTAAATTGTGAAATGTTCCCCAGGGGAAACAGAGTCTATGCTGGGGAGTTGAGAAGAAAAGGAATTTTAGGATCTTGGAGAGGGGATCAGAGAAGGATTCTTAGAAGAGACACCCATTACAGCTGGCTTATAAGGGTCACCTATGATTTGAGGAAGCAGTGGTAAAGGAGGTAGACCATCCAACCATGAGCCAAATGATAAATGGAGAGCTTTTGCACATTTCTTTCTTGGTTTTCTAACATGAATTCCAGGCATTTGTTGGGTATTCCCACTAGAAAAGGTAAGCTTCTTAGAACTGGAACCATGATTTTACTTTTTATTTATTATTCCCAAAGAGAAGCCAGTATAAATAAAATAAATACTTTTGTTGACAATCCGAGGTCTATGTAGAGGCCATTCTTATAATCAAGAGATTGATTAATGCATTGTGAAAGCTCTCTCTCTCTCTCTTTATCTATATCTCAAAAACATAATAGGAAGGAGGTGATTCAAGAAGGCCATATGGGGAGATCCTGAACTCACCTTCTCCCACAGACAAAACAAATCTATAGATACATAGGGAATACTTTCCTCTAAAAAGTCCTGAAAACTAAATGACCAGCATATCCATAACAAAGAATAAAAGGACCAGATTGAGAGAGGAGAGTCAAACACTCTCACCAAAAACCCTACCCCAGGTGTGGTAACCCACTATTAGGAGAGGCAGGCAGAGAGAGAGAGAGGAGAAAGCAGGTTCCCTGCTGAGCAGAGAGCCCGAGGTGGGACTCGATCCCAGGACCCTGGGATCATGACCTGAGCCAAAGGCAGAGACTTTAACCCACTGAGCCACCCAGGTGCCCCTCCCCTTTTTTTAAAAGGTAGCTCTCTAACTCGTAAGTTCTGCATTAGAGAAAAAATACCCCTAAACATAAAACAAACAGGAATTATGTTCAAGAGAAACATGTAACTGTAGGGAATGGAGAACCTACCCATAAAGGGTTACAGAGACTCACCCTGAGAACATTGCCAAAGAAGCTACTTGAAAACTACCTAGAGTACATGTGAAATAGATTTACTTACTAATCTTACAGTGATGGCTAGAGAGTCAGGAACCTGTTGGGATTCTCTCCAGGGGTGGAAGAACTGGTGAGCACTGTTTTTTGCAATTCCACTATATCTTGCCAATCCCAGTATTAGAAGATGACATTTTAACACTCTTCCTCTAACCTGTTAGCATGGGTGGATTAGCCTCAGCCCTCTACAGCCCAGCTGCACCACAACTGGCTGGGCAAGGACCCCACCCTTCCTCCTTGGAGTTATGACTGTGCCACAGCTGGGCAAGTCCCCACCCCACCCCCGCACCTAAAGCCACAGCCCTGCCAAAGCTCGCTAGCACATGCAGTCCACACAGGGGACATCCCTGGAGCATCTGGCTCTGGTGACTATGAGGATTGTGATCCTGGGCCCCATGGGTCATCTCTTATATAAGGCCATTCCTTCAATATTGGGAGAGACAGCTTTTTCACATAATACAGAGAAACAAACACAGAATCGGGCAAATAGAGAAGACAGAAGAATATGTTCCAAACAAAAGACCAACAAAGCCTCAGAAAAAGACTCTAATGATATGGAGATAAGTAATTTACCAAAAAGACTTCAAAATAATGGTCAAAAAGATGCTCATCAAACTAGGGAGAAGAATGAATGAACATAGTGAGAATTTCAAAAAAGAGATAGAAAATATAAGAAAGTACAAAACAGAACTGACAGAGCTGAAGAATATAATATCTGAACTGAAAAATTTACTAGAAGGGTTCACCAGCAAATTGGAAGAAACAGAAGAACAAATCAGTGAGCTGGAAGATGAAGCAATGGAACTCATCCAGACAAAGAAGAAAACGAAAATAAAGTTTAAAGAAAATACCTTAAGAGCAATCAAAGCTTCTAGACGTGCCTCTCTCCCAGTTTCCTGGAGTTTCCTCACAGCATGGCCCCCAAACGCCAGTCTTCACTCCCGCCTCAAACGAAGAAACCGAGACAGCCTCCTGCCCCCAAGCCAGGGCAGACGTCAATATCTCAGCACTTGCATAAAAGAGAAAAAGAACAGCAAGAAGCAATTGAACATATTGATGAAGTACAAAATGAAATAGACAGACTTAATGAACAAGCCAGTGAGGAGATTTTGAAAGTAGAACAAAAATATAACAAACCCCACCAACCATTTTTTCAGAAGAGGTCAGAATTGATCGCCAAAATCCCCAATTTTGGGGTAACAACATTTGTCAACCATCCACAAGTGTCTGCACTGCTTGGGGAGAAGGATGAAGAGGCGCTGCATTATTTGACAAGAGTTGAAGTGACAGAATTTGAAGATATTAAATCAGGTTACAGAATAGATTTTTATTTTGATGAAAACCCTTACTTCAAAAATAAAGTTCTCTCCAAAGAATTTCATCTGAATGAGAATGGTGATCCATCTTCAAAGTCCACTGAAATAAAATGGAAATCTGGAAAGGATTTGACGAAACGTTCAAGTCAAACAGATTAAAGCCAGCAGAAAGAGACAGCCTGAGGAGCCAGAGAGCTTCTTCACCTGGTTTACTGACCATTCTGATGCAGGTGCAGATGAGTTAGGAGAGGTCATCAAAGATGATATTTGGCCAAATCCATTACAGTACTACTTGGTTCCCGATATGGATGATGAAGAAGGGGAAGGAGAAGAGGATGATGATGATGATGAAGAAGAAGAAGGATTGGAAGATATTGATGAAGGAGATGAGGATGAAGGTGAAGAAGATGAAGATGATGATGGGGGGAGGAAGGAGAGGAGGATGAAGGAGAGGATGACTAATGGAACACTGATGGATTCTAACCTTCCTTTTTAAATTTTCTTCAGTCCCTGGGAGCAAGTTGCTGTCTTTTTTTATTTTTTTCCTTTTTCTTTTTATTTTCTCCTCTCGTGCTCATTTTCCCTGTTTTTTGAAGTCTCCTTTTTCTCTCCTTTTATACCATGGTTCTCAGCTTATTTGGGGGGAAAAGACCTTGAGCAGAATATAGTGGGAAAAGAATCTCTACCCCTTTTTGTTCCAAATTCATTTTTGTCCCTTCCTGTCTCAAAAAAAACAAAAACTTTATGGAATCAACACCACCGTGCTCTGTGGGAAAAAAGAAAAACCTTCTGCTCCCTTAGCTCTGCTGGAAGTGGGAGGGTGCTAGGCCCCTGTGTAGTAGTGCATAGAATTCTAGCTTTTTTCCTCCTTTCTCTGTATTTTGGGCTCAGAGATTATACGGTGTCTCTATGTGAATATGGACAGTTAGCATTTACCAAAATGTCTACTTTCTCTTGTTTAAAAAAAAAAACTTAAAAAAAATGGGGTTATAGAAGGTCAGCAAAGGGTGGGTTTGAGATGTTTGGGTGGGTTAAGCGGGCATTTTGACAACATGACTTCTCCTTTGGCATGTTTAATTGTGATGTTTAACAGACATCCTTGCAGTTTAAGATGACACGTTTAAAATAAAAATCTCTCCTAATGATGACTTGAGCCCTGCCACTCGATGGGAGAATCAGCAGAACTTGCAGGATCTTATTTGGAATCGACATTCTCTGTTGTAATTTTGTTCCTGTTTATTTTTAAATTTTCTTTTTGTTTCACTGGAAAGGAAAGATGATGCTCAGTTTTAAATGTTAAAAGTATACAAGTCAGTGTACAGAAATCAGTGGCTTTCTTATACACTAATAATGAAAATACAGAAAGGGAAATTAGAGAATCGATTCCATTTACTATAGCACCAAGAACCATAAGATCCCTGGGAATAAACCTAACCAAAGAGGTAAAGGATCTGTACTCGAGGAACTACAGAACACTCTTGAAAGAAATTGAAGAAGACACAAAAAGATGGAAGACCATACCATGCTCATGGATTGGAAGAATAAACATTGTTAAAATGTCTATACTGCCTGGAGCAAACTATACTTTTAATGCTATTCCGATCAAAATTCCACCAGTATTCTTCAAAGAGCCGGAGCAAATAATCCAAAAATTTGTATGGAATCAGAAGAGACCCCGAATCGCTAAGGAAATGTTGAAAAACAAAAATAAAGCTGGGGGCATCACGTTACCTGATTTCAAGCTTTATTACAAAGCTGTGACCACGAAGACAGCATGGTACTGGCATAAACAGACACATAGACCAGTGTAACAGAGTAGAGAGCCCAGATATGGACCCTCAACTCTATGGTCAATTAATCTTTGACAAAACAGGAAAAAATATACAGTGGAAAAAAGACAGTCTCTTCAATAAAAGGTGCTGGGAAAACTGGACAGCTATATGTAGAAGAACGAAACTCGACCATTCTCTTACACCGAACACAAAGATAAACTCAGAATGGATAAAAAACCTCAACGTGAGAAAGGAATCCTTCATACTCCTAGAGGAGAACATAGGCAGTAATCTCTCCGATATCAGCAACAGCAACTTCTTTCAAGATATGTCTCCAAAGGCAAAGGCAACAAAAGCAAAAATAAACTTTTGGGATTTCGTCAAAATCAAAAGCTTCTGCACAGCAAAGGAAACAGTCAACAAAACAAAGAGGCAACCCATGGAATGGGAGAAGATATTGCAAATGACAGTACAGACAAAAGGTTGATATCCAGGATCTATAATGAACTCCCCAAACTCAACATACACAAAACAGGCAAACATATCAAAAAATGGGCAGAAGATATGAACAGACACTTCTCCAATCAAGACATACAAATGGCTATCAGACACATGAAAAAATGTTCATCATCACTAGCCCTCAGGGAGATTCATTTTAAAACCACATTGAGATATCACCTTACACCAGTTAGAATGGCCAAAATTAACAAAACAGGAAACAACATGTGTTGGAGAGGATGTGGAGAAAGGGGAGCCCTCTTCCACTGTTGGTGGGAATGCAAGTTGGTGCAGCCTCTTTGGAGAACAGTGTGGAGATTCCTCAAGAAATTAAAAATAGAACTTCCCTATGACCCTGTATTGCACTCCTGGGTATTTACCCCAAAGATACAGATGTCGTGAAAAGAAGGGCCATCTGTACCCCAATGTTTATAGCAGCAATGGCCACGGTTGCCAAACTATGGAAAGAACCAACATGCCCTTCAATGGACGAATGGATAAGGAAGATGTGGTCCATATACACTATGGAGTATTATGCTTCCATCAGAAAGGATGAATACCCAACTTTTGTAGCAACATGGACGGGACTGGAAGAGATTATGCTGAGTGAAATAAGTCAAGCAGAGAGAGTCAATTATCATATGGTTTCACTTATTTGTGGAGCATAGCAAATATCATGGAGGACAAGGTGTGTTAGAGAGGAGAAGAGAGTTGGGGTAAATTGGAAGGGGAGGTGAATCATGAGAGACTATGGACTCTGAAAAACAATCTGAGGGGTTTGAAGTGGCGGGGGGGTGGGAGGTTGGGGTACCAGGTGGTGGGTATTATAGAGGGCATGGATTGCATGGAGCACTGGGTGTGGTGAAAAAATAATGAATACTGTTTTTCTGAAAATAAATATATAAATTTAATAATAATAAAAAAGTGTACAAGTTGCTTTGTTACAATAAAAATAAATGTGTACAAAAAAAAAAAACAGAAAGTACCTTAAAAGACCTATAGGACAACATCAAGTAGAATAACATTCCCATGATAGGGGTTCCAGAAGAGTGAGAAATATGCAGGAAACTTATCTGAACAAATATGGACTGAAAACTTCATTAATCAGGGGAAGGAAACAGAAATACTGGTCCAGGAAATCCAGAGACCCACACCAAGGCACATTATTATTAAAATGTCATAAGTTAATGATAAAGAGAGATTCTTAAAGGGAGTAAGAAAGAGAGAGAGAGGGAAACAAAATTATTACATACAAGGGCAACACCATAGCGCTCTCAGCAGATTTTTCAACCAGAAACTGCAGGCCAGAAGAAAGTGGCATAACATACTCAAAGTACTAAAAGAAAAAAATTTCCAACTAAGAGTACTCTTCCCAGTAAGGTGTCATTCAGAATTAAAAGAGAAATAAAGAGTTTCCCAGACAAACAAAGGTCAAAGGAATTCATCACTACTAAACTAGTCTTACAAAAAAATTGAGAGGAATTTCTTTTAATGGACAAGGACAAAATTAGCAGCAAGAAATTTTGAAGGGAAACAATTTTATGAGTAAAGCAAGCATATGATAAATGCAGTAGAACAAATACTTAAAAAACTAATATAAAGGTTAAAAGACAAAAATAGTAAAATCAACATATATAAAAAATTAAAGGGACTCCAAAATAAAGAGATGTAAAATATGAAAACATATATATAAAACATGAAAGGGGGAGTTCAAATGAAGTTCTTTTAAAATATGTTCAAATTTAAGTGTCATTAACTTAATATATGCTGCTGTATATTTAGGATGTTATATATAAATCTCATGGTAACCACAAACCAAAAACCTTTAATAAAGAGAGTTAACAATCACAAGCAAAGAGAGAAGAGAAGAAACAAAAAACAACCAGAAAACAATTAACAAAGTGGCAATAAGTACATACCTATCAATAATTACCTTAAATGTAAACAGTCTAAATGTTTTAATAAAAAAAAATGGGGTGATAGAGTGGAAACAAAAAATAAACCCATCTATATATTGTCCAAAGACACTCATCTCAAACCTAAATATACATGCAAACTGAAAGTAAAAGAGGAAAAAAAAAAAAAAGAGGAAAAATACAAAAGGAAATGAAAATAAAGTTGGGGTAGCAATACTTATATCAGACAAAATAGATTTTAAGACAAAGACAGTTATAGAGACATGGAGGGCATTACAAAATGATAAAGATATCATTCCAGAAAAGGATATAAAAATTATAAATACCTATGCACCTAAGATTGCAGCACCTAAATCCATAAAAGAAATATTAACAAATGTTTAATATCTGTCACAAAGGACTTGACACTAATGCAATAATAGTAGAAGAATATAACTCCCTACTTGTCTCAATGTATAGAAGCATCCAGGCAGAAAATCAATATGGAAACAGTGTCTTTGAACAACACATTAGACTGGATGAACTTAGACACACACAGAACATTCCATCTGAAAACAACAGAATACACATTCTTTCCAAGTATTCTCCAGGATAAATCACATGTCAGGCTACAAAATGAGTCTCAATAAATTTAAGAAGATTGAAATAATACCAAACGTCTTTTCCAACCATAAGGGTATGACACTAGAAGTCAATTACAAGAAAACCTGAAAACAAAACAAAACAAAACAAAACCAAAGACATGAAGGCTAAACAACATGCCACTAAACAACCAATGGATCAATGAAGAAATCAAAGAGTAAATTAAAAAAAATACATTAAGACAAATGAAAATAGAAACACCACAATCCAAAATTTTTGAGATACAGCCAAAGCAGCTCTAAGAAGGAAAATTTATAGCAGTATAGGCCTCAAGAAGTAAGAAAAATCTCAAACAATCTAACCCTATCTCTGAAGAACCTAGAAAAATAAATAAAAAACAAAAAAGCAAAGCCTAAAGTTAGTAGAAGGTAGAAAATATAGATCAGACCAAAAAATAGAGACTGATAAAATAGTAGAAAAGATCAATAAAACCAAGAGCTGGCTTTTTTTTTTAAGATTTATTTATTTGAGAGAGCTAGTGAGAGAGAGAGAAAGAGAGAGAGCACAGTGGGGAGGGGAGAGGGAGAGAGAGAATTCCAAGTACACTCCCCACTGTGTGTGGAGCCCAGTATGGGGCTCAGTCTTACAATCCTGAGGTCATGTCCTGAGCTAAAATTATGAGTTGGGCAGCTGGGGCACCTGGGTGGTTTGGTCAGTTAAGTGCCTGCCTTTGGCTCAGGTCATGGTCCCAGGGTCCCTGAGATGGAGTACCACACTGGGTTTCTTGCTCAGCAGAGAGCCTGCTTCTTGCTCTCCCTCTGCATGCTACTCCCCCTGCTTGTGCTCTCTCTCTCTTGATCAAATAAATAAAATCTTAAAAAAAAAAAAAGAGTTGGATTATCAACCAACTAGCCACCCAGGTGTCCCAAGAGCTGTTTTTTTTTTTTTTGAAAAGATAAGCAAACTCATAAAACTTTTGCCAGACTCATTAAGAAAAAGAGAGAACCCTAATAAATAAAATTAGAAATGAGAGAGGAGAAGTAATAATCAACACCACAGAACCAAGGATCGTAAGACACTACTACGAACTATAATATGCTTATGGACAATTTAGAAAAAAAATGGAATCGGAAAATTGGAGGAGGAGACGAACCATGAGAGGCTATGCACTCTGAGAAACAAACTGAGGGTTTTGGAGGGGAGGGGAGGGGAGTGGGTGTTAGGTGAGCCTGGTGGTGGGTATTAAGGAGGGCATGTACTGCATGGAGCACTGGGTGTGGTGTATAAACAGTGAATCTTGGAACACTGGAAAAATAAAAAAAAAGAAAAAGAAAAAGAAAAAAGAAAAAAAGTGGATTAATTCTTAGAAACATACAATCTTCAAAAACTGAATCAAGATAAAATTTAAAAACTGAACCGACTAATTACTAGTGATGAAATTGAATTAGTAAACAAAAAACCTCCAAGAAATAAAAGTTCAGAATCAGTGAGATTCATAGGTGAATTCTATGAAACATTTAGAAAAGAGTTAATACCAATTTTTCTCAAACTATTCCAAAAAATATGAGAGAAAAGAAAGCTGCCAAACACATTCTACAAGGCCAGCAATACCCTGATACCTAAACCAGAAAAAGACATGACAAAAAAAGAAAGCTACAATTCAATATCCCTGATGAACATAGATGCAAAAATCCTCATCAAAATATTAACAAACAGCATTCAACAGTACATTAAAAGGGTCATTCACCAAAATCAAGTGGAATTTATTCCAGGGATGCAGGTATGGTTCAACATCACAAATCAATGTGATAACATCATTAATAAAATAAAGGATAGAAATTATATGATCATCTCAGTAAGATGGAGAAAAAATATTTGACAGAATTTGTCATCCATTAATGATGAAAATTCTCAGCAAAGTGACTTTAGAGGCAACATACTTCAACATAATAAAGGACATATATAATAAATTTGTAGGTAATCATATTCAATGGTGAAAAACTGACCACACTTCCTCTAAGATCAGAAACAAGATAAAGATGTCCATTCTCGCCACTTTCACTCAGCATAGTACTAGAAGTCTTAGCTACAACAATCAGACAAGAAAAAGAAATAAAAGACATCCAAAGTAGTAAGGAAGAAGTAAAACTCTCAGAATTTTCAGAGGACATGATACTATGCATAGAAAACCCTAAAGGGTCCTCCAAAAAACTATTAGAAGTAATAAGTGAATCCAGTAAAGCTGCACCATACAAAGTTAATATACAGAAATCTGTTGCATTTATATACATTAATAATGAAGTAGCAGAAGGAAAAATTAAGAAAACAATGCCATTTACAATTGCACCAAAAAGAATAAAATATTTAGGAATAAACTTAACTACAGAGGTGAAAGACCTGTATTCTGCAAACTACAAAACACTGATAAAAGAAACTGAAGAGGACACAAACAAATGAACAGATGTACCAGGCTCATCGGTTGGAAGAATTAATGAAGATGAAATGTCCATACTGCTTATAGCAGTCTAAAGATTAAACTCAATCCCTATGAAAATACCAATAATATTTATCCCAGAACTAGAACAAATAATCCAAAAATTGGTTTAGAACCACAAAGACCCCAAATGCTGAAAGCAATCTTGAGAGAGAACAAAGTTGGAGGTATCACAGTCACAGCTTTCAAGATATATTACAAAGCTATAGTGATCAAAACAGTATGGTACTGGTACAAAAATAAACACATAGATTAATGGAACACAACAGAGAGCCCAGAAATAAACCCACGCTTATTTGATCAATTAATATTTGACAAAGCAGGCAAGAATATACAATGGGGAAAAGACAGTATCTTAAATAAATGGTATTTGAAGAATTTGACAGCCACATGCAAAAGAATGAAACTGGCCATAAGTCATGTATTTAATGAAAACTACATATACAAAAATTATCTCAAAATGAATTAAAGACTTGAATGTAAGACATGAAATCATAAAACTCCTAAAAGACATAGGTAGTAAATTCCTTCACAGAAGCATTAGAATTGTTTTCTTTTCTCTGACTCCAAAGCTAAGGTCCACAAAGCAAACAAAAGGGCAAAATAAACACATGGGATTCATCAAACTAAAAAGTTCTCCATAGTGAAGGAAACGACCAACAAAATAAAAAGGCAAGATACTGAATGGAAGAAGATATTTTCATATCATATATCAGATAAAGGGTCAATATCCAAAATATATAAAGAACTCATATGACTCAATGAAAAAAAAAATCTGATTTAAAAATGGACACAGTCAGGGAGTTTCCCCAAGAAGACACACAGATGGCCCACAGGTATATGAAAAGATGCTCAACGTCATTACTATCAAGGAAACACAAATCAAAACTACAATGAGGTATCACCTAACACCTGTCAGAATGCCTAATATGAAAAAGATAAGAAAATTGTTGGTGTGGATTTAGAAAAAAGGGAGACTTGTGCACTTTTATAGGAATGTAAATTGGTGCAACCTGTATGGAAAACATTATGGAGGCTTCTCAAAAAAATTAAAAATATAACTACCTCATGATCCAGCAATTTTACTTCCGGATACCTATCCACAGAAAACAAAAACACTAATTTGAAAAACATAGATGGATCTCTTTCTATAGAAGTCAAGCTATATCCACTGGTATTATGCTAAGTGAAATAAATTAGAGAAAAATAAATATCACATAATTTCACTTATAAATGGAATATAAGAAACAAAGCAAATAAAACACAGGCTTGCCAAAAAGGAGGGTGGTTGGGGTGTGTGAAATGGGTGAAGGGGATCAAGGAGTACAAACTTCCATTTATAAAATAATTAAGTCTTGGGGATATAACAGACATGGGAATTACAATCAGCAGCATTGCATTAACTTTGTATGATGACGGTTACTAGATTTATTGTGGTGATTAGTCTGCAATGTACACAACTGTTGAATCACTATGCTATACACATGAAACAAATGTATGTCAATAATATTTCAATTAAAAAAGGAGAAAAGGAATTTTGGATAAAGTGGGGATGGATCTAGGAGGTAGGATGCAGTCCTCTTGTTTCTAGATGGTTTCCTTTGTGTGAGTTCCCATCTATATTCCTCAAAGATCATGACATTTGCAATATAATCATTGTACTTTAAGTTTATTCATTTTGTGTAATTCCTCATTCATTAGTAAATTCTTTTATTTTATTTGTAAAAAGTCCAACATGTTTTGCAGTTATGCAAAGGGGTAACAAGGTGAAGATAATTATTTTGAATGTGTGCAGAAGTATTAAAGGCCACAGAATGGTGGGTGAGGCAACCCCCAGGAAAAGGAAAGTGGGCTTATTGCCTCATGACCCCTACCCATGAGAAGATTCTCCTTTTAGTGCTACTAAGTTCTGTATTTCACTTTTCTTATTCGTTCATTCATTCATTCATTCATTCTTTGAGAGACAGGGTGTTCATATATGAGTGGGGGGGAGGGGCAGAGAGAGAAACTGAGGTGTTACCCTCGCAGCATGGAGCCTGATCCCTAGACCCTAAGATCACGACCTGAGATGAAATTGAGAATCTCACACTCAACCAACTGAACCCCCCACACATCCCCTGTGTTTTGCTTTTCTTAGGGAAGATCTACTTTTCTAGAGGGGATCTCTTATAGAATGGCATGAGCTATTGAAATAATAATACCAATAAGAGGTGTTTCAACAAAATTCATCTTAATGCTGTAGAGCTGAATAGATCTTAGAATCTGAATATTGACATTTAGGATAATAATGATGTTAAAAGAAAAAAGTTTATGTTTAAAACTATGTTTTAAGTATGTAGTCTATGTAATATATGTTTGTTGAAGAGATAAATCAAAATATTGAGAAAAGCATCAAGAGTAAAAGTCTCCAGCCACCTGGATGGCTCAGTCATTAAGCATCTGCCTTCAGGTCAGGTCTTGATCCCAGGGTCCTGGGATTGAGCCCTACATTGGGCTCCTTGTTCTTGGAAAGCCTGTTCTCCCTTTCCCATTCCTCCTACTTGTGTTTCCCCTCTCGCTATGTCTCTCTCTGCCAAATAAATAAATAAATAAAATCTTAAAAAAAAAGAATAAAATTCTCTCATAGCCTATTATTTCTAGCATTCTTTTATGTACCCTATTTTACAGAGAAATAATTTTTTAAAAAGACATAGAAAATGCTAATTTTGTTTTGTGACTTCATTTTTTCCCAGTTATTATAGGATCTTGTCCATAAATGTATTTCTTACATTTAACTTAAGCACAGTCTTAACTTTTGTAGAGGTGTAAAGGTTTGTTTCCTCTGAGCTATACTTTCTCATTTCACCTCTTGTATCCTGGATATTGTGGGATGGGGTGCAGAGGGCAGGGGAAGATAATTTACTTTCTCCTGTTGAGCGATGTGATTGGGTGTAAAGACCCCACTCACAGCTCTAAAAGTACACCCAAATTGGTTTAACTTTGTCAGAGCTTCTACCTTCAGCCCCTGTGATCAGTACAAGAATGGGGGTGAAACAACTTGGACCAATAACAGATGCCAGGACAAGTAGACAGATCAGAAGAGCCTTTTTCTCTTCTGCATGATGTTTGGATTGTGAAGCTTAAAGTCCCCATAGCCATTTTGTGACCATAGAGAGGAGCCCAGAACTGCCCAAGGAAGTCTCCCTTCTGTGAGCCTCCAGGATGGGTTAGAATTGCCTTTCCCCTGTTCTGGAGAGCCTTCCCCCAAAAGAGTGGGCCACAGAGGACTTGTATAGAATAGTTCTGGTCATAATAAGATGCAGCAATACTTCGTGGCATTCTTACTCTCTGAACCTCAGTTTCAGTGCCAGTAAGGTGGAGGGAAAACCATCACTACACCTGGTGAGAATTTAAGGAATATATTGAAGAACCATGAGTATTGTGAGATTGGGGTGTTGTGAAACACCAGACACAACAATACAGAGGAGTGGGGAGAAAGCGAGAGAGGGAGACAGAGGGGATGTGACTAGGAGTCTGGCCCTGGGGATCTTGCTCAGATGCAGACTATTCATTGAGAGGACTAAGATGAGGCCTGAGTTTCTGTGTTTCTAACTAGCCCCCTCCTCTTGGTGATACTGATCAGTTGGTTTGCAGACAATTTGGGAAGCAAAGTTCTAGAACAAAAATTAGGATGGACCTCATTATCCTTACTTGCATTCCCTAGAAGCCCTCTTTCCTATCCATTCAATGTCAGTTCTGGATGTGTTCAATATTCTGTGTGCTCTGTTTGTTACTACATAGAGGAAAAGGCTTTATTATGGCAGGCAAAGGGGATGCCCCATAACCTCTGTTTATCCTGTGTAACTTAATTGGAAACTCCTTTACAAACGGAGCTAAGCTCATAAGTCAGAAAGCACTCATGGAATCATGGCCAAAGATGGGTGGAGGGCTTCTACGGAGGGAAGGTAGGAAATGAAAGGTTCTCAGTGTCATCAATTCACCATTGTTGGATATTCACATCTCACTGCACATGAAACAACTTCATCTGCAGTTTCCTTCATGAGTACAGGAAGATCAAATTACATTTTGGGTAAAAGGTAGGTAAGAAGGCATCCCATCGGCAAGAATTTTACATGTGGCCAGAATCCAGTATCAGGGTTCTGCACACTTGAGACATAATTGAAGAGCAATAGATTCAGACTCAGAAGAACTAATTACCTCCAGAAGTCTGAAGTTACCTGCTTAGATTCTTGGACAAGCTACTCAAGCTACAAACTTGGACAAGCTACAAATCTCCCTGAGATTTATATTTTTCACCCATAAAATGGAGGTATCAAATAGCACAAGCTTTCTAACAACCCTACCATGAGGAACAAGTAAGAAAATAGATGGAAGAACTTTGAAAAACAAAAAGAACATTATATAGTTCTGAAGAATTATAGGGACATGAGTTCTAAGGCAACTTAGCTACCCAATTGTCCAACTGTAAAATTATGGCTAAGACTTTAAAAACCCATTAGGTGGGACCTAAATATACCCAAGGAAGGGGTAAAAAATAGAGAAAGGTGTACAAGCTGCTCAGGAAACCTATCATGTACCATGCTGGTACATGGCTAGTCATCCTTGCCTCCAAGGTCAGGACAGAGCCAGCCAAAGCAAGACTCCAAATGATGGACTAGGTGGCCCCTTGGAGGTGTGTAGTGTGCATTTAGCTTGAAGCTAAAGAGCTCTTACTGCTTTAATAAAGCACATTTGAATAAGAGGATGGAGTCAGTTTTTTCCATGTTGTTGATAGTAGAATGAGAATACCCCAAGAATCCAATGTAAGGAGGGAAAAGAACAGAGAAAGTATCCATACTTCTCTTCCACCAAACCGTTATATACATTCTGGAAGCCTTCCAACTCCCGAATATTCTTTTCTAACTCCTTGATCTGAATTAACAAATACCATACTCTTATGCTGAAGAGATTGGAGCACATGCTCTGGATTGGTTTCTTGATGTTTTTGGAAGAAGCACGAATAACTCAGAAACTACCTGGCATACATAGCAGAGGATCTGGGACCTGGCCAGAGGAAAGCATGAAAACAGAGTGGTTATAAACTCTTGTGTCTTAGTTTGCATGGTCTAATAATCAGAAGATGTTGTTTTAGACTTCATGAACAATATGATTCTTATAGGTAATGAAAGTGAGGATACTGGGCTGGGAATAGAGAAGATGAGCAAGTCAAAGAATCAACTCTGTCCAAAGAATCACTCTTCCATTTTGCCATTAGATTCTGTTCAAATGTTTTCTTCTAGGTGTGTCTATCTCTGACACCTGTTCAGAAAATTAATACCCACCCAATGCATATAAACACATTGCATCTCTCTTCCTTCCTTGTTTATCTCAGCACTTGGCATCCTATATACCTATATATATTTTTTTCAGTTATCTCTCTTTGACACTATATGGTAGTTTCATGAAAGTTTGATTTCTTTGTTTACTATTGTATACTCAGCATGTAGCACAGTCTGAAAATAATAGGGGCTCAATAAGTATCTCTGAAAGAATGACACTGTGATATCAATGTCTCTGAACCCTTCCTTTCCCTTACAGTTTTAAATTATTCTTATGTTTCCCCCCATTCTTCTTATCTCCTTCAATGTTTTTATTAGCCTACTTTAATCATCATCACTATGCTCATCGGATAAATTTTTCTGTATTTCTATTTGTGGAGAATTTGAAAACCTGTGGCTCTCCAAGGCAACACCTTCCTGGCAATATAGCCATTGAGCACAAGAGGGACGATCAATTGCATTTCAAATCAAACATTTCTCAATCTCCTTCAGGGAGATGGCTTCTTTTGTGAAATGCACTTCTCAAGGTATCTTTCTCCCCTGGGCATTTATGAAAAGTGACTAGGATAGTTAGATAAAAGAAAAGTCATCAGATCACTTTCCTATTGATATCATAAATCAGGGCAAATGGTATGCCAATGTTCTAACTCCCTGAATGGCACTGTGATTTCTGAGTGGCAAGAAACACATTTCTCTAGTGTGAGAAATTTTGTCACAGGAAGGAAAATATCATTGGAAAATGTTTGACCTATAGTAAGCACTCAAAATTTTTGGAATGAGTATGTGGATGAAATCCCCCTGGATGCTTCCTTTTTCCTTCCTATGTTGGTGGCTTGAATATGGGGATTTGTGGTAGAATTAACTACATGTCCATACTTTTTTCTCCAAAACCCAGCTGTCCCTGTGTAGCCTCTGTCTTCCTGTACATAAAACATTCCATGTGCATCTGGAGACTCAGAGAAAGGACCCCGCAAGTCTGCACATGAAATTTGCAGCAAGCTTCTGCACCTGTGGGCTGAGCGATCTGGAATATATTTGTGTTCCCCGGTCACACTTGGAGCAGTGAGATTTGACCTTTAGAAAGCAGTGGTTTGTTGAGAGCCTGTTCTTAGTTCTTTTTAAATCATGTACACATTGCAAAACTCGGACACCTCTGCCTACCAAAGGCTGAAAGAATGTGCCTTGAAGCCAAGTCTAGACAGAATTCCAAGGCAGGGGAGTCAGTGGGACAGGGAATCACTACAGGGTCTATGCCAACTTTCTGTCCTGCTATTTTACCATTTTTGTGTTTCTGGATTTTAGCCAACATGAGAGGCCTTTTGTGCCAAGAATGACCATAACAAGTGGGTTGGGGTTTCCACTGAAGGTTAATTTAAATGTTTCACCTTCCTTCAGCTCCTCATTTAGCGTGTGTTACTGTTCCCGAGGCAGCCCCAAGACTTTCCAGGCCTCTGGTTACTGAGGAAAGGAGCAAAGGGAGGCCAAGCTTACTCTGTCATTTCTTAGTTTATAGACACCTGTAATCAATCATCAGATGAATGGGGATTTACAAAAACAATTGAATTAGGAAAGTACTAATCCCAACTGTCAATGTGATAAGTAAAATACAGAATGAAGGTGGAGAAGACAGACAAGGTATTTCTATAGCACTTTCTACAGATGTGCAATCCAACTTAATAACTCAAGGCTGTGCCATACCTGAACCACAGAGCTTATATTCTATTAAAAGCTGGCACCCCAAATCCTCATGAGGTTCATGATCTTTATCTTAAACTGTCTGTCCCCACATATTTCAAACTCTGTGTCCTGAGGGTGACATTCTCACAATGTCCGACTTTCTTTGTTTATAGTCAGCTCTCTCTCTCCCTCATCCCACACATCTAATCAGTCTTGAGTCCTGCTGATTTTACTTCCTGCCCATTCATATCCACCTCTACTGCCACTGCCCTGGCACTGGCCCTACCATCACTCACCTAGACCACTGCAGTCATCTCTGACTCACCCTCCTCAGCCATATTCTCTATCCCAAACCCACTCTCAAACCCATTCTCCACACTGCAGGCAACACGATGAATCTACCATACAAATCTGACCTTGCTCTTTCCTGCCTCACATTCTCATCTTTGGTCATACCAGACTGTTTATAAACCACCCAACACCACCCTCCACACACACCTCTGCGGTGTCAAAGGTGCTTGTGCCTTTGCCCTTGCTTACCCACTTCCCAGGCATTCCTAACTTGCTTCACTAACATTTACTTCTCAAGACTTGGGTAAGGTTATATGTTTTAGAAATCTTCTCAAATACACCAGTTTGGGACAAATGTCCTTTCTCACTCTGATCATAACTTTCTATGTAATTTTTAAATCATTTGATAACATATCTTCCTTAAATTCTCAGATCCCACAAGGTAGGATATTACCTACAATGCTTGGTCCAATACTTAGAACACAATGGGTACTCAAGGTGGCTTTGTTCAATGGAAACTATTAACTTCACTTTCTCCTCAAATCAGTTTGAGATTAGCTTTACTTACCTTCACAATTAAGCTTCACTTTCTCCTCAAATCAGCTCTTGCCGTTGATTCCCTTGACTTGCTTTTATTTCTTGTCTTGGCAATGGTTTAGACTATTCTTCTTCTAGTGATGCTGCTCTGTTGTCTTGGTGAAGTAGGACCACTACTTCTATATAGGACCAGTACTGCGAGGGCATCTCTCAGAGGAGCTCAGGATCCAGTCTTGGAACTCTCAGTGGCCTCTTTACAGTTCTAAGAAGCTTTTTCAATGAAGATTTGATTCCTCAATGACTTTGAAGTTAGGTTTGGTGAGTTGAGTACATGATTACTGTGAAATTAAAAAATTGTCTCAGAATAAAGTCAGAGAGGAATATGATTATATGGAAGAGATAACAACTGTATAGCATCCTACAGACACTAAGGTCTGGTCATCATATTTGGAGATGTAGGTAGACCTAGTACCCAGTTAGTAATGTTTCTTTTATGAATTCTGGCTGCATATCAGCATCACCTAGAAACTTTCAGAAAAGCTGATAGCCAGGTACAATCCCAGAGATTCTGATTATTTATTTGATCCAGGTACAGCTTGAGTATTGGCATCTTCTAGAAACTCCTCCAACAATTTTCTCTCCATTAGCTTCTCCCAGGTTAGAGTGAGTCTTGTCCATTGTGCTCCTAATGATAGTGGATTTCACAAAAGCTTAGGTGATCTCTCTTTAGCACAGCTTCAAATGATACTTCAACCTGGAATTTCACTATAAGAGCCATTTGTGGGGGGAAAAAGAACTACAGAAGGATCACATTTATGTTTTTCTAACAGTTAATTTAAGCTTTGCTAGATACTTGCACATATAAATATATACCCAATGCAAATGTAACATATCTTGTGTATAAACAGTATGTAGGAGGACAGGCATTCCTGTGCTGTGACCTGCTGAAATAACATACTTTTAACTTATTTGGAAAAAGTCTGGGGATTGGCCTTCATAAACCTAGGTGGGAAAACATTACAGGGAAGCAAAATTTGCCATCCCAAAATGTGTCTCTTTGGCATGTGGATTATTTCAGGCTGATAATTCTGAAAAACAAAAAAACAACAAACAAACAAACAAAACCCAGAAGACTTAAGAAGCTTTTGTTTTTACCTGTCCTTGTAACTGCCTAAAAGAGGGGAGCACTGGATGTGGCCCACAATGAATTTTGGAACACTGGAAAATAAATTAAATTAAATTAAAACAAAAACAAAAACAAACAAACAAACAAAAAATTTAGGGGCACCTGAGTGGCTCAGTGGGTTAAATCCTCTGCCTTCAGCTCAAGTCATGATCCCAGGGTCCTGGGATCGAGCCCGGAGTCAGGCTCTGCTCAGTGGGGAGCCTGTTTCCTCCTCTCTCTCTGCTGCCTCTCTGCCTACTTGTGATCTCTGTCTGTCAAATAAATAAATAAAATCCTAAAAAAAAAAAAAAAGAATTTAGATAGAGGACCTATTCCAGGAAGGGAGTTATCACCACAGATAACTAGAGTATTAATATGAATGAGGTATGGGAGATAGGGAAGAAACTAGCAAAGCCTGTTTGATAAAAAGTCCTATGTTTCTGAGTAGCTCAGCAAATATTTGTTTACTGAACATTTATTCTTTCCATTCTTCCCATAAATTGTCTCCCCTCTCTGTGAAGCCCAGGACCCCTACCCCCTTCTCATTGGTCCAGAATGACAGATATACCTCATTTTGCCTGACTATCTTTGGAATCTCATATATACATGGGTTCCCTTTACATGTGTAATTACATCTGGTTCTCTTCTGTTAATCTGTCTCATGTCAATTTAAGTCTCAGATCAACCAGAATATTATTAAAGAGTGGAGAAAAGTTTTTTCCTCCCCAGCAATAGCTTTCAGGATGAAGGGGCTGCCTGAAAGACAAGCTCTCCTGTTGCTCAGTTTTTATTCATTTATTTTTCTTTTTAAAGTATTCCTCATGTTTTCCTGAAGGAAGACCAACCACCATTGAGAAGACTAAATAGTATATCCACCCTTGGCAATATAACTTGTTTTATTTTTTTTTTCATTTTTCAGGTATTTCACACCTGCTACATTGGAGTTACAAATTCAAAAATTCTATGCTCACATTTCTTTAGGTCTTTGAAGAGCATCCACCTTGAGAAGGTAGGGTAGCTGAGGTTAAGCAAAAGTATTTGATACTTCATATTCATTGAGGAGACTGTAGGTTATATGACAGTGATTATAAAGCAATTAGAGTGGTGCCTTGCACCCAGTTAGTCATATATAAGTGCTTGTTAAACAAAACCAAATACAAATAGTAGAAAGCTGCTATTTTTGCTTCCTGAAGCTCCCAAATTTATTCTAGGGAGCAAAGCTTCCAGGATCAGGGCAATAGTAGGACATTCAGGTATACATTTCTAGCACTTTTATCTTCTTTGATTCCTTCCTAATAGTCTTATAGCAAAGGGTTTTACTTTGCCAGTTCTTTCCTTTCCAGGATAATTTAGGAGTGCTTTGTTTTGTCTCTGAGATTTGGGAGCAGGCAGAGTTCACAGAAAAATTATAAGTCAATTTAAAGCAACTCAACAAGTTCTTATTAAGTATCACTATGTTTGTGTGTGCATATGTATTTCTAATTATACACACACACACACACACACACACACACACACACACACAACCTATTGGTTTTGGATGGAAGGAGTTTGCAATCAGGTTTATATGTCCCTAATTTATCCATTTCCCAAACATTTTCTTGCAAAGAGCCTGACATTAAACAGAATAATTTTCTTTAGGGTATATAATGACAGATATTCTACTGTAAATAACTAAGTTAGACTCTGCTAGCTTAGGTTAAAAAAATGATTTTGTATGAAAGATCGTGGAGAAAACTCAGAATTAAGGAAAACTTCATGATTATTTTTCTTCAAGACACTACACTATATCGTGTTTTGTTAAGGTGAGAAATTGGATGTAATTACAATGAAAAAGGAATCGATGGATTTAAGGGACAGATGTAGTGTGATCTGATTTATATTTAGATGTGGGAGATAGGATCAGGATAGTCAGGAGACACATTTCGGCCAGGGGAGAAATGATGGGGCTCTTGCTAGTGGGAAATATCCACATGGAGTGTAATGGATAGAGGTGAAACATATTTTTAAGTTTAGGGAAGGGAAAGAAGTATCAAAGGTTCCTCATTACCGACTCTAGGACTTCTGACAGGACTAACGAGGTGAACAGTCATGCTACATACTAAGAAGAAAAAAACTGAAATAGAAATATGTTTGAGTATGTTATCAAAATTATTGTTGTGGCAGTTTGAGGTGCCTATTATATATCCACATGGAAATGCTAAGTCAAGAGTAGGTATTGGTATCTGGAGTTTCAGGAAAAGACCAGGGCTAAGGGGTATCTCTTTTTAATTTTTATATAGGTAAATTTAAAGTGGTGGGGATAGATGAATTTTCTGAATTAAAGACACACAGAACAAAAGAGGGGTAGGATGGCACATTTGAGTGGGCACTTTAAAGGTCAACAAGAGGAGACAAGGGAAGAGGGAAAGCAGGAGAGTGTGGAGTCACAGCAACTCAGCAAAGATGAATTAAACCTTGCTGAGAAGTAAAGAGAGCAGAGAGAGGCTGCCAATAGATTTGGTGGTGGCATAGAGGTCATGGGTGACTTTCACAAAGACAGACACAGTGGTAGAAATAGAGGACTTATTGGGATATGATTTTCTTCATTCTACCTAGAACAGTGGGAAGCAGAGAAAGGAATACTAATTGGAGGGAGTGTAGCCTCAAGGTGGGATTATTTTAAGGTTGCCTGTTTGGATGCTGATGGTAGTGATCTAGTAGAAAGGGAGAATGTGATGATTTAGCAAAGACTGGAGCCAAGTCTTTGAAAAGACAAGAGGGCATGAGATCCAGGTGTGTAATTGGAACACTTACCATTTGATGAGAATGGGAACTTCATCCCTTAGCAAAAGGCAGAGGGCAGAGAACTGGTGGTCAGCAAATATGGTGAAGGAGAGATGAAAAAGCTCCTACCTACTTGTGTGTTTTCTCCATAATTGTTACCTCAATAATAAGGTAACAGCTGAAGGTAAGAAGAGCCTTGGTGTAGAAAATATGAAGATAAACGGGTAGAAAATAGTTGTTTGGGGAGTTTAAAAGTGAACATGAAAGGGAGATACTTATAGAGCTGCCTGGTACTATTGGGTGTCTATTTCAGATTTCGGACATGAAATTTGAGACCAGTCTGTATAATGGGGTTTTTGTCTACCAGTGTTTAGCTGCAAAGGGACAGGACCCAAGCCTTCTATTATTAATAATAATACTAGCTAGCATATATTGAATGCTTACTTTGTGTCAGATACTTTTTTAAAAATATTGCTTCATTCTTTATTATCAAATGATCAAGATTAGCAGTTCAAAAGTGAAGATATTTAATTATTACCTATAAAACTATTATAACTCCTCCTTTCTTTTTTTAAAATAACTTTTAATAGTCATTTTTAAAAATTTCTTTTCAGCGTAACAGTATTCATTGTTTTTGCACCACACCCACTTCTCCATGCAATACTTGCCCTCCCTAATACCCACCACCTTGTTCCCCCAACCTCCCACCCCCACCCCTTCAAGACCCTCAGGTTGTTTTTCAGAGTCCATAGTCTCTCATGGTTCACCTCCCCTTCCAATTTCCCTCAACTCCCTTCTCCTCTCCATCTCCTCATGTCCTCCATGTTATTTGTTATGCTCCACAGATAAGTGAAGCCATATGATAATTGACTTTCTCTGCTTGACTTATTTCACTCAGCATAATCTCTTCCAGTCCCGTCCATGTTGCTACAAAAGTTGGGTATTCATCCTTTCTGATGGAGGCATAATACTCCATAGTATATATGGACCACATCTTCCTTATCCATTCATCCGTTGAAGGGCATCTTGGTTCTTTCCACAATTTGGTGGCCGTGGCCATTGCTGCTATAAACCTATGGACCCTCAGCTCTATGGTCAAATAATCTTCGACAAAACAGGAAAAAATATACAGTGGAAAAAAGACAGTCTCTCCAATAAATGGTGATGGGAAAACTGGACAGCTATATGTAGAAGAATGAAACTCAATCATTCTCTTACACCATACACAAAGATAAACTCGAAATGGATAAAAGACCTCAACATGAAACATGAATCTATCAGAATCCTAGAGGAGAACATAGGCAATAACCTCTTTGATATCAGTCACAGCAACTTCTTTCAAGATATGTCTCCAAAGGCAAAGGAAACAAAAGCGAAAATGAACTTTTGGGACTTCATCAAAATCAAAAGCTTCAGCACAGCAAAGGAAACAGTCAACAAAACAAAGAGGCAATCCATGGAATGGGAGAAGATATTTGCAAATGACAGTAAAGACAAAAGGTTGATATCCAGGATCTATAAAGAACTCCTCAAACTCAACACACACAAAACAGACAATCATATCAAAAAATGGGCAGAAGATATGAACAGACACTTCTCCAACGAAGACATACAAATGGCTATCAGACACATGAAAAAATGTTCATCATCACTAGCCATCAAGGAGATTTAAATTAAAACCACATTGAGATACAACCGTACACCAGTTAGAATGGCCAAAATTAGCAAGACAGGAAACAACATGTGTTAGAGAGGATGTGGAGAAAGGGGAACCTTCTTACACTGTTGGTGGGAATGCAAGTTGGTGCAGCCACTTTGGAGAATACTGTGGAGATTCCTCAAGAAATTAAAAATAGAGCTTCCCTATGACCCTGCAATTGCACTCCTGGGTATTTACCCCAAAGATACAGATGTGTCAGATACTTTTTAAAGCACTTTACAAGTGCTTACTTTATGATGTATGTGCTATCATAAATAAGGAAACTGTGGCACAATTTCCTTGTTCGAGGTCACACAGTAAGCAGTGGCTAGAGCACATTACAGATCCTAGCAGTTAGGCTCAAAGGACCACATACTTTGCACTTCATAGCATTATTACTAAGAAAAACAAGCCAATGATATACAAAGCATCTAGCACAGTGTTCTGCCCACAGGAATCATTCAGTGAATTTTAGCTAATAGGAATAACAGCATTTAGAAATTTACTTCATAGAAATTTTGTAAAGTTTAAAAAAGCTGACATGTGTGAATTCTGAGATTAGCACCAGGAACTTAAAATGTTGGTGCACTCCTGCTCTATCCTTCCCCCACCAACCAGGTAATCAGATCAGATCAGATTTGACGGCCAAGAGCTGTGTTGCCAAGGGAGACCACTAGGTGGCGCCACTAAAGAGCAAGCCTGTTCCATTCACCTTTGGGTCTTTAATTCAGATACAGGTGGGCAAGCAGAAGCGGGACCTTGACAACCAAAACGAAGAGTTGTCATAAATAAATAAATGGACAGAGAAGGGGAGAGTTGCATTTAAAGCATCCATCTGGGCAAGCAAATAAAGAGTATGTATATCCAAAGAAACTGTTATTTGATAGGCCAGCAACGAAAGCCAATGCAAATTTCTTATGCTTGCATGCTAAATAAGACAGGAATCTTGCCTACTTTCTCTAAATCAGGCTATGCTCCAAGACTGTTAAATCCATAGGTCAGACGAAATCTCAAACAGTGGGCACGGACGTACACATCTTTCCTTTTCGTGCCTCCTGCACAGGTAATTGAGATGCAGTGCTGTAACTAAGTAAGGTCTGTGTTCCTGCCCCCAGCTTCGACCCAGCCCAACCTATAATTTGATAGCTATCTCTCTCGTGGGCAGCTCCATCCAAGGGCAACAAATGAAAACACCTAGTGTTCAAGGAACGTTGCCTCAGAAGGCGACTATGCCAGGTATCCTCGTTGGGGCAGCACCTACATTCCGTTCGTTTCTTTCTGAATGGCAGCAGTCAGCCACAGAACAGCACAGCATACTTTCCTTATCTTTGTTTCCCTCAGAGCAGTGATGTAATGTGATGGAAATCTCTGCCTGTTTATTGTATCATCAGCAATAGCTCTACGACTACATAGTATTCTGAAAAGGGCACAGATGCAATTAAAATGTAAGTAAACTAAAAACCCACCTCACCACCTTATCATGGCCCTTGGGTACATTTTCCAAGTTCCACCCTTCCTAACCCCGGCCATGTTCAAGTCTTGGTATTGTTTCCTGGATTGCCCCACTAAGGCCATATGTATCTGCTTGTAGCCAGTGCAACTGAGCTCCCCAAACACAGATTCCCATGAAAACGGAACAAAAAAGAAGGGAGAGGCAGAGCATGTTAAATGTCTCATTAGGCCTTCTGTCTGATTCTCATTAGATTCGCCGACTGCTTCTCATTAGGCCCAGGGCCTCAACTTCTTGCAGGCCCTGAACATGTAGGCCAGTGCTTATTGTCATGGTTGGTCCAGAAGATCCATTTCATTTATTCACAAATTGAATGTGGCTTCTGAAAAGTCCCGGGCAATTTTTATTTTTGGCAAAGTTAAGACAGGCTTATTGTTTTTATTTGCTATTTTTCAAGCAATCCTAAGCAGGGCAGGCAGGAGAAATAATTTAAAGACCCAGCACAGAAACTTCAAACTCTGCTGAAGAACTGGGGTGTCGGGAGCCAACTGGTCAGTCTGAGGTGCAAATATCAGCAATGGGTGACATTGTGGGCAAAGTGCCCACAGGCAGGGTATGGAGGAGGACAGCCATCAGGGGCCATCGATGAGGAGCAACTCCCATCCCCACTGCTCTTTGGGAACATTTGCCCCGTTGTTGAATTGAGAGCCAGATGATAGTACGGAAAAGTCACCATACAGTCGAGTATTCTACAGACTATGTGTGTAGCGTGAAAAGAAATCATTTATATCTTAATATTCTTCCCATTAAGGCAAGTGGCTGCTTCCTTGTACTAGGAAGAAAGCTTCCAAACTATGGCGCTATTGGATGACATCAGTGGACATGGCCCTGAATTTTAGTACAGAATGTGTATCTTCACAGGAGGAAACAGATATAGATGAGCATTTGCTCAAAGAATGGCAAACAAATGCCTACCTTCTATGTTCTCTCTTTGGTCTTTTTTTCTGTCGTGATGTTTGCGTTTCTTATTTGATGAACATGATGCAAGATGGTTTTGAGAGTTATCTGACATCTGAAATAAGAGAAGTGATACTCACAAGGAATTATTATTATTATTATTATTATTATTATTATTATTTTCTTCTCTGACAGTCAAGTTCGAAGGAGGAAATTTGGTACCTTCACAAAGCAAATGTTTCTTTCTGAACTGATACGTGATCTGGGTTAGATATATAGACCTGTAGAGAGGAAAATGAGATTGCTCAAGAGAAATATTTGTGAATTTAGATATCAGTATAAGATTTGATACCTTCTCCCTCCTTTATAGGAGGAGGGAGCCTCCTCCTCCTGTATATGCCTTACACAGAGGGGAGAAAAAAGGTGCCTCCATAGAAAACCCTGTCCTCTGTCAGGAAGTTAAGGCTGGTATTCCCCAAGGAAGGAGGAAGGTGATGACTCACTGAGGAGGCAGTGGGTGTGGTCCCTTTTAGACATGCTCCAGCTGCTCCATAAGCTGGAAAGACATGGTCACTTCTCCTTTGTGGATTCTGCCTGAGTTTGCACTGTCCCGTTTCTGAGATGGAGCTGAAATCATATTTTTATCCTATCTCATATGAAGAATTTCTGTTTTGGCACGTGACCGTATCAATGCAGTAACATTTTTTTTTGAAGATTTTATTTTTATTTATTTATTTGACAGAAAGAGACACAGTGAGAGAGGGACACAAGCAGGGGGAGCAGGAGAAGGAGAAGCAGGCTTCCGGCTCAGCAGGGAACCAGATGGGGGGCTGGATCGCAGGACCCTGGGATCATGACCTGAGACAAAGGTAGACACTTCACAACTGAGCCACCCAGGTGCCCCATAATAACTTATTTTTAAGGTTACTGCTACGTGCTCAGCCCTAAATGATCCTGTGTAGAGACTAGAGAATAGAACTTGCTCGTGTGAAAGGGTATGGCCATCTCAAAGACGAATCTATGAAAGGTTTTTTTTCCCCTCCCCTCCAATACTGACTTCTAAACGAGTTTCAGCATCCTTCATGAGCTGCCCTCATCCTTTCGTAAGTACTTTATCTTTGGAGGACTCGGCTTCTGAGCATTCCAGGAAATGTGTATCCCAGACTGCAGTGTTCATTCACAATATTCTCAAACAAAAAATCTTTTTCTCCTAATTGGCTGGCTCACAGAGTACACTGTTTTATGAAGCCCTTCTAAAATGGCAGGCAGATCTCTGTGCGTTAGTATCTGGAAGAGACATTCTTGTCGGTGCCCTGGGCCATGATTGTGGAGATGACATAAAAAATTTTGGCTCAAAAGCTCTTTAGCAAAAAGCTCAGTTCAGAGACAGGCTAGAACAATGGGCTGAAAATGATCTTGGCCTTTCAAGGGCTTTATCCTATCCAAAGTTCCAGGAGGAGAACCTGATCTCCCAGAAAGTATTTCTTTTATTGCCAACCATAGAGAATCACTGACAAAACTAATTAAAGAATTTGAACCTCATTCTGTCTTTCCTTAGCTGACCCTCAACCAGGGGCTGGACCCAAAACAAAGACACAAGATATAGAATATGAGGCTCTCACCAGGGTAAAGAAGGCTGCGTGCTCTCATTCCCCTCTTTGAAAGAGCTACTTGAACGCAAAATACCTCACCCCCCCCCTTTTTTTTTACAATGGTAAAAGCTTTGGGTTGCCATCAGAAATAATGAAGTTTGAAGTTCCTGAATGTTATCCGTTTATTGGACTCGACTTTCCACCCTTTCCTTGAATTCAAGGAGCGAGGTCAAAACGGTGAGTTCTCATGGAAAATTAAGCACTTTTGCAAAGGTGCTTAAAGAAATATGGTTGTTTCAGGTTTCAGACTCTCCAGGGATTGATGGCCATTGATTTCTAGGCTTAAGACAATGATAAAGACTTCCTGATATGAATGGACTTATGTGGAATCTGGCCAGTCTACCTGAAAGGCTTCCTGCCATAAAATACTTGGTCCTGTCCTGGATATTCACCCCTCTTGTTCTTTAACCACCACCACCCACCCCCACCCCACATTTTAAGATTGCATAGTTTGGCAGTCACAGCAATGATCACATGGAATGGCATTTATTGATTGAATGAATACCTTGGCTGATTGAAGAATAACTATTTTAAGATTGTGAAGTGATTTCTGAAAGCTACATAAATACCCACCGAAGTGATCTATTATAACATACATCTTGATTAGTTATGTACTGATATAAATTTTAAGGAGAGGGGCCTGAGGGAGGCTCCAGAAAGAATTTTTCATTTTGATAAGGGAAAATACTAGGCTTAGAGGTTCATAATTCATTTTTAAAATTAAAGAGCAGAAACACAAATGCTATTTTATTTTAAAATGCATTTTCTTGGTTTTAGCTTTGGTAACAAGGAAACAAAGGTTTGGGCCCAAGAGTCATGATATCGAAATAATGGGTCTCCTTCCTTGACTTGTACACTAACTTGACTTACTGTTACTGCACTGATTAGGCTGCACAATCCTGTTTGATCCGTTGAGATTGCCTCTGTAGAACAGGCTTTTCCAAAGGCATTTTTACATTAAGTCAAGGCCCCCTTAATCCAGAGTAAAACTATGTATCTACAAGAGTGGCTAAATACAAACAAGGGTAGTCTCAAGCATGTGTTCCGATTGGGAACTCATGTGCTCCTCTCTGAGTCTGGCTGGAGTATTGTTCCTGCTGTGTGCACGCCTTAGGAGATCACCCAGGGAACCGGATGCAATGCTTTGGCACATCATCTAATCCCCTCACTCTGGAGACCTAGATTTCAATGCCAGATAGATTCTCTTGCAAATGACCAAATACTTGACTTTGAACTTTTGATGAAAGATTTAATGTGGGGTGATCAATGGGTGAAACTACATTATGTAACCCTAGAAATATGCAAAAAGAGAGAAAATAAAATGGGAAATTAACATTCTTGGATTATTTTACCATGAGAGAACAAAAATTACTTGAAGTAAAGGCTTTTATGACAATGGGATCTTGAAGGAATTGCAACTGAAATCCAAAGAAAAATGAAATAGTTGTATGTATTTTTTAAAGTTTCTGTGTTCGATTGTGCTCCGTAGAATCTACTATTTTCTTTTCCTTTAACAAAATCTTGGGCGTATTCCATAACTTCCTGGTCACATTTGGTAATTAAAACTTAGTGTGGCTTAATTTAAACCCTTAATTGCATATCCAATTTACAGCTAGAGCTGTGACTCTGGCTGCTTACAAAGAGGGTGGGGGGCAAGATCTGGCTCTGGATCAATACTGTCCCCTCCCTCCTCTAGACCCAGCTCCTCAGGCAGCCTGAAGGAGGGCTAGGGGCCCAGAAAAATCCCTCCTTGTCTACTTGCCCTCAGGAGGGAGGAGCCTTCGGACATTGTTATCATTCTTCCTGATTCTGTCTACTACTACTACTAGTGTCACATAGGTGGCATATGTGTGTTTTTGAGCTGGTCCCACTCTCCCCAAAGCAGCCTTGTCCTCCATCAATCCTGTGTGGAAATTCCAGCTCTTTACTTGGTGGATACTAGAGGAAAATCATGGCTCCAGCTCCTCCACTAATGTTTGAGCGCCTTTAGTTGGAGCCAATGAAAGGCTGGGGCCCTTTTTCACATCACCCAGGGATGGGGAAAAAACAAACAAACAAACAAACAAACAAACAACTAGGTGGTTTAGAGATCACCCTGCCCGTCCCAGGCATTTCTGCAGCAGTCCTTCCAAGTTCTAATGTCTTCAGAAATTTCTAGGATGCAAGAGGGTCACAGATTGCATAATTCTGTATGCCTGTGGCATATCTCAGAGGCACACATTGGGGTCTGCCCAAAATTCTGGCACCTATTCCTCCATGGAGACATGTTGCAGAAGGGTCTGCCAACTTTGGAAGCTCTGGAAGCCTCCAGGTGGAGAATATGAGGTCAGTTTCTCCTTATGGTGGATACCTCAGGCATTATGAATGACTCTCTAAGAGCCCCCTCAATCCATTTCAAAAGAGGAAACACACTTTCCCCTGCTTCTCAGTTAGGGGTTAGAACATGCATTGCAATTCCCACAAGGCCCGTGCTAAGCATCTCCCCTCTCCTGACATCTTTTCCAGGCTATGGAGAGCCTGGTAGGACGGTTCCTGGCAAAAGTGGGACTGTCCTATTGCCTCTCAGCCACCCTCAGGGGAGGTAGTGTCTGGTCCTAATACAGTATGGTTTCTTGAGGATCTTGAGGCTTCCTGAGGGCTATCTTTATCTCCAGTGGAATTAAATATCTTGTTCTGACAGCAAAATTGGTAAAAGTGACTTATCCAGGAAATACGTGATTCTAAAAATGTAACTATTTTGATGGACAATTGAAAGATTACATTTAGCACAGTCTATTTTAATTATTCATTCTCAAAATGATTTTTATACCTAGAGCTCAAAGAATAAGCATTTGCTTCATGAAAATTAGAGGAAGGAGATCGAACCGAGCTTATCTTCTCAAAGCATAGTCTCAGGGCCACAGCACACAGTTAGAGTCGTAGTGCTATGTTGTATCATATGCCCACTTGCTTAAAATCCTCTTGTGAGTCTGGCTACTAATTTATAGCCTAAAAATCTTTGGGTCCATTCATGTATCCATCCTTCCTCCTGGCCACTCTTCCTCCCTTCCTCCCATGCATTCATTCATCCATCCATCTCAGTGTTCTGATTATCACTTAAAGTGTTGCAGTGTTTTATTATACAGTCCAAGGGTCAATTGCACTGGAACATCTGGGCCTACATCTGAAACAAGTGCCCCAGATGAGTCTAATTAAGTTTGAGAAACTGATGAGACATTGAAGTTTCTAAAACTTGGCTATGCTGAAGACTAAAGAGAGACACCTTCTCATCAATGAAATTGATCACCAGTCTCCTCAGTGATATTTTCCCAGACATAACCCATCTCAAGAAGATCTTTCCCTTGAGATGTGCTCAACATGTTTTGTCCACATGCAAGCTTTGATGTGCACATCTATGGAATCAGAGAGAGAGTTCAGACGAAAAGGAAGCAGACTCCCTGCTCTGTAGTCTCAGAACATCCAGCAGTAAGTACTTCCTCACCATCTGAAATTATGGTTCCTTTATTTGTTTACTGCTCACTATCCACCTTCCCAAACCTGTATGTAAACTCTTTTGATTTTAAGAACCTTGCCTGCTTATTCACTGTGATCTGCAGTACCCAGATTAGTACCCAACCCAAAAGAAACACGCTGTCACTGTCCCTTAATGACTCAGTGAGCCACATAAGAATACATAAGGAAAACACAACTCTTTTCCAAAATAATTGGAAGGTACTGAAGTAAATGAAGGACCACAGTGTAACAAAGAATGGATGGGGTTAATTTTGAAAATATTCCAAAAGGAATAGATCTTGAACTACCATCTGTAAACCCTTCTGAAATGTGTAGAAAATGAATAGCGAGATCTTGTTCCTCGTCTGTAGACCAGTTCAGGCAGAAGTCTTAAGGCAGATCTTGAGGAAAGGGTTCTGAAAAAGACCAAGCCCAGACACATTGGAGCAGAGAGACCCTGGAGAAGAGAAGTAACAAACGAGAGGGGCTCCAGAGTGGGGTAGGCAGAGGAGAGTTGGAATCAATGGTCAGAAGTTTCTATTTGGTCCAGATGGTAATAGGAAGCCACTGGAGGGCCATGTTTACACATTTTCAAAATCCAATTAGGATACCACATGTTTTTATGGTCTAATCACCCATTTTGGACCCATTAAATAAATTAGTTGAAAGAGAAAAACAAAAGGAAAAAAAAATAAAACGATGTGTCATTTGATAGCATTAGGAAATCATGGGATAAATGTGTGAAATTGGAATGTTTGACCTGGAACCAAATTAATCCAAAAATGGTCTTGGTGACTGAGTCTTGAACTGAACCAGGCCCATGCTGATGCTTGAAAATTTGAACAGTGAAAAAAATACAAAAGAAAGGATGGTGGGTCAGGTGAGGAAAATGGGCCCCTCTCTCCTTCTGAATGGTTTAAACATCTACTTACTGAGGGTGGAAGCCTAGGGCAGCTGATTTCTCATGCTCGATTCCAAGCTCTAGATTCTAAGCGTTCTATAAGAACACTGGTGGATACACATGAGGAGGAAGCAGCTGTTTCAGTAGAATTCCCTCTGGAGAGGAAGGAAAGCCAGCCAGCCAGATGGAGTCAGGCAAAGGGAGGAGGGGCTAGGGGAGAAACAGGCCTGGGAACAGGCCTGGGATTTGGTGTGGCACCTGCTGTCCATCCTGTCCTCAGCCTTAGCCACAAGTTAGAACATACAGAAAATGAGGTGTAGTGGCAAAACAGAAGTGTTTTCTTGGGAGAAAGAAATCCTCTCATTCTCTCATGCTGGGGGGATATTATTTTTTAGAACCCCATGACTCAAAGTGTTGTTCCCCAGCTAGGGCACCCACAGCTGCTAGGGGCTTGTTAGAAATACAGAAACTCGGGCCTCAACCCAGACTTACTAGAGAAGAATCTGCACTTTAACACTATTTCCCAAGTGATTCATAAGCACATTAAAGTTTGCAAAGCATGGTGTCAGAGGGTTTAAAGCAAAGCAGATAAGATAAAATGAGGTGAGAAAAGTGAGAGAATCCTAATCCCATGGGACAGAAACAATGTAAGTAGTCCCCCACCTTGCCAGCTGAACCTGGACAGGGCAGACCCACCCACATATAGCCCACCCGGAAGACAAACTCACAGATGCACATTTGTGTACACACAGGAGGCGCCGGGAAGACATTAGTGGGAGCACTTCTGCTGTTCCAACCCCAAACCAGCTCATTTTTTTCCCTTTACAGTGTAACTCTGAAACCACTGTCTTTCCTCTGAATTACACCCAGTTCTTTTCATGAATTATATTTTATGTTCTTTTCCCTGTTTCATTTCAGTTCTACTCCCGTATCTTTCTTGAGTGTAGCCCCAGGTCAACCAATAACTGAGGAAGCCCAACTGAGTGTGTGTGAATCCTAATCATTCACTGTTCGGCTGGCAGTTTCTCAAGTGTGGAAATTTCCAGGAACCAGACTCTTTCCAGGGACCAGGGACCCTCCCTCATTAGTCCCAGTGAACTTTCTCTCACTCTGAACTATTTACTTCTACCCCTCATGAGGTTCCAGACTTAATTAGCTCACATTCACATTCTCTGCTTCTTCCAGTCACCTTTCAAACTCCTTACTGTGTTTTTCTTTCCTTCCTTCCTCTCTCTCTTTCGCTCTCTTTCTCTCTCTCTCTTTCTTTCTTGTTGGTTTTTTAGTCTCTGTAAAGGGCGGTGCACTATAATGGCTTAGCGGAGCATTCATGTCTGATGGATCTAGGTTCAACTTAACTCCACTATTCTGTGATCCTGGTCAAGTTACTCAGTTTCCAGGAGTGTTGGTCTCTTTACCTGTAATACAGGAATAATAACAGCAGCTGCACAGAAATTTGTCATTATCAGAAAGACGATATTACCAAAGTTGTCAGCACGCCACCTGCACATAGCAAGTGCTCAAAAAATGATAAATGACAGTTATCTGAGGCCCTCAATGGTGAATTCACTAGGTAATATTGATTTGTAAGAAATATCATATAGAATGGCCTCATTTATGTTGTGGTGACTTCCATTCTCTCTGGACAGAGTTGCCCTAAGACTCATGTAAGTTTTAGGTGAGGAGACTGCCACCCATTCATCCAATTACACTAATCTTATATCCAGAGAAACTAAAAGAAAAATGAAAATAAACCAAAAGAATGCAAAACCAGGAGATGTTTCAAGCTAGAGCTGAGGGTGTACTTTTTGACTCTCAGGATCTATAATAAAGATTCTAAATGAAAGGCAAGAGAGCTTGACCTTATTTAAGTATTTCCACATTCAGAATTCTTGTAAATTTCTGTGTGAGTTACACAGTCGCCTGCACAATGACACCACCTGTAAGTCACCACTGATAATCCAAGTGAAGAACCTCTGATAAAAGCTTACATTACTTTTTTTTTCAGAGTTACTTAAGTGTTTGCAGAAAGTTTTGTCCCACACAATCTACTGTGCTGTTTCAGAAAAATGATAAATACAAATGGCATTTCACTTCAAACTGCGGAAATAATACATGATTTCTGCTCCTTTGGCTGACCAGTCATTTATCACAGGTCATTTACATAGAGCGAGATGGCTTGGTAAACTAATCACTAAGCTCTTTCATGTGGTACTGTGTTCTTCTTAGTACATCATGTGAAATTAGTTTGATGATTTCAATTCCTTCTCTTGGGATCCATAACCCAGTTCATAGACGACCTAAAAACAATTTGGCTGAACCCACCAGCCTGCATCCACATTGGAGACTGTTGTGTCTTGATGTTGAATTCATTGATAGCCAGTGAGTCAGTTCAGACTTCTGAGCAAGAAGCTTTGGCTAAGGACATAGATAAAAGTATAATAAAAAATCATGTATATGTATACATTTATATGTGCATGTGTATGTATAGGTATTATATGTGTATATGATATGTATGTGTGTGTGTGTGTGTGTGTGTGTGCAGTGTTGAGCCAATTTAGGAGGGCAAATATTCTAACAGAATTTCAAGTGGCTACTTGATAACATTTTGATCATGGCATATTTAGCTGCTTAAAAAAGGGAAAACATTAATTTTAGATTGTTTTCACTAATTTATGTTCTTGATCTATCATAACAATATTTCTGGTTTTCCATGCTCTTCTAAAACTTTGCTCTTTTTCCACCAAAAGGTAGGTCTAAATCCCCTCTCCATGAAATCACATAGGCCTTTGTGACTGGCTGCAATGAATAAAATATTGTGGATGTGAGGCTGCACGACTTCCAAGGCTAGGCCATAAAGCATATGTAGCTGCATGCTCTCTCTGTCTCCCTAAGTTTCTCTCTCTGGAAGCCCTGAGCTGACATATAAGAAGTCCAGCTTCCCTAAAGCTGTCTGTTGGAGGCATCCTGGGGAGAGAGCACATCTTCGGGTGACACAGATGCCTGAGAAGACAAGTGTCCCAACTCCCAGCTCTACGAGTTTTTCCTGCAGAGCAGGGAAATACAGTTGTGGCTGAAGGGGCGTTCAGCTGATTCCAAGACCCACCCCTACTCTGCCATAAGCCTGCCAGCCAAGCAGAGGCCACAGGAAACTGCTGGCCTTTGAGCCTTCCCAACTGATATGGAGTGATACAGTGGAGCAGAGAGAAACTGTCTCTACTAAACCCTGCACAAATTGCCCATATTTGTGAGCTAAATAAATGGGATTTTTTAAAAAGTTACTATATTCTGAGTTTATTTCACAGCACAGATAACTGAAACATACTTCATCTGAAATTAGCTTGATAATTTTTCCTTTTATTTTAGAGGGTAGGGGCAAAGAGTGAGGGGGAAAAAGAGAATCTTAAGCAGGCTCCACGCCCAGGGTGGAACTTTTTCTCACGACCCTGAGATTATGACCTGAGCCAAAATCAAGAGTTGGACACTTAACCAACTGAGTGACGCAGGGACCCCTCTTTTTTCTTTTTTTTGAATCACTTTTTCCAGTCAGGGTTTTTTTTTCCTTTGGGCAACTATAACCCAATTCAAAGACAAACCAAAACACTTGACTGACTCTATCAACTTGGGTTGACACAACAAAGCAGTTGTGACTTGATGCCGATTCAGTGAAAGTCAGTGAGTCAGTTTGGCTTCTGAGAAGGAAGCTTTCTGTGGATAAGCAGATAAGATTTTTAATTTTCATTCATTCATTCATTCATTCATATTTTTCAAAACGTGTGTAACATATTATATGTACTAGGGTCTATATCCCAGTTTTAATACTGTACTATAGTTACAGAAGACAAAACCATTGGAACAAACTAGATGAAGGGTATGTGCGACCTACCTATATGGTCTTTGCAATTTCATGTGAATCTAATTATTGCAAAAATTTCTTTAAAGTGGCTCTATTTGAGTACATGTGTGTATGTATGCGTATGTGACTGGGAGATGGAGTTATTTGGTATGGCAAATATTCTGATAAAACTTCCAGGGACTCCTTAATAAAAGTTTGATCATTATATATATTACTCTCTCTCTTTTTTAAATAAACATCAAATTTAGGTATTTTTATTAATACAATCATACATCCTTCCCCTAGTCTCACATAAAATTTAATAAGTGAGAAGGGATCTTTTATTTTCACCTTTTCAGTCAATTAGCAATAATTTCCATATTGGAACACCCTAATAAATAATGATAAGAGGGATCTGAAAACTGTTAAAGAACCCAGCCTCTCCTAGCAAGTTCTAGTTTCTTTGGGGGAACTGAGAGGACATGGGGGTTTGCCAGGCTGGAGCTGATAATCACTGAAGGGGAAAGTACCAAACTTGACATTAATCTTAGCAATCAGTTTGAACTCATTACTCAAGAGGTGGTTATTTAAACAAGGAAAAATGAAACTAGGGAGAATTGTATAGCAACACAGAACCCCTAAGAAAACTTTTACTAAACTTTCTGAATTCCAGATAGAATACATTAGACCGTATAGGTAGGTTGTACATACCCTTCATGCGTCGACAGCATCTGTAGGAGCAGGTTGGAGAAACTGAAGACTATCAAATGAAAGCTTATTGCATACGATTATTCCACGTATAGTGGATGCTGGTAATCCATTTGTTTCTAAATTGTCATGTTTCAAAAACAAAAAAGAGAAGCATTGCTGTAGCCTGAACTTTTTTTTAATTAAAAGAGAAATAAATAAAATTGTAGGCAGGAGATATTGATGTGAACCATTATCCTTGAGAAGACTTTCTTCCCAGCAGTCTGATGGTCATTGAAGGAGTTAGGGGTGAGAGAAGGGATAGTGGAACAGAGGTGTTGCTCAGACAAGAGGCTCTCATAAGTTAAAAAAAAAAGGGAGAGAGAAGCGCCTGGGTGGCTCAGTGGGTTAAAGCCTCTGCCTTCGGCTCAGGTCATGATCCCGGGGTCCTGGGATAGAGCCCCGCATTGGGCTCTCTGCTCAGCGGGGAGCCTGCTTCCCCCTCTCTCTCTCTCTGCCTGCCTCTCTGCCTACTTCTGATCTCTGTCTGGCAAATAAATAATTAAAATATTTTTTAAAAAAGAGAGAGAGAAAGATGGATTGATAGTGGAGTGAACAGACTTTTTATCTCACATTGATTTGCTGGTGTGTGTATGTGTACACACACATTAAATTGCTTAATTTTAAGCAATTGATTCAGTGAAATAAATTAGTGTATTACTAATTAGTGTGTCAGACTATTACTGAAAGTGGTTGTGAACAGAGGTTTTCAAACTTGGCTGATCATAACCTCCTGTAACATTGAAAAAAAAAAAATAGAGATTCTCAGGCTTCCTTTTAGACCTGTGAGTCAGAATCTTTGAAAGAGAGAGCATGAGCGGGAGGGGCAGGGGGAGAGAGAAGAGAATATGAGGCAGAGTCTGCTGAGTGCAGACCCCAATGTAGGTCTGTGATCCTGTGGTCACGACCTGAACCAAAATCAAGAGGCAGGCACTTAACCAAATCTGCCATCCAGGCACCCTCCCTCCAATTTCCATATTTTTCAATGCTCCCCAGATGATTCTTACTATCACCCAGATTTGGGCTATGGAGAAATAAATGGGTGTTTCAGTGTCCCATCCTTCAGGTGACACTGGCACCAGGTCATTTCTGTTCAACTGCACTGAGGTAACAAGACTGTCGGGGTGGGGGCAGGGGCAGGCGGGGCCCTTCAGACAATGAACTCGCTGAGACATGGCAGACTCAGAGTGAACACAGTATGGAAAAAGCACATTTGGAGTGAATTTATTTCTAGATTTGCTGCTTTAACCCCAAAATCCGGTGTCATATAGTCCCCCAAATACTTTAACTGCTTCCTCTTTTGAATGCCAACATTCACGACACAAAATGTCCCTAGGCCAGGCACTGCATGTGTGTGGAAGTAGGGGTGGGGGTGCACCAAGAGGGACAAGCTCAGGAAAGACCCCTTATCAGCATGGTTTCTGCTTTCAGTTGGAACATCACCTCACAAATGGTGTTGAAGGTCTACTGTTTCTGGGAGGTCTTTGGCCTGGAAGGAATTGCTGAAAGGAAGAGATGCTCATAAGATTGGCTCTCTCTTTGAAAACACCCTAACTGGCCAGATTGTCAAAGGGATAGGCAGTCTCCCTTGTAGACAGATTCTTCACCATTTGTGACTGGCTGAGAGTTTCATCCTGATCACCTCTGTGTTACTCAGGGAAGGATTCACTTTGAATCTCTAAACCTCAGTGGTTTCACATAACAAAGTTAATTTCTCATTCATATCACAGTGCACTGTAGGCCACTTAGGGCTGTGCTCCACAAGGTCATTCAGGGAGCCAGGACCTGTCCTTGTCACCTCTACCATTTCCTAGGGTTTCAGATTCTCCACTGGAATCTTTGCCTTTGACCAGAGGGTGAAGAATGAAAAAATAATGTGGAAAATCCATGGGGTTTGTTGTGAACAAAGCTTAAGAATTCTGTTATCCAGAAACCAGCTTCATGGCCTCACTAACTTTAAGGGAGGCTAAGAAACCATGAGAGACTATGGACTCTGAAAAACAATCTGAGGGTTTTAAAGGGGCGGGGGGGTGGGAGGTTGGGGTACCAGGTGGTGGGTATTAGAGAGGGCATGGATTGCATGGAGCACTGGGTGTGGTGAAAAAATAATGAATACTGTTATGCTGAAAATAAATAAAAAATAAAAAAAGAAATATAGTCTAACTATGCACTTAGGCAAAAACAGAAATAGGTTTTGGTGAACATATAGTGTTCTCCACAGTTTGCCATTATCTACTTGGCAGCTTTAAAGATGTAAGGAGAATGGCACTTTTATCTCTGTGGTTTACCTCCTCAAACGCATAAGCCCCATCTAATCATGAGAAAACACCACAACAAACCCCAGTTGAAGAATATTCTACAGAATGCCTAATAAGTACTCCTCAAAACTGTCAAAATCATCAAAAAACAAGAAAAGTCTGAGGAACTACCATAGCCAAGAGGAAGGAACCCAAGGAGATAGGATAAGTAAATGTAATGTGCTATCCTGGCTGGGATCCTAGAACAGAAAAAGGACAGTAAATGAAAACCAAGGAAATATGACTATAGTATGGACTCCCATTAATAATAATGCACAGATATGGATATTTGTTGATTAATTGTGACAAATGTACCATATTAGTATAAGATGCTAATAATAGTGGAAACTGAGTTTGGGGCACATGGAAATGTTCTGTATTTTCTTCAAAATTTCTCTATAAATCTAAAATTCTTTTAAAATAAAAACTTTTAATTTTTTTTAAGTGTGTGCCAAAAAACCTCTACTACTCCTGTTTTCCCACAACAGCCATGAGGAAAAACAAAACAAAAAGACAAAAAAACTTTGTCTGCTGAGAAGTCACTACTTTCCCTTACACTCTTTTTTTCCCCTTATATGTGCTGCTTCTATCTTGCCTCATCTCACCAGGATCATTCCTCAAGAACCAGATTGTGTCACCTTTTTAATAACATGCTGCAAGCTCTTCTAAGAACATGAGTCAAAACACAATAAACAATGAAAAAACGAAAAGCTATTATGTTCTTGTGTTAAAACAGACATGTACATCCTTAGATATACATGCACGCATGCACGTGCGCGCACACACACACACACACACACACACACACACAAGATCCAGGAAGCTTCTCACCTGGTTTTCACTGGATCACCACTTTCAGACTTTTCATAACACTAACTCTATTATTAACATCAACAGCTTCTTTGAAAACTCACTGCCATTATATTTTAGCTCCCTTCCCGTGTCATTCCAAAATGTTTTGTACAGTCTGTCAAATATATTGAAAGTTTCTACCAAATGGGAATAGAGTAGAACTCTCCCAGATTACTCTGAGAAACACAGTACTCCATAAGACAATTTTAAAGATCTACATAGGAATGTAGAAGAGTTTGAGAACTCCCACAGTAAATAAATTTATCTCATTTGATTTAATCCAACATGTCCCAAACTTCCTTGACCTGAAGCTTTATTTTCTTTTGTTTTCATTTTTCCTTTTTCCTTTCTTGCCTCCAAGCCATTAACCTCATGTGGAACTAGTGAGTCTTCCAGACATATTCTAGATAATGTAACACTCAAAGGTGCTAAATTAAATACTTTTTGGTTTCCTCCCCTCATTCACAGAGAAGAGGTGAGGAAGAAAGTGTATTTCTCCAGCCTTATTTTAAAAAATCATAAAAAGAGGGGCGCCTGAGTGGCTCAGTGGGTTAAGCCTCTGTTTTCGGCTCAGGTCATGATCCCAGGGTCCTGGGATTGAGCCCTGCCTCTGGCTCTCTGCTCAGCAGGGAGCCTGCTTCCCTTCCACTCTCTCTGCCTGCCTTTACCTACTTGTGATCTCTCTCTGTCAAATAAATAAAATCTTTAAAAAAAATTATAAAAGGATATTTTAAAAATATCTTGAAATTAGAGGGAAAAAGTAGCCCTTTTTCCTACCTGTTCTTTTGGGTAAGTTATTTTATCTGAACTTGGACTTCCACATTAAAATGGGCCAATAAAAATTCCCACTTGGGGAATTTGTCCAGCATAGTTAATGACAAATTTAGCCTATCTATACATAATTATTCCTCTCTGTGGCCAGGCTAGGAAAAAAATTTTAATTTATTTGACTTTGGACTTTATTATTAAAACAAAATGAAGAGACTGTAGAAAAAAAAAAACAGGTTATCAACAGTAAACAATATCTACATATGCATTCAGAGGCACACTTTTGGTGACAGAAGAGATTGAAACACATGCAGGCATCTCAGAAGCAGCTCTCAAAGAACCTAGCTTTCTTGGATTTTAAGAATGCCTAAGATCCTCTCCTTCCTCCCTGATCTTTCCAACCCAAACAGTCCATCAAAGGCCCCATATCAGGAATTTTATAGTCCACAACAGGGGCTTACCTCTGCAGAAATTCTGCAAAGTACTGCAAGATATCTGGGTGACCTGGCAGCTCAGTCTGGACTCCAAAGGCTGACCCTAAAGACTTTCAATAAATCAAGAACCCCCATCTTGGACAAGAAGGAGTAAAACTGGTTCTCAGTGGTCAACAAGTGAGGTCCCCCACAAAGGAAACAAGTTAGGAGGGAGTGGGGTGCCAGCTGGAGGTTTATACGACAGCAGAGCTACACGACTTAGTACCAGTCCTTAGAGCTGACACTGAGTGATCATCAGTATGTTCTGAGCCATCAGTATGTTCTGAGCACTGAGGCAAGTGCTTTGCACATATTAGCATAGTTATGTTCATAGTAACCCGTGAGGAAGGTCCTCTAATGACCCTCATTTTATAAATGAGACTGGTTAGGAAACATGTTCCTGGCTAGTAAGTGGCAATGCCACGATTCTAATCCAGGCAGGCAGACTCCAGAGCCCAACCTCTTACTACTATATTACTTGAGTATCATCTTTGACTTTTTAAAAAACCAGAGTGAAGAGGTGAAAGCTTTTTATTGTTCTCCCCCTACCCCTTCTGGGGAAATACACTTTCCTGACCTAAGTCCTTTTCCAGGAGGGGATAGGGCACTAGCACATCCCCTCCAAGTCCTGTGTTTCTGATCAACGTGGAGGGGTGGAAATTTATGGTTTATTTTTATATTTTTGGTAAGCATATTCAGAGTGAACACATGTTAATTAATTTTGGAGACTGATGCACATATAAAACAAAATAGAAATCTATTGTTTTACATTTTAGAATGTAATACCTAGCAGGATAGCACATTATAGCTAGGATGAACTTGCCAAGGTACAGCCTGTAGATTTCTGTTTCCTTAGCTCACCTGATTTGGATTCATATTTTTTTTCTTTTTCTTTTCTGTTAAACTCAAATTTGCTTTTTTTCTAATTACAAAAACATGGTAGAAAACCTAAGAAATACATATTAGCCAAAAAAAAAATGTAAGAAAATAATGATTTCTTGTAATCCCACCATCTAGCAATAACCACAGTTAACAACTTCCAGACATTTTAATATGTATACTTATATGTATAAGCCAGATGTCAAATGGGTCTCTCTGCTCCTTATTATCTAGATAAGATGCCTTGGTCCTTCATTTCATTGCTCTTCTCAGGATTCTGGCAACTTCCCAGAATCTCACATTCTAATGATCACCTGTGACTCCGACTTCCTGTTTCTTCTAAATTCCATTCTCTACTGTTCAGCCTACAGCTGTTGCTTTATTTTGTTCTGGCCATAGACCCAAATGTGGAAATCGGGTTCTTTCTTTGACTCGACAGTAACAACAAATCATCCATACGAGCATTTTTTTGATGTGTAGCCCTCTTCACTTCAGGATGTAAAGACTATTACATTTAAATAGTAGACATCCTTTTTCTATGAATTTTTTTGAAGCCATGTTACTTAGCCATGCACTTTCTCCCACTTATCATTGTGTTTTTGCTTTTTCCCTCTTGCAAGGAGGAATTGTATCCTTCACTTTTTTATTTTTTTCTGGCACAGGAATTCAGATGTATAAGACCTTGCCCACAAATTTAATTTCAGGAATTCCCTTTCTATACATAAAGTCTCCTCCAAAGCTTTGACACTGTCTTGATCAAAAATTAGGGAGTTTCTGGGTAAAGGCCATTCATGTCCCCCTATGTGGCATGTAGTTTCCATGAAGATATAGAGATGCAATATGTGGCAAAGACAAAGGAAGTTGAAAACAATATATCCCATGTGGTAGGAATTTCGAGGGAGATGTTAAAAGATTCATTTCCTGGTTCTTAGGGCTCTCACTCACATCAAGGATATAAAAGCAGAAATAGAGATTAGGAAAGGTTTTAGAAAGATTTCACTGAATAGAGCAGTTAGTGGGATGTAAGAACCCCCATTCCAACTAGGAGATGGGGAGTAGGATGCTTTCCACTTGACCTCCAGTTGTTTAAAATAGAGAAGCTTTGGGACACCAGGATGGCTCAGTTAGTTAGGTGTCTGCCTTTGACTCAGGTCGTGATCCCAGAGTCCTGGGACTGAGTCCTACTTCTCCTTCTGTCTCCACTCCCCCTGCTTGTGCTTTTTTTTTCTCTAACAAATAAATAAATAAAATCTTAAAAAAAAAAAAGGAGAGAGAAGCTTCAAGGACCACTCATAATTGATTTGATATGTGTTCTTCTTAGTTGCAGAGACCTAGTAGATGGATGACCGACTTCTGCTTAGAAAACTTAAAAGCTGAGATGAGCTACTTGAACTAGGCTGGGTCTGCCTGCCTTCAGAGGGCAAGGTAGGTGGGTGCTTCCCATGGGCCATATGTGGCCTCACAGATAGCAAGAACTGGTGGGGCCATCTTCAGTGCAGCCCAAGAGGATTTCCTGGACATCCTGGGACTTACAGACTCTTTGTCTGGTGGGCTGCTATGAGGATGGTGACTAATTTTAGGGAACACGTGCAAAGTCAGGGAAAATGCAATCAAATGAATCCAGGGGAGAGCTCCCAGAAGTTCAGTGCAGGGCCCAGCAAAGAAAGAAAGCTTCAACCTCCAGCCAGACCCCAGGGGCATGGTCCCTTCCATTAAAGAACCAGTCAGAATGGCTAAAATCAACAAGTCAGGAAATGACAGATGCTGGCGAGGATGCACAGAAAGGGGAACCCTCCTACACTGTTGGTGGGAATGCAAGCTGGTGCAACCGCTCTGGAAAACAGCATGGAGGTTCCTCAAAATGTTGAAAATAGAACTGCCCTATGACCTAGCAATTGCACTACTGGGTATTTACCTAAAGATACAAACGTAGTGATCCAAAGGGGCACGTGCACCCGAATGTTTATAGCAGCAATGTCCACAATAGCCAAACTATGGAAAGAACCTAGATGTCCATCAACAGATGAATGGATCAAGAAGATGTGGTATATATACACAATGGAATACTATGCAGCCATCAAAAGAAATGAAATCTTGCCATTTGCGACAACATGGATGGAACTAGAGCATATCATGCTTAGAGAAATAAGTCAAGCAGAGAAAGACAAGTATCATATGATCTCCCTGATATGAGGAAGTGGTGATGCAACATGGGGGCTTAAGTGGTAGAAGAAGAATCAATGAAACAAGATGGAATTGGGAGGGAGACAAACCATAAGTGACTCTTAATCTCACAAAACAAACTGAGGGTTGCTGGGGGGAGGGAGTTTGGGAGAAGGGGGTGGGATTATGGACATTGGGGAGGGTATGTGCTTTGGTGAGTGCTGTGAAGTGTGTAAACCTGGTGATTCACAGACCTGTACCCCTGGGGATAAAAATATATGTTTATAAAAAATAAAAAATTAAAAAAAAAAAAAGAACCATTCAAAAAACTTTTACCTCTCTTACCTCTCTCCTCCCCCACTGAAGCCCTGAAAAAGTTAGAGCCACAGTTCATAAAATAGGAAAATGGGGGAAAGGTGAGGAAATTGAGCACAGCAAGAGGGAGGCCCTTCTAGACCATCTGCCTCCAGAAGGCCCAAGTTAGATAAATAGAGATGTTTTCTCCTAAAAACAAGTTCTAAGTTTGGAGAATTACATGCTAAGAATGATTTAAAAAATTGAAACAAAATATATGGATCCCTGTTTCTAGAGGAATTCTATCTACGTGATAAAGTCTGGAGAAGCAGTGGTAGACAAAATAAAGCCTAACTGATGCATTTCCCTGTGTTGTGCGAACTATTATGTAAATTGCTTTGCAATTATTAACAGGTTATAAATAATTATTAACAATTACTGACAATTCTTTAACCAACCTAATTGAACTCGGGTTATTTTAAAAAAAATTTTTCATATAGACAATACTGATAGGATTACTTCATATATCCTTAGATATGTCTTTTGACTGGATCAAGGTTTAGATCCATGCTTCAAGCTTTAGCAATGAATTGCCAAATTTACATCAACTTACATGTCAACCATGCCTGCCCTTGCCATAGACATATCAGAACCATCAGTTCTACCATATTAAAGTGGCTTTGTTCTCCTGATCCCGATCCCTTGTGGGTCGATTTCTAATATAAGTCTCAAAGGACAAAATTATTTTCCAGTTCTTGAGATGGTACTTCAGTTCATTCCTATTCTGGTCCTGTTCATGTATTAGTACCTGCCTTTGTATTGTTTTCATAATTTTTATGTTTATGAGATAGAAGATACACCAAAGGCATAATTATTTATATTAACCTTAGATAGACTGCCTACTTATATTTGGGTTGGGAAAACATATTCAGCAGATCAAATTTTCCAACCTCATGTTTTTGTTCTGAGAATGTTGCATTCATGCTTCTCCTGACCTCCCAACCTCAGCTAAAGCTGTAATTAGAGTTGATTCAGTAAATACAACTTCCTCCTGGGTGGGTAGGAGGGGTATTCTCCACAAGAGCTCTGGTCTTGAATGGTGCAAGGAGCAGGACTACTGTGGGTTTTCTGGGCCTTTGGCTATAGGGAAAACAAACAATTTGGAAAAAAAAATCTTAAGAAATATCCCAAAACAGTATTTCAAGAGCAGTAATCCCCTCTGTCTATATTTGGCTATGAAGTACCTTCCCATGAAATATAATTCCTAACTGGCTGTCACTTGTCATTTTCCCTGTGTTCAATATTCTCCAACATAAAGGTCCTATTTTGCCAACTCCCAGCACTTAATTTTCATTCCCATTCATTTTACCATTTCTCTTAAAGTGAAAATAACACTCAATTGTCAAGGGGATTGAATGAATTGTAAATAACAAATGTTATCTTACTCCCTGGAACTTATCTCATGCTATGTTATGGATTTACCAGGTCCCACAAAATATCAGATATACAAGCCTTAAAGGAGAAAAGTCTCCATACTAGTATATGAAAAAATTCCTAAATTCCAGAAGGGTGAGTGAACAGATGGATACTTTTGGGACATGTGTGTGTGTCATTTTTGTTTTACATTTCCTTGGCTCTGGAAGAGAACGCATTTTCTACAAAGTATGGTAGCTGCAGTGAAGGATAATATTAAATGAAACCTGGAAACAAGAAATGAGAAGTAAATAGTTTAACAAAAATGCAGTTCCATATGTTAATTTTGAAAAGTTTCATTATTAAAACACAGATTTAGAACAATGTGGCCATGACTGAGACACAAAAGGTAAACACTGACTGATGTGATGGAGAGCAGTTTTCTTACTTGGAGGAGTAGATACCATTCTAATATATTTATATACATATTTCCAAGTTTTATTCATTGAGGAAATTCAGTATTTTAATAAACTTTCATAAAAGTAATTACAGATTGGTGATATTTTTCCCTGAGTGGTGATTTCTTGCACAGAAAGTAAAGCTCTGAGTGGTTCCAGCAATGTGGAGCCCTGATCTATTGGACCTCTTGCCACAACATAGAAATTCTGGATGATTTATACCAATGCAGCAGTCTATAAAACATATCTGCAGGGAAAAGTACACAGAAGGAATCTCCAGTTGTCAGGAATGCAGAGTGAACTCGTGGTCAGCGCACGGCTAACTTAGCAACAGCCTGATAGGATAGTGGGGTGATTGAGACTTAGATAAGCGTCCTACGGTTGATGGGCTGAAGTACTAACACTCACATGTGGACAGAAAGCCTGGACTTTGACTCCACAAGGCCTGGTGCTTGAATTGAGGCTGCTTACTCCCTCTGTGAAAACACTTTCTGAGGAAAACCACCGGGACTAACCTGGCAAGCGGCAAGAAGCTTGCTCTAGCCAGGGCTCAGTGAAGAGTAGAAAAAGAAGCAAGTCTCCAGCCTGTCACATGCACAGAGTGACAATCAGATTTATAGTGCCAGCTAGTGCAGAATCTCAACTCGGTAATTAAACATGAAATCTGGTCTTAGACAGGTGAAATCCTTGGGTTCCTTGAAAAAAAAATTAGGATTTCAGAGCTGGTAACTTAAAGACAAAAAAAGAGTTTTCTCCCTCCCTCTCTTTTTTCCCTTAGATATGTTTTAAATACTGGTCTGTTGTTAAAGTTCATACAGCACTTGTGTATGTTTGCAGTTTGTAGTGGAGGTGAGTCCCTAATGGTTTGCTAGATCAGACTGTGAGTTACTTTTTATGAGAAATCACCATCTAGGAAAAAAAAATGCCAGTCTGAATAACATCAAGAAGAACTTTCAGTTAAAGCACTACAAACGATATGAAGCAATTAATGATTCACCATAAGAGCGAGTGAATACACACAGTAGGAAGACGAGATCCCCTCCTAAGTGCTAGAATAGAACCATCTGAAACCAGAAAATGAGATTATCTGAAATTATTATTTTATTTAAAAGGAATAGAAAACTTGCTGAAAGGCATGACACTGTGTATGAAGAATAATTAATCAAAAGAACTAAATGAAGCCTCTTTCCACAAGGAAAAAAACCTGCAATTAAAAATTCAAAGGATGGACTATAAGTCACATTAAACATAGTGGAAGAAAAAAATCCACAAACAAAAATATAAAATCTGGGAAATTACCTGGAATGTAGCATAGAGCAATACATAAATTGAAATGTGAAAAAGAAGGTAAGCACTATGCAGGAGAGATTTAGACAGTCTAAAACATGGCAAATTCAATTTTCAGAAAGAAAAGAGTGACAAGAGAGGCAACATTCAAAGAGATGATGGCAGAGAATTTTCTAGGTTTGCTTAAAGATATCAAGTCTCAGATGTAGGAAGCTTGACGAATCCTAAGTAGGATACATTACATGTGAACACATTACAGTGGAGCTACAGAACACCAAAGACAAGGAGAAGGTCTTCACAGCCACCGGTGGCGAAAGATATTGAAAGTTAAGAATGATAATTAGGCTTATAATGAATTTATCATAAAAAAATGGAGATCTGAAGACACTGGGATGGTATCTTCAAAGTGCTAAATAACTTTATATTGAAAACAATGGTCAGTGTAAAATTCTAGAAGTAGCCAAACTTCTTTTTAAGAGAAGAAGGCAAAATAAAGACACTTTCAGACAATGAGTGGAAGTTATTTCTTCAAATATGTTTGATAAAAGAGTAACTCGCTATAATCAAATTAGAAGAAAATAAACCCTGAAATGAGTGGTAGGATATAAAAAGCAGTAGTGAGCAACTGATGGTTAAAATGGGTGATAAGTTTAGAGTATTGACTGTTAAAACCAGTTTTTAAAAACTAGACAATAACACCACAGACAATGGAGGACATTCCATAGAATCACTATATTTTTAGTTGTGATATAGAAATATTGGTTTGCTGCATTAAATGTACTTATTAAAATCTAAGGATTAGCAAGTAAAAATAGAAATTGTATATATATTCTTTACCCCCAACAAATGAGAGGAAAGGAAATGGATAAGAGAAATAAAAGCAAGGTAAGTATACAATAAAAATTACTTCATATACTATTATTCACAGTAAATATATAATAAATATAATAATATAATACTCTTAATGCTGCCTTTCACACAGAGTTTTATTTTAACAATTTAAATATCAGCCATGGCAGTTATTAATGTAGCTCACTAAATATTTCTTATTCTCATTCTGGACTTGTGGTTTGTATTTCAGTCACCTGTTCCTTGGTGAGATTTGGCTCTGGAAGTTGTTATGACCAATTTTGCATAAACAGAAGTGATGTGTGTCACAGTGGGGTGGAAACATTATCATCCAGTGCAGGACATATCAAGTTTTTCCTCTCTTCTGCTATGTCCTCTAGCAATACTACAGGGAGTGGCTGCTCTGGACCTACGGTAAGGACAGATGGAGCAGAGGCCCCTGTGGAACCTTGGGGGACATGTGGCTCAAAAGAGAAATAACTATTTGCTATTGTAAGCTGCTGAAATGTTAGAATTGTTTATTATCACCACATAGCATGGCCCATCCTCACTGATACACACAAAAGAAACATATACAACATAAAGAAATAGACTTTGAAAGTAAAGGGATGGGAAAAGAGATACAAGAACATACTGGCCAAAGGAAAACCAGCATATTAACATCAGTGTTAGGCAAAGTAGTCTATAAGATAATAAAGGATCATTAAAGAAAAAGAAATAAAGAAAAAATACAAAATATATTCTCACATAAGAATAAAAGGAACAATCTGCCAGGGAGGTCACAATCCCAAATCTTTAAATATATAACATCAGAGTCCCAAAACATATGAAGTCAAAATGGATGACAGAATTACAAGGAGCGATGGACAAATCTCAATAGTAAGTCAGTTCCTGTTACCCCATTCCCCCTTGCTGGGCAACAGATGGCTGTCTATCGTACCCAGGACTGGGTGATGACATGTAAACAGAAATCCCTAGAAGGGCTTCTGGGAAAGGACCCCCCCTTTTTTTTTTCTCTTATAAAAAGCAATGAATGACTTTCATGTCCCCACCCTTCTCTCTGTCTTTGAATGGGATTTCGTGAGAAAGTGATGGTAGAAGGAGCAATAGCCATGTCCTGTCAGACTTCTTACTCCATGGTACTTTTTAAACTCCCACTCTTTATGCCAGTATTAACTGCAACCCAAAGCATCTTCATGAAGAATTAGGCATCAATAATCATGATCAAGTTACATCAATGAAAACAGCATGGTGTTAGGGAGGGAACAAACTGACTGTTGGAAGATGAACTTGATATATGACAGAAGCGGCCTTACAAGTAGTAGAGACAGAATGTGCTATTACAAAATGGTCTTGAGAAAATGCCACTGGAAATAAAGTAAGTTAGCATCCTACTTCAGAAATATTAACACCTCACCTAATATAAATGTCACCTCTTTCTGCAACATAGAACATTATATTCCAGGAGGATTAAAGACATAAATATAGAGCCTGGTACTTTAGAATCTTTAGAGGACTATATTGGAGAAATGTTAAATTTTATGTTATGTAAATTATATCACGATTTTGAAATACATGCTATGGACAGATACCTAATTATCAATACAAAATTATGAAGTTAGATTAAAAAAATATGTTGGAGAGTATTTTTATAAGCTTGTATTAGAGAAGGATTCCCTAAACAAGATACAGAAACAACAGCCTGTAAAAACAAATAATGATGAATTTCATCACATTGAAATTAAAATCTTCTGTATAACAAAAGACCATCCAAAGTAAGAGAGTAGGCCACAGGCCAGAAGATATTTGCTATAATTTAACTGGCAAATAATCCACACCAGAACATTATAAAGAACTACCTCATAGCAATACGAGAAAGACAAACAATCTAATTTCTTTAAATGGCAAAGGATATAAATAAATGCCTGGCAAAGAGAAAACCCTAATGTCCAATAAACATAAGGAAAGACACTTGATCCCATCAGTGACAGAAATGAAGATTAGATCAGCTATGAAATGTCTCTTCACACCCATAAGTATGGCAAAAAAAAAATCATGGCTGGTAATAAGTGTGGGAGGGATGTGGGATTTGGGGACTCTCACATACTGATTATGGGGCACAAGTCAGTCCAGCCCTGAATGGATATTGTCACGCTGCTCCCAACTTGCTGATGTTCAAACTCTACAACCCATAGCTTTGAGAAATGTGTCCGTGTGCACATGGAAGTGAATAGCAGGATCTTCACTGCACCATGTTTACAATAACAAGGAACCAGAAAGAAACAGAAAGACTCATGCATGAGGCATGAATAAATTATCCTATATGCATATAGGGACTTACTAAACAGCAGTTAAAATGAATATCCTAGATGTACTGTATCAACATAGATCTATTCTGAAAGTGTTGAGGGAATAAAAAAAACAAGTTGAAAATGTATTATATAATTTGGGTACTATGCTAAGTGAAATAAGCCAGACAGAGAAAGACAAATACCATATGATTTCACTTATATGTGGAATCTAAAAAAAACAAAAACAAAAAAAATGGATGAACAAACAAACAACAACAACTACAAGGAGGGAAAGACTCATAAAAAAAACAGAGACAAACTGGTGCTTGCCAAAGGGGAAGGGATGGGGGAATGGCTGACATTGGGGAAGGGGAAGAGCAAAATAGGTTACACTTTCAGGTGTAAAATAAATCAATCACAGAAATGAAAATCACAGCATGAGGGATATAGTCAATAATATAATATAAGTACCGTGTAAGCATTCCATCATGCATACAATTATTGAATAACTATGTTGCCTATCTGAAACTAACTTAATATTATACTATTATTTATTTAAGTTATATATATTTGATACTTTGTATCAAAGTATCATGCTTCCATACTTAAAGTATCAAAAGATACAACTATTGATGGGGAAGTTTTAAGAACTTCAAGATTGTGGTTAATTCTGGGGTAAAAGGGGAAGGAGTCCATGGAGTATTTAAATATGTTTTCTCCCTTCCTTCCTTCCTTCCTTCCTTCCTTCCTTCCTTCCTTCCTTCCTTCCTTCCTTCCTCTTTCTTTCTTTCTTTCTTTCTTTCTTTCTTTCTTTCTTTCTTTCTTTCTTTCTTTCTTTCTTTCTTTCTTTCTTTCTTTCTTTCTTTCTTTCTTTCTTTCTTTCTTTCTCTATTTCCTTCAAGTAGGCTCCATGCCCAGTGTGGAGCCCAACATGAGGCTTGGGCCCAACATGAAGCTTGAGCTCATGACCCTGAGTCAAGACCTGAACTGAAATCAAGAGTCAGATCATTAGATCAGATCATTAACTAACTGAGCCTCCCAGGTGCCCCGCCCCCCTGTTAATTTACTTAAGCAATCTCTACATTCAATGTTGCGGCTCAAACTCATAACCCTAAGATCAAAAGCCACATGCATTAGCAACTGAGTCATTTCTTTCTTAAAACAAAGAAACAGAGCGGAAAGAAATATATCAAGCGGAAAGAAATATATCAGTGCAAAAATTTATTAAATCTAAGTTTAGATATGTTGAAATATCTGTCTATTATATTTGAAATGTAATTATTTTGCATGTTTGAAACATAATCAATATTTTAAATAAAACATGAGTAACAAGTTACAAAATAGACAATGAAATAAAATGAGTTAGTTATGAATAAAAGTGGAAAAAGTTTAAATATCAGGTTTGGAAGAAGACATGTGTTCTGTTTTAGACTGGGAAGAAGAGAAAAGAAGGTGTGTTAAGTCTCTACCTTGAGTCCCACAGCTTTCAGAAGAGCTTGCCAGGTTATCAAGGACTCAGATGCAGCTGAGCTCTGAAACTCTGAACAGGTTTGCATTATGAAATCTGGGAGCTGGTGGAAGTGGTGGAAGTATGGATTCCAGGAGCAACAGCATAGCATGGAATGGGCTCATGAAAGCTGAGCCCTCAGAAGCTACCTCAGAAGCTACCTCAGAAGCCGAGGCCACTACCTACAACATCCGTTTGGGGTCCTGCTCTGGGTTTAGAAGCCTGAAGAAGAGAGCAAGCTCCAGTCCCTATGTGCAGCTGCTGTCAGCTTGGTCCACCGCCCTCTCCTAGCTGAGGCCACCTTCATGGGCCTCTGACCTGTGCTGTCACATGCTGCCTGACACCCAGAAGGGTCCCAGGCTAGGTGTGTTGCTCTGCTGATCCTGTCTTGACAGAGGACCCTGCATTTGCATTTTGCACTGGGCCCCTCATATCGCATAGCTAGACCTGCCAGAGGCACCAACAGAGGAGAAACTTCTGTTGAAAGGGTCTGTTCCTCTGCCCTCAAATGGCCACCACTGCTCTCCACACTTCAATGGAACCTCTCATTTACATTAACTGCCAGACCCCTGCAGGCCTCTGCATCAGCTGCCTCTATAGGACAGCTCTGATCTTGTGGATCCATCTATGCATCACCTGGAGAAAAGAGCTCCATCAGCCACAGAACTCTGGGAAACCTGAGGTATCCAGGGCAGAAGGCCAAGGTTGTCTTGATATTGACATGTTGGTACTAATTCTATTTATATTCATCGAAACTAAAAGCCACAACTTAAAGGAAACTTGCATTAAGAAATGCAGTTGTGGTATCTCATAAGTGACTATTTAGGCTCTATTTAGGTAAACATAAGATGATTGTATTTACACAGCATTAACAAACACTCCAAGGAGGCAAGTCTTACACAGTCTGCACCCATGTCAAAGGCACTTGCCCAATGCAGGCTCTCATAGATGTTGATTATCTTGTTCTTAGCATTTATAATATATATTTTTTTAAGATCAGTATTATTTCTAGAACCGAGAATGGTTAATATGTTTGGTTTTAGAATCTGAAGCAATTTTGGAAAAAGAGGTCAGTCCTTCTGCATAGGACCTTAAGGGCTGGTGCTTTAAAATTTCTAGGTCGCATCCTGTGTCATTGTCTTCTACAGACTTCTCAGGGAATTTCAAGGTAAGAGTCCCAAAGAAAGGACTGCTCTGGGCACTGTGAGTGGTGGGACCAGCCCTTGGGAAGAAGGCTTTGTCCAGGGCAAGGGCTAAGGATGAGCCACGGGCTTTGGTTGCTCCCGCCCCTCATGGCTCTGTGGTATCTATGAGCAGAAAAATGGTAATCCCACCATGTTACCGATTAGGTTTGAGGCTTATATTATATTGGGGTGAGGGGGGAATTCCCATTTTAAGAAAACCTATTAATTCCTAGGTATACATAACATCCTGTGGTGTAAGAAACCTGGAACGGAAGGGACAAGTATGCAGGAAGTTTGTATGTCCGTTTTATACATACCACGATCTGTGGTTACAAGAGAACCAAAGGTATTCAGGGCAATGACATGCTCACTCATGGCATTCCACTTGGCTCTTGGGGAATATAAACCAGTTGTCTCCAGTGGAAAAATCTCAAGCTCCCATTGGGAAAATATTGGGAGAAAATAGACACAACAGGGACATATTTGATTTTTTGATGTGATGTAAAGACCACAAAGAGTCTGTGATATGAAAGACTCAAATTCCTGTCTGGTCTACTTAAGCTGCGTAGTCACCACATAATCATGATGTGCTGGGGCTCCAAGAGACCAAAACAACACTGTTGTCATCTCAATGTTGCCATGCCTTCTGCTTCTGTGCAAGTCTGCTGACATCTCCAAGGCTCACATTCCTCCTCTGTAAAATGTAGGTGACGGTGAGGTCCTCATAAGGTTTTGGGGTTTAGATGAGTTCCTGCATGAAAAAAGCTTGGTATGATATCCAGCATTTGGAAATCCCTTGGTGGATGATAAGGGTGATTATTAGCATGGGCTGCCAGGTGGTGGGACAGGGCCTTGGGTGTCCAGACCTGATCTCCTGTCCCTAAATCTAGGGCGGAGGGTAGCTGTGTAATGGCAATAGAACTGGAAGTCAGGAGAAAAAGGAGACAGGCTCCTGTTCTTCTAAGGCTGAAGCCCTGGCACATGGGGAAAACCAGTGTAGAATAAAAGGGGACTGAGTAGACCTCAGGAAGGCCTTGGGAAAGAAAAGCACTAGGATCTCCTGCTTGTGTTGAAACTAGGTAGTCTCTGAGAGGACCCCGGACATCGGTAGCCATGCTGAGTTATTAACGTAGAATGAAGTAGGCCAGAGTGAATCAGCTGTCCAGCTCTACAGTGGAGGCAGTCCTACGTGCTCTGGTGGTGTACTTCGGGCTACTCTCTCTACCTGGAGCCCAGGTCTCATGCCTCCCTTGAAGACTTGCTGGAGTGTTACAAATAAAGTTCTCAGGAACGTCAGCCAGGAGTCTTGAAACATGTCTCCAGAGGTGAGCTACCTTTAGAGGTCAAATCACAGTTTGGGCATGTCTCTTGGATCAAAACTGTAACATTTCTGAATGTTCACAGCCCAGTTCAGTTGGTCTGTCCTGTTGCCCTCCTCCCCTCGTGTCCCCAGGAATGTGGGAGCCCTCGTGAGGACTTCTCAGCCAGTCAGCCCACATGCCGTGCAATGACCTGAAAACTCGGTCATCTGAAGAGTCTGACGTGACCATGAGTCATCTCATTCTAAATGTTACACTCTATGAGGACAGTGCTACTTGTTTGTGCAATGGGCCTAAACTGTAAGGATCACGTTTCCTTGACAACTCTTAATCACACATTAATCAGACCACCCTCAAATGAGAGGGGAGAGCCCACCTCCAGATTTTGCCTGTAACTTATGGACTCTCCTGAGTCAGTGGTGGTAGCCAGCCCCTCCAGCTAGGGGACAGGGGTCAGGTGCACACCTGAATGCATGGGTCTCCATGAAACAGTCCCCTCTGCCCTGCGAAGCCCCCATTTCTTCTAGGCCCACCATGAGCATTTCAAACTTCCATGTCTTCATTCTAGAAAAAAACTCATGCCAGAGACTCCTGTTCATAGACTTCATTTTTCGGAGAAGATTTAGGTTTTCAGAAAAATTGTGTGGAAAGTACAGAGAGTTCCTTTCCACTCTCCGCTGGGTTTCTCCTATCATTGCATGTTGCATTAGTGTGGCACATTTATTACAACCGATGAACCAGGAACGATACACTATGATTAACTGAAGTCCACAGATTACATCAGGGTTCACTCCCGAGGCTGTGCATTCCATGGTTCTTGACAAAGGCCTACCGCCATGTATGTTACAGCGCCATCCATAATAGTTTAGACACCTTAAAAATCTCCTACCCACCCTTCATTCCTCTCCCCAACCCCTAATAACCACCGATCTTTTCGCCATCTTTATAGTGTCCCCTTTTCCAGTATGCTATATATGTTAAAATCCTATAGAATGTAACCTTTACTGATTGGCTTCTTTTGGTCAGTAATTCGCAGCAAAGGTTCTTCCATGTCTTTTTGTGGTTTGATAGCTCGTTTCTTTCATTGCCGAACAGTATTCCACTGAAAGGACGTACAACTCACCAGTTTGGTCATTCGCCTTTTCGAGGATGTCTTGGTTGACACCGATTTTTGGCAATTATGAACAAAGCTACTATGAACACTCATATGCAAGTATGTGTGTGGACATAAGTTCTGCATGGACAGAAAGATTTTCAGATTGACCAGGTCTTCTGCTTCTACTTTGTTGTTCTCAGAAAGTCTGGGAGCTGGGACTTTCATTTTAAGGTCTTTCTTACCAGGTGGGTTGGTGAAGTGGGGAGTGTGGGATTTCACCCTTCAGGAGTTCACTGAACCTCTCTTAACTCTGACTTCCTCATCTACTGGAGGAGGGCTAACATAAAGGCTGGGAAATATGTGTGAGGATGATGGTTATATAGTAAGAAGTGACCAAGAAATATCCCTTTACTCCCCTTCCTCATTCTCCCTTCATCATTTTCTGTTAAGAAATTCAGAAAAGTAGATTTCCAGATGATCTTCTGCTTGAATTTTCACACATTTTAATTCAGTATCTGAGGATTTTCAATACCACCCTGATTTCCATCCTTGAGTAATCACACATCATAAATCCTGAATATATGCTGACATTTGTCTTTGGGATCTGCACTTATGATAACAAGAAAAATTGGAAGGTGCCTGGGTGGCTCAGTGGGTTAAAGCCTCTGCCTTCGGCTCAGGTCATGATCCCAGGGTCCTGGGATCGAGCCCCACATCGGGCTCTCTGCTCCGTGGGGAGCCTGCTTCCCCCTCTCTCTCTGCCTGCCTCTCTGCCTACTTGCGATCTCTGTCTGTCAAATAAATAAATTAAATATTTTTAAAAAATTGGGTTAATTCCAAGGTGAGTCTTCACTGGCTCAAAGTAGCAGTTACCTGCTGAGTGGCGGGAGGGCCTGGTGGCCCAAGAGGGAGCAGGAGGACAGCCGAGGAGGCTCTAGGGTGCTTGCTCGCAGTTGACGGTTCATTAAAGCATCACAAGTCTGGTACTGGGTTCTATGCTCAGTTTATGCCAAGTCTGGATGGCTTGGGACATGGTGTTAGATGTCACAGTTCAGTGAACACACTAGCAGTGTGGTCTGGCCTCTCTGATTCATAGATTTTGGAAGCTGTGTCTACACGATACTGCTCTAAAAGACTAAAAATTAAAGTTGTCTGTTTCTCTCCCAGTTGCTTCACCAGATTAGAGGAAAACCATTAAAATGGAGTTATCTGAGTTAAAGAACTGAGAGACATTGCAACATGACATTCTGGGACCATCCTGACAGCTGCTTCTGGCTCTTCGAGCTTCCCGTGCTGTCCCCAACAAGGGCATGGTGATCTGACCCTTGCCCATCTTTCTCCTGATCGCTTTTCCTTGCTTTGCACTCTGGATTTCAAACCTGCTGCTCCTTAAATGTTTCCAGGAGGCTGATATTCTTCCCCCAGATCCTTTGGAATGTCCTGGTCATTTTTTCTTGACTAGCCTGCCCACTTGTCACCACTGCCTTCCTTCTGCATTACCTTCTGAGCAGTATCCCTTGCCCCGCAGCAGATCTGGCATCTGCCGGATTGTGTGCCCTATTGTATCACCCCCTTTCCTATCACAGCACTCCTCTCTGCCGTGTATTTACCTGCTCTTACGTCTCCCTCCCTCTACTGGCACGCAAGCTCCATGACAGTGAGAGTCTGCCTCCCTCCATCATGTCCACAGGGTGGGGGGCTTGTGCCTGACACTGAGTGGGGTCACAACAAACAAATGAATGAATGGACTTAAAACTAGACACAACAAGCTTGAGGTACCTGTTAAAAGCTGGGGAACTATGGGAAGAGAGAAGGAGTTTAGCATCAATGCTACTCACACCACACTGTAAGGACAAGCAAATACATAGAACAAAGAAATCATCTTCCCCAGATGAGCCAAGGGCACATCTTTATGCCTGGTCACTCACTGCTCATTACCTACCCAGTATCTGCATGTTTCTTCTTTACTAATAGCAGACCAATTTTGTTCAAGGAGACAATGTTCCAAATTTTTAAAATAAAAGCTACATTTGTCATATTCTCTTGGAACCGGAAGTAGCTCTCTCAGATGTTCTTGCTGGTGAGAAGCAGAAGACTTCTGGGGCTTTCAGGAAACCTTTGGTTTTCCTGAAAGAAGTTTTGCCTTTCCTCCTTGCTTCCCTTTTCCTCCTTTTGCCTGGAATGCAGAGGGAAGGGGAGTGTACAACCACCATAGGGAGGAGACTACATTCTAAGGAAGGCAGATCAGAAAGACAAAAGGAGCCCTGGGCTTTTAAAATGTGGTGGAGCCTACCTTCAGATGTATCACCGAGTGAGAAAAAAACTGGGTAAGCCAGAGTAGAGTGATCTGTGCTCCACATCACTTTTGAAATAATGATACCAGGCTTCGTCTCTCGGCTCCTGCAGTGAGTGCCTCTGAGAGCAGGGCAGTGGGAGGGGGGAAGCCCTGGATCCAGGCTCCCATTTTGTAGGATCAGTGTGTACAGGGCAAAGGAAACTAGTAGGGCCCACACATTTGGTCACTCAACACTCAAATTAGAGGTGGCTCAGGAACATTCATCCCGCCCCTATGGGGACATCAGAATAACACTCATGTTCACAAGTCGCAGGCAATCAGATCAACAAGTGCAAACATGTTCCCCACTCCTCCTTCCCAAGGTTATCTCCCTTTCTAGTATCCCTTTCTCTTTATACTCTCTTAACATACCAGCTTTCATTTCTGGCCTTTGTATGATGGGCTGTGGCTTGGCTGCTTCTCTGCTGACTTTCTGCAGAAGGAGTCATTGATTCATGGACGGGAGAAGCTCACATACACGGAACTCTATTGTCCAAACATGTTACATGTGTCTCAGCCTAGATCCACTCTTAAAGTGTTGTCCTACAATCTCTAAGTCTCTAGGGTTTACAAACTTCTCTTAGAGCCTTTGGGAGGCCAGCTACTTTAGTTTAGGTGATGTGCACATGCACGTGTGTGTGACTATGTGTATGACTATGTGTGTGTGTGAATATGTGCACAAAAATGTGCACATGCATAGAAATTACCTGGGAAACTTAATGAAAATTCTTGTTTTTATTTCCCACTCTTAAGAAATAGTGATTCGGTTGGTGGAGCCCAAAAATTCAAATTGTTTACAAGCACCCACCTGTCCCAGCTGTAGGGGGTCCTGAATCAGACTTGAAAAAAAACCACTGAACTAAAATGGGCCAGAGGTGGCTCTGCCTGAAGGAGCTGATCCCTACTGGAGCACAAGGTTTTGAGGAAGAGAAAACTAGGAGGGGGCCTGCTGGTGCCAAGTAGAAAAAGGACACGGGAAAAGAAAGTGGACCTGGAGGAGAGGAAGCGACAGCAGAACAGAAGAATGGAACTGTCAAAGACAAAGTGCCCATCTTCACAGAGGTCGGGTCCTGTCAGTGCTGTCCTCGTACTTTACGGTGACAGAATGTTAGCATCAAATTGTCTGTTTAGCTTAACGACCACATACTTATTATAATAGGTTGTTAAACCAATAAAGCACAAGAGGCATAAGCAATTTAATTACGCTACTCATTCTGTTTAAAGCACTTAAATTAGGCTATGTTGACATGGTCCAACTTCTTACTCAGAATCAGATCCTCTGAATTCAGAAGAGTCTACATGGAAGCGTGTGCGCAAGGGAGATAGAGGTTGGTATGTCTTGATTCATGTAATACCTGTGCGCTCGAAAGAATTCTCATTTTAGAGAAAAATGAGACAGATTTCAAAAAAACACTTCAGTACCTCTGGGCCACAATCCCTTTTTTTCCTGGGTCAAATGAGCGAGCATTTGAAGCTGAGTCTGAGCCTTGAGAAAACAAGATTCCCCATAGGGCTTTTGGACCTAGGAACACAGCCCGAGCCAGAGCCGGAGGGGCCAGAGCCGCTCGCACAGAACCCCACTGAAGCCGAGCTAATGAGGATTAATTGGGCCTTCCTGTGCACCAGGCTGAGGGTAATTGGGTCCCTGGCCACGCTGACCTTTTTCATTTACTCACCATTTAACACGAGCTCGGGGCTACCGTGTTTGGAGCTTCAACAGCGGTACATTTAAAGCAGCAGCTGCATTCTTCTGCACGTTCATCCATCCCACCTTCATTTCTTTCTTCCCTCCTTCCGTCTGCCCTTCTTGTGGCCTTTGGAGGAAGGCGGAGGGGCCTCTGAGTGGCACTGTTCTGCCAACAGAAGACCCACATGACTTGCTGTCTGGCCCTCTCTCTAGGGGTGAGGACGGGCATCACTTAATGCGGCCCCCGCCTCAGCAATGGAGCTGAGAACCTGAATAGCACGAAGTTGCTCCTGGGCGGTGGCTCCAGCTGCCCCTCCAAACCCTCTCAGTGCGGTCTGGCCAGACTCCCCAGCTCCCGACCCCACAGGCTAGCTGACAGGCTGTGAAGTGAGCGCTTGTGCAACGGGGGCCACGACCCTGTCTCTGCACCTCGGTGGCTTGCTTTTTTTGCCACTAGCTGCCTGCTGGGCTCACTCAATCTGTTCCTTCAGCCAGTCAGTGGAGGGCTGAAGTCCCCAGTCCACACAGGCCAATGCTGATTTGCACTTAGCCTTGACCTCTTAAGGCTGCTGTCTTCCTACTGCTAAGATGACAAGGTTCCTAAAATTATATCTCTGGCTATTTAGTACAACCAGGTGGGCTCACGGAATCCAAATACGATAAAGAGCAGGTGGATTCATGCTTCGTCTTTTTAAGCCTTCACACCACCGCTCACGATGCAGCTGGCCTAGGCCTACACAGGTGACTTAACTTCTCACCCAGGAACCTGCAGGCCCTCCCTTGCTGAAATGACATGCAGAATACCATGTGTGAGTGTGCGTGCTCCGGCACGCGGGTGCCTGGAGAGGATCCCTGTTTCCTTTATACTCTCAAGTGGTCCCAAGTCTCGGAAGCTTAAGACCCACGGGCTGGAGTCTCCCTTTTATGTTCTGGCTCAGGGTGTTTGCACTCTGCTGTGCACGTGGCAGAGGATTTGGAAGATACATGGATGAGTATTTTGAATTTTAATGTCTAAGAAAAAATAATTATCCATGGAGCAAAACAGCAATTTTGCGAATTCTTCAATTTGAAGCAAGATTATTTTTAAATAGTTGATTTAAATAAATATATCACCAAAATAATTATGCAGATGGCATGCTGATATATCAAAAATCAGTAAGAAGGCAGTTTCTTGCTATTTGGGAACGCACTCTAGCCACTCGGGCTTCTTTGTGGTTCCAGGAAGCACACTATACAAGGCCCGGAGATTTACCTCACTGGACTGCCCCTGCCTCCCGAGCTCTGAGCCCCACGGAGAACCCGCCTAACACCAGCTCATCTCCTAGACTCAGAGTGGGCCACTTCCTCTCTGAATCTTTTCTGACTTTTAGGAAGACCAGCCCCTAATCCCTGGTGCCCCTTGGTGGTCACACCGTTTTCTCTCATAATGCCTACAGCAGGGGAATGCTTTTGTTGACTGTCTGTTTCCTCAAAGGCAGAAAGTTCCTTCAGTGTGTAATCAGGTCTCCTTTACACAAGGATCCTTGCTGACTTGCCTGTTGCCAAGTTCATTAGGGGTGCTCAAAAAAACAAAAACAAACAAACAAACAAAAACCTAAAACACACAAATGGATGAACAAATGTGTGGATGAATCAAGAAGTGCATATATCACCTCCTCAGGAGGAAAACCAAATTAAGATTCCTTTCTAAAAAATGCTTGTACCTATCAAACATTTTGTGACAATTTATGTCAGAAAATTTTCTGCATCAGGAAACATAATATTTAAGAGCATGCAATTATAAGACAGACCTGGGTTCTAAATCTGATTCTGACAAACTAGCTTGATGGCTTTAGACAAGTGGCTTAAGTAATCCTGAGGTTCCTTACTGTGAACTGGAGGGAGCAACAGCCAACAACTCATCCTTGGAAAATTAAAATAGCCCATATATATACTAAACATAGTACTGGACACATAGGGAGTAGAGAATGCTTGGGAAAGTTATCCACCTAAGTTGTTTCTTCATAGCATGGACATTCCTGTGTTTATCTACAGAAGGTATCAGACAGAATGTAACGTGCACTTAATTACATGAGAACATCACATATCTAACCTACTTCTGTCTCCTCCACTGATAGTAGGCCACCAGATGTCAGTTTTCCTCCAATCCTACCTGCCGCTGATAACTTCCCACCATATTTCTTCATTGCTGCAAATCCTTTCTGTGGGTTTCTATCTTCCTCTGTAGCTCCGTATCTCACTCACCCTATAATAGGCTTCATGCGCAACACAGACTCCTGACACGGCTTTCACAGAGAACATGAGGACAAGGGTCAGGATTGTTCCCTGTTTCTCCTGAGGGACCTTCACATTTATCTGCATCATCTCTTATCTCTGCAAGGCTGACTTCTATGTGGCTCCCCCCGGGGTTCTTCTTCTTTTCAAACTTTCTGCCTCTACCTTGTCCCAGAACCTTCTCTTTTCCACTACATTCTGCCTTCTGCATACAAACATTTTTAAAAATCCTCTATCTGGAAACAGACCAACCAATAGAACAAGGCAATCCTTATTTTGTCCCATAAAAGCTCAAGACTTAACTCTCACCCTGCATTCATCATCAGCTTTCTCGACATCTTTGCTTTCTTATCCTCACCTTCCTCCTTGCCATGTTCTCTGCTGTCTTCTTACCTTAGGGCTGAAAGTCCTATCTCTGAAAAACTTCTAGTTTGCCAAATTGAATGGCTATTCCCCTGTGTAAGCTCTTGACAGCATTTATGGCATTTATTGACCCTATTCATTCCCTAGAACTCTCCTCTCTCGTGGTTTCCATGATGTTACCTCTCTTTCTGCTGCTTCGGCCAAAATCCCAATTTGATCTGTCCATCTTCAGTCTCTTTCCCTTACCCCAGGATCCTATCTAGAGCTGTTTTTCTCACCACGCACTTGCCCCGGCCAACCTCACACTCAACAATCTGCCTGTGCTCCTAAATCTCCCTCCAAACTCTCTTCGAATCCTAAGCCCTTCTTTCCAGCTCAGCTGCTCTCACGTGTACCACAAGCATGACATTCGAAGAGCAGAAGGCATTACCTTCCCTCCTGTCCAAAGACTGTCTGCCTCAAGCTAGAGCACACCTTGATTCTAACTCACAGACCATGAATTAGAGGCCTGAGCAAACCCTGTTTAACTGCGTTGTAACCGTGGACAAGAAACTTTGTCTCCTGTTGCCTCAGTTTTCTTACTCATAAAATGGAAAGACTAATTCTGGAAGACTGGGAACCCACTTGTATGTGAGCTGATAAACTAAGATAATGTTTGTAAAATCCAAAACACAAAAGAAACCCCCTCTCTCCAGGTTGCCTTATTAGCCTTGTCAACCAAGAACATTTATCTTGGTCATTCTTCTCTAGTTTGTCCTGATGCTCTGAGGTAGAGCATTTGTCCTCCACATTGACACGCCCTTCCTTGAAGCGTGGATTCTGAACTTCCGTAGATCTCCATTTGCATGCTGTCTTTCCCTCTGTTTTGTGATCTCCTGAGTTCGTACTGAGTCTCTGAATTCTCACATCTGGCATTCAATGAACCGGGCACACTTAAGCATTCAACACGTATTAGGGGAATTGCATTAATTTGAACAGAGCTTTTTAAAAATTATATAATAAGCAATTTTCAATAAGATTCTAGAAAGAAAACAGTAAATTCCATGTCTTTAGACTCTTTTTGCCTTAAAGTGCTGAGTTCCAAAAAATGGAGTTTACTGACAGGAAAACAATGCAAATTTTTTAGGTAACCTGGGTAAGTTCACTAATTAAAGGGCCTATTCCAACAGCAATCCCAGGAAGCCTTCTGGAGGCAGCTTTGGTGTTCTTGGCAAATCTCTGGGCAGGCTTTCCCATCCAACACGAAAACTGTGGAAATGCCTTAGTTATCAGTTCACTGCCGGGTATGTACTTTTTTTTTTTTTTTTTTGGAAAGGTACGTTAGAGTTTCCCTCCAACTTCTCTTGAGAAAAGCTGAAAAAATGGAAACTTCTTAAGTAATTGATTTAGCTTCCCTGAAGCTCCTGGTTCTTGGCAGGTCAGATATTGGAAACTGCAGTAAGATTTCTTTTTCTGTTGTGTTTTCAACATTTGGTTCTTAATCCATATAAAAGTGCAGTTGCTATGAGAGAATGTTGTTGGGTCACTCAGAACACAGGAAAGGCAAAGAACGATCGTATAATGCGTACACACCCTGCAAGTAGACAGGAGGGATGGGTGGTGCTTCTTATCTTTCTTAAATTTTTCTTCCTGAGAAAGCCTTGAACTAGGGGGTGGGGAAAGGGTGTGAAAAGGCCTTGTGACTAGACAGCTCAGGTCGCCAGATTGTCTGCCCACTTGTTGCTGGGACAGGCAGAAGGGGAGGTGCCCCTCCTCCCTTCCTCCTACTTCTGTCCGTAGAGGGTACAAGCAGAGGGTTGCTGCAGGGCTGAGTGGGGGACTCTCTTGAGACTTCCCCCTGATGCCTTCATCATGAGAGCATTTCCCTTAGTCCCCCTCAACCACCACTATTCTGCAGGCAGCAAACTGAGGCCCTGAGAAGCTAACCCTCAAAAATGGCACCCTGACTGAGAGCTCCAATGGACCTCTTATCTTCTGACTGTTCAGGGTACACTCCACAGGCCTATTCCTATTCCTACGTGGGACAGATGCTGCTCTAAACAGACCAAGTAGCCATATTTTACTCACTAGTAATGTACCTGTCTCTTGTGTGACCAGTGCGGGTTTCAGAAAGGGGAAGGGATGAATCGCCTCTTGACAGTGGGAGAGTACTGTGCTGGGCAACTGCTTTATAAACCCAGACTGACATTCCCAAATGCTGGGTCTACCCACGGAAGGGCAAGAGATTAATCAAAGTGGGGCAGATGTCCTCCTCTCAGACTGAACCTCAGAGTTTCTGTAAAGGAGAGCATGTGAGCATATGGGCCCTCATCTCCCTTCTCCTGAGTTGCAGCATGAGCAAACTGAGGACAGAAATGACATTGGCCTCATGGTGTGGTTATCAGAACTAACCAAGACAGTCCATGTGTCATTCATCAAGTAGAGCCTGGTGAATAGAATAAGTACTCTATAAATCAATAGATTGTTTTATTTCATACACACACACACACACACACACACACACACCACACACACACACATATAATCTTGTTTACCCCTCTCATTTTACTAACTCTTCTGTTGGCAACTCTTCCTCCACTAGAAACCCTTTTCCTCATTTGACGATCCCTCAGAAATCCCTGTTCTAGCTAAGAGAAGGTGTCATGAGGTTATCTAACAAGTATTTGTCACCTAAAGCAAATCTCTCAGAATCTCCTGTGTAGGGACACCAAGGCCTTAGGAATTGGTACTTGTGAAATAGCCTCAAGGCAGGAGAAGAAGAGTCTAGTGTGTGTGCGTGCGCATGCGTGCATATGTGTGCATGGATGTGTGCACACATGCACATCTAGGGTTTGTCAAGAGTTGAGGTGAGAGGAGTTGGGGGTTTGGATGGGGAGGGTTAATTTAAAAACCAAGGATTTCTTGGAAGGAGAGGCCACTGTAGTGACGCTCAGGGGATATCTGAGAAGGAGAGAGCTCCAGGGAGTGGGCAGAGTGAAGGAAAGGAGTAAGAGGAAGAGGGCCCCTTCCTGTGCTTCCCGCTCTTTACTCAGACTGAGGAAGGCTGCTGGGTTTTAGGACAATCCAGGGCTAGCAATGTGGTGCCGAGAAAATCTCTGCAGTCACTCACCGCCTGTGTTTCTTATACTCTCATCACTTGTGTTCTAGTCTTTTTGCTCCGTTTCCTTGGCTGTGGCATAATGACTGGTCTCCAGACTCCCATGGACTTCTTGCTGCTCTCTTCCAGTGTGCTAACAATATTGTCTTTTCTCATATTTCTTGTTGATTGTATTTTTTTTCAAGAAAGGGAAAAAAGGTTTCTGTATCCATTGCACTGATCCAACCACATTGCCTTGGATTAAAGGAGGTATTTCCTGCAGAGTTTGGTGTTTTTTTCTGCCAGGCTCTAACCCTCTGCCACTAAAGTAAAAACTGGAGAGGAAACTCCCCTTTCTGAATGGTCTCAACCTCTGTGGGGCTTCTTTAAATTTTACTCTGTTTACTGTCCTGCTGCTCTAGGGTGTGAAGATGGCACAGTTTCTCATCCAGAGCAGCTCATCTAACCATGAGATTTGGCCAGGAACCTGACCTGAGTGGCTATGGGACTAGAGAGATGACGGGAGATGATGTATGGCTAATTCTAAGTCAGCTGACCAAACTTACGAAGGATGGGGCAGATATTTTCAAATTCTTGTTAAAAGTAATGTTCTCAAACTGGAAGACTGTTCTGGCATCCATACTGATTGTTCTTAGGCAAGCCAGTTTTGTGTGGTTAAGAACTCCAGGGTGCCTTCAGCTCACCTCATGACTCCTGGGTCCTGGGATTGCACAGCACATCAAGCTCCCTGCTCAGTGAGGAGCCTGCTTCTCCCTCTCCCCACCCCGTGCCCAGCTTATGCTTTCTCTCTTTTTGTCAAATAAATAAAATAAAATCTTAAAAAAAAAAAGAAGAAGAACTTCACTCCATTTCTGGACTTCAACAGTCTTCTCTATAATTATATTTTGCATCTTCCCTTCAAAACAGGTCTTTTGATAGCTGCAGCAGTCTTGAAGAACAACAGAATTAGAGGTCTCAGACTTCCTGACTTCAAAACTTACTACAAAACTACAGTAATCAAAATAGTGTGGCACTAGCATAAAGACAGACATACATGGGGCGCCTGGGTGGCTCAGTGGGTTAAGCCTCTGCCTTTGGATCAAGTCGTGATCCCAGGGTCCTGGAATCGAGCCCCACATTGGGCTCTCTGCTCAGTAGGGAGCCTGCTTCCTCCTCTTTCTCTCTCCCCTTGCCTCTTTGCCTACTTGTGATCTCTCTCTCTCTGCCAAATAAATAAATAAAATCTTAAAAAAAAAAAAAGACAGGTATATAGACTGATGGACTAAAGCCTAGAAGTAAACCCTTGCATATAATGGCCAAATGAATTTTGACATCCCACAGGAAAGGACAGTCTTTTCAACAACTGGTGCTGGAAAACTGGATAGGCACAAGGAAAAGCCAAATGAAAACAAACAAACATACATACAAAAAAAAAAAAAAAGAGAGAGAGAGAGAGAAAGGGAGAAAAAGAAAAAGAAAGGAAGTTGGACCCTACGTAGCATCACATATAAAAATTAACTGAAAAATGGATTAAAGACCTAAATATAAGACCTAAAACCATAAAACTCTAAGGAGAAAACTTAGAGGAAAACTTCATGATATTGGATTTGACAATGATTTCTTGGATATGACATGAAAAGCACAAGCCGTAAAGTAAAAAATCAAATTGGACTACATCAAAATAAAAAAACTTTTGTGCATCAAAGGACACAATCAACAGAATGAAAAGGCAATCTATGGCATGGGGGAAATATTCGCATATCATCTCTCTGATAAGGGATTAATACCTAGAATATATGAAAAAAAAAAAAAAAAAAAAGAACTCCTACAACTAAACAACAACTAAAATAAAGTGATTTAAAAACAGGTAAAGGATTTGAATAGACATTTCTCAAAAAAAGATACACAAAAAGCATATGAAAAAGATGCTCAACATTACTAACCATCAGGAAAATGCAAATCAAAACCACAATGAGATACTATTTCATACCCATTAGAATGGCCACTACCACAAAAACAAAACAAAAAAAAGTATTGGCCAAAGAAACATAAAATATATGTTGGCAAGGATGTAAAGAAACTGGAAGATTTGTGCAGTTGGTGAGAACGTGAAATGGTGCAGACTCTATGGAAAACAGTGATATAGATTCCTCAAAAAATTAAAAACAGAATTATCATGTGATTCAACTATTTCACTTCTGGATCTATAACCAGGAGGATTTAGAGCAGGGTCTCAAAGAGATAGCTGCACACTCATGTTCACAGCAGCATTATTCATCACAGCCAAAAGATGGAAGCAATCCAAGTGTCCACTGATAGGTGAATGGGCAAATGAAATGTGATATATACATACAACAGAATATTGTTGAGCCTTACAAAGGAGGACATCGTGACAAATGCTACAGCATGGATGAAGCTTGAGGACATTCATGAAGTGAAATAAGCCAGTCACCAAAAGATAAAATAGTGTGTGATTCCAACTGTATGAGGTATCTAGATTAGTCAAATTGATAGAAATAGAGAGTAGAAGGGTGGTTACCAGGGGCTGTGGGGAGGGAGAGTGGGCTATTGTTATTTAGTGGGTATAGAGTTTTAGTTTTGCAAGATGAACAAGTTCTGGAGGTGAGTTGCCCAGCAATGTCAATGTACTTAATTATTCAACTGTATGTTTAAAAATAGTCAAGATGGCAAAATCTATGTTATATGTATTTTACTATAAACAAACAAACAAACAAACAAACCCAGGTCTTTCAGTGAAAGCAATAGTTTGACCTCAAACAGATCAGTCACATTGAATCCTGTCACATCACTAATGTTAAGCAAGTGGCTAAACCTTGATTAAGCTTCAATTCCCTCCTTTGTTAAATGTAGGGTATACATTGCCTCATAGGGTTGCTTTGGGGATCAAATTAGATATTATTTGTAAAGCGCTTAGCACAGAGTCTATTACAGAGAAGGCAATCAATAAATATTGGTTCCCTCTACCTAATATTCATGAGCACACATCAGTGAGGGCTCACTGGATTGCAAATGAAATGAGGTCTACACAGAAGGTCTCTTGTCAAGACGTGGCTATGTACACCTTGTGGACTCTGTCTGTTTTTCTGCCAGATGGAAGGGGTTGAGGTGCTGTTCACTGCAGACTGGACAGGCCAGTGATGTTTGGAAGCTGTGTTTCCGGTGCTTCCGGGGGGGCTCTTACAGCTGATGTGCCTCCTTATCTCTGCTGACAGGAAGACAGAAATCCTCCCACACAGGTTTGCTTATTTACACTGGAAGTGCAAGTTGGGTAAGGGGCACAGAATTATTTATACGTTCGGCCCACATACTGCCTTTTCTTTCAATAGCTGATGTTTCCCAGTTCCCCACAGAAGCTCTCATTATGCTATGGTTTTTGCTGGAATACTGGTGGTTTCCCAGAAAAGCCCCGCTTCTTTTCTAAACCTATACTTGGCAATCTCATGATCTTTCAGTGACAGAGATGAGCTAGTTTTCTTTCCTTAATATTAAATTTGAGGAATGTATTTGAACACCAGAACCATCTTTTCTGTATTGGTTGGATATCAGATTAAATGATGCTTCGTCCATTGCAGAAGGGTCAGTCAGAGCTGTCTTGGAGTGTTCAGGGTAGCACTCTTCCAATATAATGAGGTAGGGAAGGTTGTGGGGAGGGGAGTGGAAGAACAGATGAAAAAGGAACTGAATTCTCTGGTATTCATGGGCCGAGTGAAGGCAGTGACCTTTAAGCTATGTAAAAATACTGTGTTTCCTTTATTAGTTCTGAGATTTCCAAAGTCATCTCACCAATAACAGAGGTATGAGCTCAAAGGTATTACAGACCCTTCCTTCCTCTAAATCTTTTTACCCTTCATGACCTAATGTGCCAGAAATAATTTCTACCTTTGGATTTTTTTCTCATTTATATTAAGCAATAAGTAGTAAATTAATGGGTTATCTAAAACTTTTCCTTGGAGATGAGTTTATCAACTTCCTGTCTCTGAGACCAGAGTTGCTTGAGAGGCCCGGGCAGGAAGAAGTAAAGGCTCAGTGTGTGTGAAGTGACATAGCAGAGAAAGGCAGAACGGTCAGTGCTGGGGTCCCCACAGATACAGTATTTTTACAGCAGGAGCATCATCCGAGGATGCAAATGCTTGGACCCTCCCCAGACCTTCTCAATGAGAAACTTGGGGCTGCACCCAGCACTTTGTTTTAAGAAGCTTCTAGGTGATTCTGATGTCCCCGTAAGTTTTACTCCTTTACTAGTCACAAATCCTCAGTTTCTGTGTGCCAAGTACACACTGTGCTCCTGGCTTTATTTTAGCTGCTTATATAATTTTATCTACTAATTACAGCAATCCTTTGAGGTTGAAAAGCCTGGCAGTAACCCCTTCCTGCCCAGAGATGGAGGGAGCGCCCCATGCTGAGCCAGTGGGTTGAAATTTTCTCCCAGGACCAAATAGAAGGAAAGAATGAGTTATTCTCACAACCTCTGTGCCCTAAAAATGTCACTTGTTTTTCTCAAGGCCTCAAGGTATGAAAATAGGAGCATATTGTCTACACAGCCCTTGCACTAATGGATACCACATGTGATTAAGAGAGGAACTGGTTAATTAATATCCAGGATACACTTAGCCTTGTGCACGTTCTGAGTATACTAAGCTTTTCCCTGTAATTCTTACTCCCCCTTCCCCAATTTTGATTCCTAGGTCTTTTTTCTCCAGGCTACTTCTGTCTCACTAAAATGTCATTTCTGTATCACTTCCTTCATTATAAATATTACCCATGTTTTCAAGTTCAGCTCTTCTAGAGCTTTCTTAAATGCTCTCTTTGGAAGGTTCTCATCCTTCCCTCTCTAATACATTATGGGTATGTGTTTATTTTACTCTTCATTGTCAAGTTTCTCTTCAAAATAGTCTACAAATACAGATGATGAATGGGTTCCATCTTGTGTGCCCATCCAGTATCCAAACTCCTCTTCACTTCTGGGGTCCTGTATGATGTCTGCCCTAGATGTGGCCTCTAGGAGCTGTCACCCACGTACTGTGGGTATGCTCATCCTTGTCTGCAGTTGCCTCAGCTTTCTTTGATTTACTGCTTCTTTACCTCTCCCCTCTCTTTACCTACTCATCATCATTAATTTATTCATAATTTCCCCAAGGAGAAAAGAGTGGGTGCCTAAACCATGTGCCAGAAGTTTCCTTACTGCCGGGTAAGGAATGTAGGCAGAACAAGCCCCGTGAAGAAAGACAGGGGCATGGAACCTTCAAAGAGCTCCCATTGCCCACTGAGGTGCCTGCAAATTACCTGCTCATCCAGTCTCAGAAGGCTGCCTGATGCCTGCAGGTGGCACTGACCACCCACACTATGGCACTGTACTATGCTTCCTAAGACCCAGATCATGATGTCACACACTTACGTATGTTTCCTCACCAGTCTCTCTGCTAGCACTCCATCAGCCCATCAGTGAGAAGCATGTCTTATGCATGTCTGTCCCTTGGGTCTCCCTCCGTCAGGCAGATTGGGCACTTGAGTATTTTTGAATGACTATGAATGGATTGTTGGGAGAAATAAATAAATGAATTTAATAAATTTGAGGGATATGTACCACATTTATACATTTCTGTATGTTTCTAAATTTCTGACTTAATCCACCATTTTGCCTGAAAACAACAGAGCTAAAGAATTATGAGTTGGGGACGATGTGTGATTCTTATTTACCAAAGACTTACTAATCCTACCTGATTTCAACAACTGACATTCCAGGGATTATCACAGGAAGGTAAGAAGAAAGGAAAGCTGTTTCAGCCAAATTTTTAACCAACCCTAGAGTGGCCCAGTGCATAGACACACATCATGGAGACATGGCCTTCTGGAAGGTGGCGGTAAACGGTGCCGTTGGAAGTAGGATTTGATTTCAAGTAGCAGCTGAACCTCGGTGATGGCCCCTGGCTCTCTGTGGTGGGAGAGAGTTTAATGACTTACAAGAGAGCAATGGGCCCAGAGAGTGAGTCATTTCCTCCTTCTGGCTCTCTGTGGGGTTGGCCTGCAAGACTCTGATTTGGAATGGATTTGGAGTGACCCCTGATGTGTTCTTACCCCCCACAAAGTAGCCTTAAAAAATATCTTTGTGCCTAACCGGACGTGAGTTAAACTAAAAAATGACTCCGTGCTAGCCAGTAACATAGGTCATCAAACTAAGGGGCGGGGGTGCAGCTGGTGAATGATGTTTGTGTTGTCTCACCAAAAGTGCCTCTTGGGGAGGGGAGAAATGTCAGGGAGGACATCCTACTAAGAGGGGCAAGCTTAGCCCTCAGCCAAAGTTTCTTAGAACAGCTACTGAATGAGGCTGCGTCATTCTGATGACTATACTAGTGGGACCCACGGGAAATGTGGAACCTTGCAGGAGAGCTGGACACACACACACACACACACACACACACACACACACACATACACACACACACTTACACGCACGGACACCCCAGGGTGGGTGCATTTTGTAAAGGTATTCTTACGCTGTCAGCACCTGACAAGTGCTGAACCTGAAGATTAGCAGGGTCAGCGTGGCTGGGTGCATGTTGGGGAGGTTGGTGCAGGGATGGATTAAAAGCACCTGCCCCCAAACACATCTTCTTGGTGACAACAGGCTTTGGTGACAATGCACAGGCTTCCTAATCAGCTGAGCGTATCTGTGAGCTAGGCACTGAGCGCGCTGGGGAGAAAGAGCCAGAGGAAGAGAGGGAGCCAGCTCTAGTTTGCTAAAAGAGATATTAAATTTCAACCCCTGAAGGAAAACAAAAAGTGAAAACAAAAAGTAGAAAATGCTAAAGCCCGGGTTTATTTTTGGTGCTAATTTTGTTTCCTTAGAAATGCATACCTGCCTTTTGAACCCTTCCAGAATGTCAGAGACATGTTTCAATCATGGCTGCCTGGATGCGGCCTGGGGTAGTGGGGCATCTCCCCAACTTTTCTTTCTGGACAGAGTGGTGACGAGGAGAGGGAAGCCTGACCCTCCACATTCTGTCTGATCCAGCACAGCTGCATTTTCTCATTCCTGAGAACCGGACGAGTTTCCTGAGCCCTGGGCTGATACTCTGTACCATCTTTGGTGCAGCTGTAATTTTCACAGGGAGAGCTGACTTGACCCTCTCTAATCCTTACTCCAGACACCTTGAACTCCTGAGACTGGTGTGTATGCATGCATGCATATTTTTAAGGGTTTTTCAGCTGTGTCCTTGAGAAACTGGCTACATCCAAAATTTAAAAAACAAGAAAGAAAGAAAGGAAGAAAGAAAGAAAAAAAGAAAGAAAGAAAGAAAGAAAAGAAAAGAAAAGAAAAGAAAAGAAAAGAAAAAAAAAAAGGTGGGGAGTTGGTTAGTGACACAATCGCCTGATTCTGACCATGAGCTATTTCTGTAGCTTTAATGTTTACAACAGCAAAAATAACATTATTATCCTAGGCTCACCTAGTTGTGTCTTTCCATTCCTGTTTCTTTTTCTGCGGCTGAGGGATAGATACCATGCCCCCTTGTCTGCTCTGAGCCGTGTTAGAACTAATCCAGAATTAAGAGAATGAGAAGCATTTAGCGGGGCAAGGGGGGAGAGGGTCTTGGAAAACAATTGCAGCTAGTTGTAGAACTGCACAACCAACTTCAGATTTTTTTTTTTCCTCAAGACTTATATTTTGGGAAGGAGCTGTTTTATGAATGGATATAGGCCTGACACACAAAACGCGTGGGATCCGTCTGAGGGCCCCGTCTGGGTCAGCTGCGACATCTGGCTCTTATGAATCTGGCATATTGTGACTCATGGATACACAAATAGTAATCCTTGATAGCGTCCACTTGTGACTGCCGACAAATAACATCAAACGCCAGGGAACTGGCGTGGCCACCTCGGCTGAGCCACTCAGGCCACTGTTGCTGTGCCTGCTGCTGTCCGGGAGGAGCCATGGGACTCCCAGGCTTCTGGCCCTGCTAGGACCCCAGGCGACCCCTCCCACCCCTGGCTGGACAGCTTACAGCCTGGCAGGCTCCGGAGCCCTCCTCTCAGAAGACACTGGTGGAGGGCATGCGGCTCTGATGGCAGATGGACTGGACTTGAACCCTGGCTATGCCATGTCTCAGCTGAGAATGTGGCCGATTTTTTAACTTCTCTGAATCTCCGTTTTTTCAATCTCTTAAGCAAGAAAAGTTAGATTTTATGAAAATTGCTAACATTTACTGGAACTTCCCATGCGTCAGGCACTGTCCTATGCATGGTAGAGGTATTATTTCGACTAAAAATTTCTAAGATATGATGTGGTTGGCACGTTGGCCAGTGAAGAGACTAGCGTACAGCTGCAGTGATAGTAAGTCTTGCCACTGGGAATCCTCTTTCCTAGGGCCCTACAGCAGCGAATCTCAGCCAGGGCTCATTTTGATTCCTGGGAGATATTTGGCAATGGAAACATTTTTGGTTGTCATGGCTAGGGCAGAGAAGGATACTACTGGTATTTACAGGATTGAGGAAGACAGGGATGCTTCACATCCTATAGGGTCTAGGACAGCCCCACAACCAGGGATTACCCAGCCCCAAAGGTCAATAGTGCTCTGGTGGAGAAACTGCGCCCTAGAGTCTGTTGTCCCAGGCATCACACTAACTCTAGATCATACCTGCTAGGAGGGGCATGGGGAAAGACAGAACGGGGCAATGCATGGAAAGCACCGAACACAATACCTGGCGTGTAGTAAGTGTTCAGTAGATTCAAACTGCCATTTTTGCTGCTGCTGCTACTACTTGCTTTTCATTCCCAACCTCTTTTCTGTTCTTAGCAATGTCTTGAAGGGTACCTGGACCTTGGTGTCATGTCCCTTTGCCTGAAGGGCCCATGAGGTATAGTGAAAGAAAAGGACTTTTCTTTCACTTCTTAGTGCTTGCTGGTGTTGCTTCACCCACAAAATGCCTTCTGTGGTCATCTCTTCAGGGATATGTGTGCCTGGCTTTATCTGGGATCTGCAGCCTGAAGCTTTGTTGGAGAGGTGGCTCTTTTCTGTGCTTTCTGTGAAAATGCCCTGGGCTTGACTCTCCCCAGTGAGGGCGAACTAGCAGGTTCATCTAAGAGTGGGTAACGCCAATTATCAGGGACTAGGAAACTGGTTTCACAAAGAAAGACTCGTAAATAAAGGATGCGAATGTTTTCCTGTTATATATCTAGAATATCTTTAAAACTCTCTTCTTTCTCTGGGAGTTGGGAAGCTGGGTGGGTCAGGAGATTGGAAAGAAAAGGCATGACTTGAAGGATCAGCAAATGCTGTACTTACTATAAAAGGTAACCTGGGCGGGGGAGAGACAACCTGACTTTTGTTTATAGCTCCTTCTAGTCCTCTGGGAGAGCAATTTCGAGCCCCAAGTGCATATCTGTCATTTGCTGAGAGCTGCCTGAGAACCTGTGGCTGAAGTCCTTCTTGTTCTGTAGGCCGCCATCAGTGAGGCCAGCAGACGGCCAGTTCCAGATTCCTCTGCGCTACTCCACCAGCCACTCCATTGTGTCAGAGTGTAGACTGCTATAGGCCAAGATACTTAAAATTCCACAACTATACTACATTTTGAGAATGTCTGCCACATGCTTGGAACTGTTCTAGCCACATAACCTGTATTAACTGATTTAATTTCATAATAACCCAATAGGAAAGGTTCTAGTTTTATCACCATTCTAGATACCAGGAAACCAAGGCCAAGAGAGACTAAGTAGTTTGCCCCCAGCACACAGACAGAAGATGGCAGAGCTAAGAAGTTAAACTGGGCCACACAATGTCAGCGGTCACGTTCTCAGCCACTAGGCGGAGCTGCCTCTACTTAGCAGGAGTCAGATGGCCTCTAGTCAAGGTGGTCAGAGGTTCCACAGCTCAGCAAATCAAGGCGGTCAAGAGACAACATTAATGCCTGAAACATCTAAGTTGCCTGTGTTCTTTATGAGCGCTTTTATATTTTGCAGAAAGGGCAGAAATTGCTGAAGGGGTACACATCGTGGATGAAAGAGCCCTAGTCGCCCGTGGTATCAGACAGCAGGTGAGGAGACCCAACCAGAAGATGTCACCCTGAGCAGTATATGGGGATTCCGTCTGGGGTTGGATAGGGTCTGAAGTGTTGACCTTTAGCTGTGAGCTTCATCCAGCCCTAGTGAGGTAGTCGCAAATGCACACCTTCTATGAACCACTTAACATGCAGGTTCTGTGCGGTGGGGAAGTGGTCAGTGCACACAGGTGCATCCGTGGAGAGGTACCATGATGGCTGGAGGAGGCACTCACCACATAATCCCCAAATACAAGTTAGCCTGTTCAGAGAGATGTTGTCGAATACAGAATTGGTCTGTAATTCTGTTACATGTTAGAGTTGTTTAACCTACATTTTAAAGGATTCAAGGATTAGACACGCTGTAAGGACTGAGTTAGAGAAATGGAAAAAACCCTACACATAGGTGAGGCCCTGGAATTCTGGCCATCTTGGAAAATCACTTCTAATTAAACTTCCAAAACCTACTACACTATAATTAAGAGACTCTCGATCATTTGGTTACATCATCTGTTAACTGAAAATGCTGGTATTAGTCATTTACCAACCTGTTACCCACTAGACAGGAAAGGGTGGTGAGGGAACTTTATAAAGGCATCAATGTTCTTTGGATTATCATGCTTATACATCCATCTGTGTATACTGATCCTTAAAATTCTTCCCTCTATATTTTGAGAAGAATCTGAGTCCTTTCACGTTCTTGGAGCGCAGATACCAGGCCATGTGCATTGTGTTTTAGAGGATAAAGAGACTAGACTACAATGCTACTATATACTCTGTGCACTTCCTAGGAGTGCTCTTGCACAAATTCACAAACTCTTCTCATCCTTTTATAACCAAAGGTCATGCGGTTGCAGAACAAACACCAGGATTAATGTGATGATCTGTGTGGTTCACTCACAGCCTTCCACCCTCCCAAATCCCCCACCACTGTCTCTCCCTCCTCCCCACCCCCCAACACAGTACTGCTGCTCTCTGGGAAGAACCAACATTCTGCAAAGTCTGGTGTGCAAGTACCAATCATTTTCTTCCTGGACATTCACACTATGTGACACATAATCTTCTTTCATTATATGATTTTACCCTCCTCTGGGACTTAGCATTCTTCTGCTCTCCCTCATGCCTTCCAGCAATGACTTCTCAGCTTCAGAGTGCTCTCCATAGACAACTGGTAGCTGGGTGGATGCGCTCCCCCAGTAATCTCAATTTAATTTGCCCTTGGCTTAATTCTGTTTCCAGCCCATCCTCGCTCCTCTCTGAATTCTGTACCTTAGTAAACATCAATGCCATCCTCCCAATAACCTGGTCAGATGAGAGAGAATGAACTAAGACTCCAAACTTTTCTTATTCCTCCCCCAATCCTGGGAACTACCAAGTCTGACCTCTACCTTTGAATGTATCTGGACTTTACTCCCTTTCCACAACCATTGTCTTGGTCAGCCCATTGTCTTTTCCCTCTTGCGCAATTGCAACAGTGTCCTTTGCTGCTCTGCTTTCCTCCACATCTCTCCTTTCGAAACTATTCTTACCACGGTCAGTCACATCTGGGCTACATTTGGTATTTAGGTCAAAGGGCCTGTCATTCTAGATTCCAAAAAAATGTCATGTTGTTTAATGTAAAGAATGCTCACAACATAGAATCTGAGGAAGTGTTTTTGATGTCTGTGTGTGTGCACACAGTGCACACTCATGCCCACACAGACACGTGTATTCCCCACCTCAATGACTCAAGATTTAAAGTGTCAGTTTGCAAGTTTCTAAAAGCATATATTTTTTTTTCAGAGGAGGTACCCTACAGTAGAAATCGAGGAAATCAGACAGGCAGTTACATGGAAATTAAATTAAATTAAATTATCTTAAATTAAAATGTAAGCTCCTTAAAGACAGCTGCTCATGGTCCCTTGTTATGCCTCACAGCACTTAGCAAAGTACCTTGTTTAATGTGATTGGGTTCAGACCCAGGAAAGAGAGAACTTGCATTAATCAAAAGCAGATGGGGGTAGCTGAACCTCTACAGGTTATAACATGTCAGTCTTTGAGAGAAGATGGAAATGAATTTCCAAAGTGAAATATTTGTGTATGATGAGTTGGAGTTGGGAAGTTTTTATTTTTTCTGTGGTTTTGTTTTTGTTTTGTTGGTTTTTTTTTTTCTTTCTGTCTTTCTTTTTTTTCTTTTCTTTCTTTTTTTTTGAATGGAAAAAAAGACGCCCAAAGGAGCCAGGGAGACGCTAATGGATGAAATGCTTTGCACATATGGGATGGAAAATTGTGCTCAGTTAAGTCAAAAAGCAGCTTCTGAAGAACGTATTATGGCTGCGGCTTCACAGGTGCCTGACCCGCTGGCCCTGCGACATCACTGCACCATGTGTTTGGCGCTGGCCCTCCGCTCCAGCCGCCATGCGGGAAGATCATATTCAGTGAGGCAGAAACTTCCAGAACTGCTTGGAACTGCTGCTCACGCCGGAGAAGATCCCCTCCTTCTCACCCTTTTATCCACACACAGGAGCATTAAAGAACTAAACAGCTCTCATCTCAACTTCCTCCCAACCTCACTCTTGGCTCATTCTCCTCAGAGGAGCAGCTGTTTTTCAGCTGATGTTTAAGCACACACTCTCTAACTTAAATTACTCAATTTCTTCATAAAGGAAAGAGCTCCTTTTCTCTGGTTTGTTTTAATTTCTCCTACATATCATTCCTATAGGAGTACCTCACTTTACACATTTGTACCTCTCCTCGGGAACATATGGTTTATGCACTGCAGTATAAATCCAATACTTGCAAATTGAATCAGGGTTGAAATTCACCAAGAAAGGATGCCATTTAAAGAGACCATGTGGGGAACCCTTTAGAAAAAAAGTTTTTTTAGTGCTTTTCTTTTCTTTCTTTCTTTGTCCTTTTTCCCCCCTGGAGCAAAGAATCCTTTGATAATGCAAGTGATTGATTCTCTTCACTCTTTTTCCAGAAAACTCCACTCTTTTTTACAAGCTTAGCAGATCTGATGGACGTCCATTGGGGCTTCTCAGAATGGGACACCCACTTGTTCCCAGGCAAGTATTACACTTAGGCCAGGGCCTAGCTCCATATGTTTCTCCTCCTTTTCCCAGCTTGCTCTTCCTCTTCAGAAAATGGTGTCTGTGATAAAGATATTAGGGTTTATACACTTAAACAACTGCCATCCCCACCAAGTCATCATGTTGGGACAACCTAGAGTTTTCTGGCACTGTATATCACAACTGTTTTTAGTTCCAGTTTGGAAGCGGGACTAGATGGGCCGTCTACGGAGCCTAGCATCCCGGCATGCCGGCTCCAGGGACAGCTATGGTTCTGCTGAGTGCTCTGGGCCCGATCATCAGAAAGTTGGTCTTCAAGACTCTCAGTCTCCTATCCCTGTCCCTGGGCCCTTACCTCCTCAGTGGTACCCTCCCTCCCACCAGACCCTCTGTCTTTATTTTTATTCTCCTTTAGAAACATTAGCAGCTACATTTAAATAGTGTCAACTGCACACAGGCACCATGCTACCCAATTTACACACACCAACTTATCTGCACAGTAACTCGATGTAGGATGTGCACGGTCAGCCTCTCTGTCTTGCACAGAAGGGAGCTCAGGCACAGAGAGGTATAGGTCACACCGTGGCAGAGCTGGGACTCCAAGGCTGAATGAGCATGTCACATGGCCATGGCTAACCCCACCCTGACCGTGAACAGTGTCAGCATGTCCGTGTCCTTCCATATTAATAACTCATGTTTACTTTGCACTTAGCAGATATAGGGCTTTGCTGTCTTATTTTATTTAATGCTTATAATATCCCTCAACAACCTTGCAATTATCACCATTTGTAAATGAGAAAGCTGGGTTATGTCCAAGGGCACAGAACTATCAAGTTGGGGGAGAGGGCATTTATTCATTAACTTTACCCATTGTGGTGTATAGTTAAGCTGAACAGAATAAATAAAATTTTTTTTAAAAAATGCCATCTACCAAAACAAACAAACAAATAAATAAATAAATAAATAAAAAAGAAAGAAAGAAAAAGAAGAAGAAGGAAAGGGTCAGGCCTCCATTAGAGGAATTTCAGAGTAGCAGGAGGGGTAAGCAGGTTTTACGCATAGGGTTTAGAAGTACCTGAAATTTTATCATGCAAATCTGACTCTTCTTATCAGATTCACCTCCTCTCCGAACAGACACACACACACACGTACACACCCACACCTTCAGACACATGGACATGTACATTATGTACAGGCACACTGGTGTGCTCTCTCTCTCACACACACACACACACACACACAGAGGCATGCATACATTCCACACCAATACATACCACCCCCCAAAGCTGCTTCATAAAATAAGATTCTCCATTGTAAAATGCAGAACTCTTACAGCAAGTTAAAATCAGCTGAACAAAGCCCCATGCCCACAAAGAGCCCATGAGGAGCCCTTCCCTCCATGAGGCAGTGCTTGACTGGCTGGGGGCAAGGTGGGTGGAATTTCAGAGTTAGAACCTGTTGCTGGAGCAGGGAGTCGCTTGTACAGATAAAGGAAATGCTACCTGGAGGGCATGGCTCCTGCTCCCTGCCTTTAAGCATCTCAGGAACATCACAGGGAGACCAGAAATCAAATCAACCCCTATCCCTCGGGGATGCTCCTTACATACTTCTGCGTTCTCTGTGCCAGGAAAGGGGGTCTCCTTCTTCTTGAACATCTAGAACCCAAGCCTCAGTGTGGTCTTCACCTTGAACTTCTTACTTATCCACACAGCCCTCAGGTCACTCTCTCGGTCCACTTGTTGGCACTCTGGCACCACGGGTCAGACCCTTGCCTTTCGGCAGTCTCCCCACGCTTTAGCCACCTCAATCCTCCAAACTGTCTGTTCTTAGACTTTATTTATTTATTTTTTTAAAATGTGGTTTAGGATAGACTTCCTTTTCTATATGAGAACATGTCCTAACACCTTATTTTAGCAGTTAGGGTCTTTTTTAGTATATTCCAAACTTAACTCCCCTGTTCAGTCTATTGCCCTTTTCTGCCATTACACGCCCTGCTCTCTTGTTGCATGACTTAATTAATTTTAAACATGCCAAAAACTTTTATTTATTTCTTCATTACTTTGTACTTGCTGTTTCTTTTGTCTCTTGTTTCCCTACAACTATTGAGTTCTTTTGTCTGGGGTGTGACTTACATGTGCTTCTTCCATGAGATCTTCCCCAGTACTCCAACCCCGACATTATCACCTGAAAGTCCTTTAATACAGATAAGACACAATAATAACAGTTATGGTTCACTGAGTGTGTGCCAGGGCCTCTTCTAAACACTTTACATCTATTAACTCTTGTGCTCTTCTAACAACTCTGTCTTCATTTTACAAATGAGGAAGCAAAGGCACAGACAGGTAATGGACCTCACTCAAGATCACATGCCTGGTAAGAGGTAGAGCCAAGAACTTAAGCCAGAAAGACTGGTGCCACCTCATCCTCTTTTTTTAAAGTGCTTACTCTGGTATCAGCCAGCATGAAGACTGGGGAGGGCAGGAGATGTTCTGTAGGGAGTCTTGTACCTTGTACCCCTTATTCAAGGTGCTTTGGGACATGCTTATGACTTCGGGAAGATGTACTGATGCTTAATGCAAATTTATGAAATAACTGAAGGAAGATTTCTTGATGAGTCAGACCATTCCAGTTCCTACTGCCTTAGGATGGGAGAGAAAAACCAAAGAGGGAAATTCTCTTCTCACAGAAGCTTGTGTCTCATTTACTGATAGAAGAAATCATATATGAGGAAGTGGTGATGCAACACGGGGGCTTAAGTGGGTAGGAGAAGAATCAATGAAACAAGATGGGATTGGGAGGGAGACAAACCATAAGTGACTCTTAATCTCACAAAACAAACTGAGGTTTGCTGGGGGGAGGGGGTTTGGGAGAAGGGGGTGGGATTATGGACATTGGGGAGGGTATGTGCTTTGGTGAGTGCTGTGAAGTGTGTAAACCTGGTGATTCACAGACCTGTACCCCTGGGGATAAAAATATATGTTTATAAAAAATAAAAAATTAAAAAAAAAAAAGAAGAAATCATTATGATTTTTGGAGTCTTTGAGTTTGAGTTACATGCAAGCCTCATTCCTTAATTTCAGTGTAAACTCCACTCTCAAAGCCCTGCAGGGCCCAAGTGAGTTGTCCATTTTCCTGCACACACCTCATTCTCCTTGGCATTTCCAAGGTGGCTAATGTCATAGCAGAACCTCCAAAGTTCACCTGGGTCTTCCTGGAAGGTTATAATCTGGATTGTGCTTTGTATGTGTGCCTTGTATGGGGCTGAGATGTTGGTAGGCCAGAGGGGACTTCATCAGTCTTTATTTCACTGCACAGAAATAATCAAGCCAGAATATTAATACTGTGGTAATTGCATCCTCCTTTGTGTTTACAGAGAAAGAGAAACAGCTGGGGTGGCTGACATCTGAAACAGGAGTGGCTGATGGTTACTCGTGCAGCAGATGGGCTTGGGTCATGAATAAGCAGCAAATGTGAAAACGAGATTCGCAGGGCTGAGCCAGGCTTGCTTCGTGCAAAACCCATTAACCCTTGCTGCTTACCTCTGGTCCAAGGTTTGGATTGCTAGGCTGCTGCTTTTTGTGGTCAGGGACCTGGTCCCACTGGAAGGGGCAAAACTGGACTGGGAATGTGCAAGAGAAGAGGTGAACAAATGTGAGGAGGTCAAAACACAACACACACACACCCTGCTATGAATGAATGGAAATGAAGCCCCTAGGCCTGCTTTCAAGCTCCTGGCAGGTAGGTAAATCAACATCTCAGAGATGGAGTGGCCCCACAATGAACAGGGAATACATCAAATGGAATCCCAGACATGAAGTGATTTGAGAGGTGTCGGAACATTCCCATTTCCCAGTAATCCATCCCTAACTTCTCATTAATGCCTGCAGTCTTATATTTAGGAAAGCATTCTTTCATATCACATAACTGAATGAGGCTCATTGAAATGCAGTGTCCTTGAGAGGGGTGACATTTTGAAACTTATCAGTTTTTAACATTACCATATGCAAATTGGATTGTCAGATCCTTTCCAGACTTCCTAGTTCCCAGCTCTCAGAGAGCAGTTCCCTATGGGGTTGGACAAATGACAGGGGAGAGTTTGAACTGAAGAGGGACCCTGAGTATTATGAATGCCCTCAGCATCTGGTTTTCCCTGGCTCTGCCACTTATTAGCCATGTGATTTTGGGCCAAGAGTTGACCCTGGGACATGTAACTTGGCCAAGCTTCAGGATCCTCATTTGAAAAAACATCAAAGAAATAACAGGTAGTATGAATAGGTCATAAGACTTGAGCAGATCAAACAAAGCAGAGATTGTGAAGGCATCTTGAAAACCTCGAATATGTAGGGTTAAGAGAATAATGGTGTAATGACAATGGTTGGAGTGATAGTGTGGGTAGCAGGAGTTCTTACAATGGGAGGCATGGTGCTTTTCAACAACTCTGCAAAGTATCTGGTGTCCAGGAGGTGCAGGTAGAAGAGTCTGAAATCTCTTTATGGCTCAAGTAACCAAAGCCTTCCCTAAAGGAGGCATAAAATGGCTAAACAGAAACAACTCCTGAGTTGCCATTATGGAGGGGATTCCTGTCACCATTACGCAGAAAAGGGCATAAAGTTCATGTATCTGTTTAATATCAGGGGATGCTCTGACCTAATCCTAATCCAAATTAAATCCAGCTTTCAACTCCTTCCGTGGTCGTTGAGGGCAGGGAATCTGGGGGACAATATACAACCACACAGAAAGAAGAAGAGGTAGAGGAGAAATAGGAGAAAATGCCAATCCCCAGGATCCAAGCAGGATAAGACAGTCAGTATTTCCAGATTCACTGGCAGAAGGAACAAATTATTAGCAATTTCTGATAAATACTGTCCTTGAAATTAACTTTGAGCAAACTTTATCGATAAAGACAATGAGGAAAAGCTCAGATTCAATAAAATGAGGTCATGAGGGAAGATCTACTAGTTAAGAAAAGCACCACCCAGGTGGAGAGAAAGCAGCAGAGCCTGATGGAACACAACACAACACTAGATCATTCCCAGCCTATGAGTTCCCAACAGCTCCTAAATGAGAAAGAACTGCAAGTGTACAGCAGAGCCACTTCTTTTTGATCAGTGATGATTATATTATATATTAATTAGCATTGACTAATATTTTAAAATAGTCTACTTCCATTTCAATAAATTGTTTAGCTTCATAAGGTCTCAAGTCAAGGAACACTGGCAGGTATATTTACAGATAGACATGAGACCTGGTCGGTTGGACTGACCATCATAATCAAGATGTTAATGTCTAGAGCATACAATTGCTAGCCAGCAACTCAAGTGATAGGTATTGTTTCAGCTGGGCTGGCAACTTGATTTGCTACACCAGACACATGCTTATAGCTTGAGTTCTCTGCCAATTCTAGCTCTCAAACTCTCACCATTTTTACCTCAAATCATCACTTGATGGCACTTTCCTAGAGACTCCACTCTTGCTGGCTCCCCCCCGGCATGATATATATATATATATATATATATATATATATATATATATATTCACTTCGATCTCTTTAACTGCCCTAAGAATGACAGTAATTGCTCTTGGGTTGAGTATTATTTTTGATATCTTTCTAAACTCCTGAGTGAATTAAATCTCAGAATTGCCTGCTGATTTCTACACTTAAAAAGCTGAGATTCTTCTGCCTTTCTTTTCTTACTCCTTTCCTTAGGGTTTTTTCTTGTCATTTTCCTTATCATAGCACATATTTTGGTGGATCCTCTTGCACCTGCCAGTTCAGGGCCCCAGTCTTTTCCAAAAGTCCCCATAACCAAGTCTTAGAGTCATCAGAGAGTTTCCAGGCATTTTTATAGTCAATTCTCTTTAGTTCTCACCCAGGATCCTCCCTCTCCTGCTTTGGTCCCTCTAGGGTCATCTCTTTCATTCCCTCTGATCCTTCACAGGAGCCACACTCACCCATGAGGTGCTGACATCCTTGGGAGTGCTAAAGCTTGGCTCTGGGGTGAGTCTTCCATATGCTGAAGCTGCTCAGGGTCCCTTCAGGGAATTAGAAAACTGCTCCTCGTCTTACTTTTGAGTTACCCTTAGAGGAGAACCAAAGCCAAACGTTTGCTGCCTCTAATTATTTAGAGTATTTAGCAACCACATGCCCTTCTCCAGAAGTGGGTAAAACGTGATGCCAAGTACCTGCCACATCCAGGACTTCATCTGAGGTCGTCAGCCATGGTAGTTCTCTATGCACAAATCAGAATTCATGTGATTTCCCTAGCTGTCACACCTGTGGGCCAGGCATGGGCATCAGGGCCAAAGGCAGGCATCGAGATAGAAGTCAGCCAACTGGGGCGCCTGGGTGGCTCAGTGGGTTAAGCCGCTGCCTTCGGCTCAGGTCATGATCTCCGGGTCCTGGGATCGAGTCCCGCATCAGGCTCTCTGCTTGGCGGGGAGCCTGCTTCCTCCTCTCTCTCTCTCTGCCTGCCTCTCCATCTACTTGTGATTTCTCTCTGTCAAATAAATAAATAAAATCTTTAAAAAAAAAAAAAAAAGAAGTCAGCCAACTGGCAGACTGGGGAAAAGCTCTAGTCTACAGGACACTTAGTACTAGACAATGACTAATTACATCACTCCTTCAGGAGTTTAAACCCAAGCTACATGATGACTTGACTGCAGAGACAGGGAGACAACACAGCACCACAATGGCAGAGTCCTCGAGTAGAGAAAACCATGGGCCTGCTGCTCAGGGAACACCAAACACATTAGGCAGCAAGGTCTGTGTTTTGTCTTATTACAGTATTTCAGTTCTGGTAAAGAATGGCCCCTTCCCTTAGAATCCTTATAAGAAGCAGCTCCCAACTAAAGTAAATGGAGTATAACTGCTCTCATCTGAAAGATTCTGAAGACCTGACTCTTCCGTTAACAATGAAGGAAAGCCAGTATTCCCTCCCTCCACCCTCCTGCTTGCATGACACAGGCTTAATATGTCCTCAACTGGGCTGCTCCTGGAAAGGAGAACTCCATATTTCCTTAATCCTTTTGATACCATAAATTAAAACTCATAGAGGAAAATAAAAGTCTCAAACACATGTCCAAAGCTAGCCCCAGCCCAGGTACCATCCCTATTCTCTCTACGTAGTCTAACTCTCCACCAAGACCAGGGAACCAGGAACTTTGGGTTTAAGTAATGACAGCAGAATCGGGCCCAAGTTGAGTCAGCCACAGCCCTTGGCATATCCCCAAGTGAAAGGAATGGCAGGCTGAGGGTTACTTAAGATAGGAGCTCTTTAAATAGTTTCCCGTTGGGGATGCTTTGACAAGCTAGCCAAAGTGCCTCCTTTCCCTTGCCCCTCCTCATCCCAACAAATGACAAAGTGCAGGCTGTTGCCTCCAGGTGAGCAGAGTTCTAGGGAAACAAGGAAAGCAAACAAACACTCGATGTGGTTGAAGGGTTCCCAGGCTCCATTTCAAAGGCAGTCCCTTATGGCTTTGTTTGCCCCTGTTTTTCCCAGCATAGGTGTTTGATATCACACAGACCTATTCTGAGATTTCCAAGGAGAGGAGTATTTAGTTTACCGTGGGTAGCCAAGAGTTTCCTAGTTTGAAAAGGGGAATAAGTTACCTGTCCACTGGGTATATTTAAAAGCCCCCGATTGTATTGGTATCAAGGTACTGATGGGACATGAGAAAGTTCGAACCAGGTACCTACAAAAAGTACCTATTGCAATGACCTTTTCTGAGACAACTTAGTACTATCTGTCCTTGGTTGACAGGCAGCCTCCTCACTGGGACGTCACTCTCCTTTCCCAGCTTCAGGTGTGGTAGGAGAAGGGCAGGCTATGAGGTGATTGCCTACACAGGTAAATTTGAAAAAGACTAAACAAATTTTAGAGAAAATAGAAAGTATGAGGTTACTACAATATTTCACGTATCACTGGGGCATGGCAAAATTTGGAACCCTCCGAACACTTCCCAGTTTTTGCCTCTGAAACAGACATGATTAAAGCATCAGGGCAACTCTATTTTTGCTTCCTTAACTCTAGCCTAGGCAGGTACCAAAACATGCAAGTGTGTTATGTTATGAAGGAAACAAGAAAATTCATCTTTAACCAGGAAGAATAAAACTTAAGGAAGTTTTGAGCATGTATAAATGTCCCTAGGGCCTTCTATGATGCACAAAGGGACAGAGAAGAGAGGGGTAGAGGCCCCAGAGAGGAGTTGCAAGCAGAAAGACCTACACTGAGGATCCTGTGCTGCCCAAAGCAGGGATGAAAGCAAGGTCTTAAGCCACCTTCTGTCTGTCAAATAAATAAATAATATCTTTTTAAAAAATATGTTAAAAAAAATTTAAGTCACCTTTCTGTCTCCCTCCTCAGTAGTGGGCTGCATTCTCACCGTTCTTTTTGTCCAGAGACCAGCACTGCTCACCCTAGTAAGCCTGCTCTCAGAAATCCTCAGGAGGGTAGAAACAATGGGTAGGGTACAGGGTGTATCATTTGACCACCCCCTGGGTATTTGTATTTAAAGAGGAAATGGTTTTATCTCTAACTGAAAACAGTGCCTCAGTTTGAGGTATTAAAAAGAGACTGCCAGGAAAATAAACACAACATGGACAATGGTACCTGCCTAAAGATTAGCTTCATATAGGTACTTTATTCCAGGAATATGAGGTAGCCTTGTTAGGAAAATCTTTCTTTAAAACTGTCAACCAGAAGACAATAAAGCCCTCATTTTTGTCTACCAGCCATCTCCCCATCAAAGCCCAACCCCAGGCCACATGTAGGAAAGGGCCCTAAGCAGCAGGCCTAGGCTTGGATAGGCAGTATACTATCAGTTTAATACAGGACCTTCTAAACTTAGACTATTCCAAACTTGAGGCCATCATGAAGCCAGGGTGTGAACTGTCTTCACATATACAGGCCTTGTGTTTGAGTGACAGACAATACCTCTGCATTAAGCGTGGGAATCCTTTACCTACTATTGCTATCAGTAAATGATTCACAGGCCTACAAAGAAATACATTTCAACCATGCGGCACACCATTAGAACCACTTGGATGGATGCCTCTGCCCTGGGCATGTCCAAGTAATGCTCTTCTGAAGTAAAACACAGGCCAGGTAGAGGGAGGAGACCATCTGGGAAGTGGGCCCAGCCACAGAGTTGGCATCATGCCCCTCTACTTGTGTGACCTGCAATATGGGTCTGCCATCAGCCAGAGGTGCCAGTGAGAGTCAACAAAGCTAATGTCCATAGTGGTTACTGTGTGTGCGCACTCTCTTAGGGGCTTTATCTGGATGGTGTCACACAATCCTCATCTTACAGATGATGAAACAGGCTTAGAAAGGCAAAATGATTTGCCTAGCTATACTCCTATATAGCTATTAATGGAATGAAAGTCCAATAGGGTGCCAGGTGTTAAGAGAGTTAAAGAGCATAAGAGAGAGATTTAAATACATAAGAATAGCACCTGATTTCGAAGTTACAAATCTTTAATTTGTTCCCCCATAGATGTTGTCTAAGCCTAAGGGACCAGTGGAAGACAAGTGATTCCTGTCAACCCCCATTAGAGGTTGACTAAGGTGACAAGAGTAATCCACATAAACAATTCATGTCCAACTAAATTTGGTGGTCCTATTTCAAACTATGTCCCTGAAAAAAACTTTCCCAGTTTGAGGCGAACTTTAAATAAAATATGAAAAAGTACAACTCTTTGTATGTTTAATAAATTCCATTTATTAAAAGTAAAAATGTATGCACTAAAATTCACGTGTTTATGTATATTCAATATATCATTTGATTAAAGAGATAAAAATCCTGACACATTTAGGTTATTATGTTAGGAGGAGGCAATATAAAATGACTAACTATAATTTTGCCTTTCATTTTCCTTGCTGACCTTCCTTTAATAAAAAAGTCGGACAAACTAAAAAAACTTTTATCAGTAAAACAAATAATCCATAATTCTATCATTACCAATATTGAACAAATGACATTTTTTATAATGTTCAAAAACTTAAAATTTTCAAAATTTGTTGTAAAATATCTTTGTGGTTTTTTTTTAATTAAAATTGCTGTATTCAAATTTACTTATTCTGTTGGGTCAATTTTTAGTGTTTTACATAAAGCTGATCTGAACAATCCTGTTCTTACTGGTGTGTTTATACCTCTGATTATATCCTCAGGAGCATCCTAGAGCAGAATCACTGGGTCAGAAAGTCTGAACTCTTTAAGGTTCTTAACACTTATGATCTAATTGCTTTCTGGAAAGGTTTAAACAGTTTGCTTTCCCATTAGCAGATTGCAGGAGTGCCTGTGTCCTGTGGGGTCAATTTGCAACTTCTTTCTTGTCCTGAGAATGATCAAACTATCTCCCTTAGTTAGGATTCTTTTAGTAAATAAGTATTTTCATTATTGAATTGGATCAAAGGTTAACACATGAAGAATATTAAGCTTAAGATATTTGTTGTAGCTTTCTCCCCCAGCTTGATGTCTATCTTTATGTTTTCCTGTATTGTATTCTGTATAGACTATTGTCTATACAGATGTATAGACACCTCTATATGTATTCTGTATAGAATGTATTCTATATAGATGTATTCTATATAGACTAGGTAACCTATCGCTCATTTCCTGTGTAATATCCCTCTACTTTTTCTTCTTCTTTCTATTTCTTTTAAATTTAAAAACTTTGTAGCCAAACTCAGTTACATATTAAATGTTAAATTTTTAATAAATTTTAAAATGTTAAATATTTAATAGATAAAAATTCACTTCATTTTTTGCAGAGCTGACTGACTGAGACTCAGGAAAATCATCAATTTTATAAACTACATTTATTTAACAATTCCACTGATTCATCAAGTTTTACACCAGTAATAGACCATTTGCATTGTTGCTGTACTAAAATCTATCTTTTTTTTTTTTTTTACTAAAATCTATCTTAAAGTCTTTTAGCAGTTCTCATCTGATTTTGAACTTTAGAACCATTTGGTCAAGTTCCAAAGACAAATGAAGAAATAAAATTGTTTCTGGAATTCGTGCAAGTATCAAATCTATAAATTATTGGTCTACCTACCTCTCTGCTTGCCTACCCAGTTTTGTGGCTAATTTTAATTAGAATGCCTTTACTATTTCATCACTAAGTATGATGTTTAAAATAGATGTTCCTGATTATGATAAGGAAATAACAATCCATTCCTACTTAAATCTTTTATTTAAAAACATCACATATGGTGTTGGAGTCTGTCCAGTGCATTTCAACATCTATTGAGATGATCGTATGGTTTTCTCATTACTCTCCTATATGGACTCTTATTCTACTTAACCTGCTTGCTCATTTTTTAAGTTTCACACTTTGTGGGTTAAGTCCCTCTCCCACCCTTAAAAAAAACTTGATGTTATTCTATATTAGTCAAGATCTCTAGATGTAAGCAATGGAACAGAAAAGGAAATATATCTGATCACTTAACTGAAAAGTCCAGGAGCAGTGTTGAGGCAGGAACCCAATGGGTGTCATGAAAGCAGCTTTGCCTTTACTCATCTTTGAAACTTCAGACTTCCATCATCCAAGTACAGGGGTAATGGAGCATCTCTTTGCCAGCAGCTCCAACAGAGTCCTAAGCAGTTTTCTCTTTGGTCCCAAAGTGCTCACATGCTCAAACCTTGTACCAATCACAGTGGCCAAGCAGAGCTGATTGACTGAGGCTCAAGAAGCTCGTCTACATTGAGGCTGGGATGGGGCAGACTAAGAGTAGGAGAGGACTTTCAGAGGGAATATTAAAGTGCTATTACCAAAAGAACAAGGATGTATTCCAGATGGATATACACATTTACTATCTGCTATCTACCCTTCATGGCTTGAAACCTTCCAGAATTGAAGATAAGAAAGTAACTAGCTGGCTATCTTCTGACCATGCTGTTTCTCTATTCTCCCCAAGCTACTAGGCTTTCACCTCCTTTTAGTGTGGTAGCTACTCTCCACCAGTCATGTTATGAAACTATGGGTCCTAAACCCCCAGAGCTCAGTCTGATTTTAGCCTGTGGTATTCCTCTGGCTCAGGGCTTGCTTGGCATTTCCCCTAAGAGGGTGCCCACAGTGAGTAGGTCCTTGGGTGCTGCTGCTCACCACACAGGCTCTGGAGGTGAGTACGGTCTCCTTGGCTTCTCCACTCTGCTGCTCCCATAGACAAGTGCTGGTGTCTTCTTCTCTTCCTCAGGAAAAGGATTCAATTGCTGATCCCAATATAGTCACGAGGGGCATAAAACCAGAAGAAGGTTACACTGGTTCTCATGAAATCCTTCCCATCATGGTTCCTGATTCATGGTACTGATGTCCTTGCTGAGGCAGTAAGTTGTAGCTTTCTTGTTCTTTTCTAAGCTAAGTAATCCCCAGACCTTTTTCCTTCTGCCACTACTTTGCCTGCCTCCACCATTCTCGATGAAAGCACCACTTTTTTGGTAAGTCTCAAAAGGGAAAAAGACCAGACACTAAAGGGAGTGCTTCACAGCCTAGACTGTACTTTATAGCAAGTAATAAGAGCTTCTCTCTGGGGACAGACAATTTAAGGGTCTCCCACTCCAGTTAACCATTTGGGGCATTCCTGAGGATTAAGAAGGAAAGCTTACTCAAAGCTGAATGGAAATAACTTCCAGTCACATTTAAAACATAGAAAAGTCAGAGAAAAATATGTTATCCACCTTACAGAGATGCTGCAAAAATGAGAAATTAAGATTTAGAAGCCAAACAGACTTTCTTGGTAGAACAATCACTCACTCTCACCATCAACCAATAAGTCAATCTGGCAGAGAGGAGTATATCAAAGTTAAAACTACCCTTTCAAAGAAATCAGAGTGTAATCACCAGAGATGATGACCTCCACACTGGTGAAGTGACAGGGCACTGGGGAGAATGCTACTTTGTGTGGCTGAGGGTGGGGCTGAGGTCAGCTGCTCAGAAGCAGTTTGATGCCTGGAGGCTCTGGGTGGAGAAGGAGGTAGAGAGGGCTGGTGGAGTAACCCAAGTAAGTTTGCCAAACTTCTGAGCAGGGTTTGGCTGCTTAGGCTAAGACTACCTCAGTCCAGTGCTAAGAAATATAATTCCTTCCTTGTGAATCTATTTGTCTTGCACTGAAACCAAAAGAGGGATTTGGTGGTTGTCAGCTGCTTGGAAACCAGTAAATATTCTTTACTTACTTGCTTTCTTTTCTCCCTTTCATCTATTGTCTCTGCTTTTCTTTTCCCGAAGGCTTGTTATTCCTTAACCAATTGCCACTTCCACCAGGATGAATTTAGATTTATGGGCAAAGTGCAGTTACCATGTTGGCCCCACAAAAATTCACTGGTGGCATTTTTTACTGTGAAAGTGCATAATGGAGGAAAAGGAGTATCCCTTGATACCATGCTCCTCCTGCAGAAAAGAGGAACAATCGGAATTGATTCTATGCCTTTTTGGACTTGTCTTACTCTATCTTGAACTAGAAGATGTATAGTCCTCTCCTATGAAGGGATGGGACGTAATGTTGTTGTTTTGCAGAAGTAAAAAATCTCTAGGTATTTGGTCTAAAATGCTGTGTCGTTTACAAGGTAATTACATAAAGTCTTATATTATTATCTAGTTGCCCAATCTGACCATTATTCATCATTTTCATCAGACTTTCAAACCAACAGACATCATAGTTGTTACTGCGCTCTCTCAGGTGAGAAATGCTAAGGGAATATGGCCTACTGATAACATTAGCTCAAGCCATCTTAACCCTGCACAGCTGGGCTTTGTCCAAGGCAACAGTACCATCCGTCCTCACTGAAAGTTGAGAATTCAGTGTGCGTGAATTCCAGAATCCCAACTGACACTTCACCCTGCACGGCTCCCTCCCCTCTCACTTTCTCTAATAGAAGAGTGTGCAGATAGCAGCCATGCCAGAAATGTCTCTAATACCCTCAGTGTATTTGGTTATTAGAGGCCCACAGATCCCTTGAGGTATTAGGTGCCCATTGGCACAAGAAATTTGATCTGATTTGGAAATGGGCCATGAATTACCTTTCCTCTGAAAACTCCTCAACACAGATGTTAAGACAGAATATTAAAAGCGCACACTGCCCTGAAAGACAGCATTTGTTTAAAATAGATAGAAACTGTTAATTTTGAATTTATAACTTTTAAGTAAAAATAAATTAATACATGATGGGGAGGGACTATAACACTATTCTCATTGAGCCACTGTCCTTTGCATTATTCTAAGCAGTGAACACATGGGGATCCTTAACCTGTAGGCCACAGCCCCCTAGGCAGGCATAAAATAATCTCAGAGGAGGGAGATTTAGTTGGGGAAAAAGCCCATTCAGTTATGTAACATCATTTTATACTGAGCAAGTGATGTTCTACAATACAAACCGAAGAAAGTCAAGTTGGTCAAAATTGTCTAGCCAATTGGAGATACACAGAAGGAAAAGGGATTCATAGGCTGTGACCTGACAGAGTCCCAGCAGTGGGACAGAGACAAAGAGACAGAGAACAAGAGTCAGAAAGTGAGAGACAGAGAAGAGTCTACATGGTTTTTAAAAGCTGCTAGAATAAGTAGAAACCTCTATTTCCTTCTTAGATTTGTTAACTTTTCTGGAACTGCTGACGAGAAAGACCGTGTGTTGTGGACATATATCTATTGTGTGTGCATTTGTATGCACCCCACACAGTCATAAGTGGCTTATTTTACCATGACAATGGTGCAGGGTAAATTACTGCTCTAAGATAATTTATAGACAGTGGTTTGAACCTGAAGGTTTCTTTTCCTTGTTTGGGTGATGGACTCTTGGATATCAAATTTCCTCCGTCTGCACTATTGTCCCATGAAACTACTTGATTCTAGTGAATGCAGAGCTTGGCAGTCCTTGATGAAGCATATTTATGAGTTAAGTCCAAATGAATCCAAAACATATGGATTAAATTTCCCTTGAAATATCTAAATTAAAGGTGGAAAGCACTTCGAAGAATGCACTGGGGATCTGCTGTTCCTCAGGCCAATTTTAAAGGTTGAGCTGTTTTTTCCCAATCAAGGGAGTTTGCCCAAGTGGTCCAGTATTTGAAGGTCTCCATCTTGTCTCTTCCACGGCTACTGCTATCCCAGGGCAGATGGACCTTGCTGTTCTAAGAATGACTCCACCAAGATACAGAGGGCCATGCATCAAGCTGAATAGGGAATGCTTTATTGAGTGATACAGCTTAGCATCTCTTCTGGGTTCCTGCCTCATCCAAACCCTTAAGCATGATTAATGCCAAATGTATAGGAATAAAAAGAGAGTGAGGAAGGCATACAAAAAGCATTTTGAGGCACAATCAAGGTTCTCCTTTCCATAAGTCAAAGTTATAGTAAATGTAGCTCAGTAATTTTTTAAAAGAAAAACAAAACAAGAAAAGCTATTCAGTCATCATGGTTTCTTTGTTTACAGATAAGCTATTCTCTCTTAATTCTGGGGACAACTGCATGATAGCTAGATATTTATGCCTTAATTGTGCATTTGCTTCACATTTGATACCTCAAATTCTAATAGTAATTCTAATAGTAATAACTCTATTATCAACTCAAGGTACTTCAATTGCCTCCTGAAGTTTTTATCATCTTACCCTTTATTTTTCCTTTGTACATACTAAGGATCATTCAAGGATTTCAAACCATTATGAATCTGAATAAGGTTACTTTTAAAATTGCCAAACCTTTTCTACAAATGTTAGGCTAGGCTTGAGACACAATGCTTCTTATATATTTTCTTGTCATCACAGGGACTGTTTGTTTGTTTGTTTGTTTGTTTTTAGGAGATTGAAATAATTTTCTCTCTGGTCGTTGGCCTCAACAGAATAGTCCAATGAAATTCAGGCCTGTCTACAAATGAGGTGAAATTTGGAAATTGGTATCTGGTAATCTGTTCTATCTATGACCAAATGAAGAGAGCGATTATGTTTTCACTGCAAAGAGTCTTACTTTCCACAGACTAATGCTGTCTTCATTGAGGCAAGCGGATCACCAGAAATTGATGTTCTGAAAATATTGCCAGGTGAACGTTTATCAGGATCCAAGATTGTAATAATGTCTTTGGACTCAAGAAGAATCAAGCATTTGGGGCACCAAAAATCTCATTCTGGTCAGTGCTTGGCCCAAGCCCTTGCAACTGGCTCATGGCAACTGACTATTATCTTAAATATCTGAAGGAAAATATTTTTTTCCCTCTCACCCAAAGGAAAGAAGAAAAAACATTTGCACTTCAGTGATATTTCTTTTTTACATCTAATCTTAGCAGTCTAAGTCCTTATGGATCTACATATGAACTTGGAGAAGTGAATTTTAATAAATTGACATGGCAGGGCAACAAATTTGGAAATTTTGGTTGGAAGACATGTTTTGTGGCCAGAAATATCTGATACTTTTGTTTGTGCCCATCAAATAAGCAAGGTAATAGCTAGCTGCTCCCTTCTCTATGTAGTCATTACCCTCCTTTATTCTGATCAACATTGAGTACAGGGGAAATTATGAAAAAGGTGGAACAGATGATGTCCTTGTAATGTATTCCCAATGACCCTCAAGTAACAGTTCAGACTTTGGTCTAGAACAAAGCAATATCTCTCCTGAGTCTATGAACCTCCCCAGAGAGCCTGAGTGTTTTAATAAGAAGAGGTCATCCCAAATAGAGATGCTAAATGTATGATGACTGTTTAGGGTGTATCTGTTCTGTGCAGATATTTCCTCCATCCTGTCATCATCATCCAGGCTCTTCGGGCCAGACCTCCCTGTGCCTTGACCCCCCTGGCTCTTTCCCACAGGCTTTAAATCTGGCTCAATTTTGCTCTCTGACTGGAGGGAGCAATGGGATTCTCCATTATGTATTCAAGATTCAACATCTGGCTTTTCCTCCATGTTTCTTTAATCAAGTAATTGAAAGACAACTTTTAGTGGCAAACCACTCTCAGAGAGAGTACTGATATTTTTCTATTTCTTTTTGTCACACACAGAGCATTATCCTTTGAGAAAGAGGAGGTAAGATAAAAATCATTTCTCTTAAAGCAACAAAGTACTCTATTTTTACATCTAGATGTGAGCCTGAAGAGCAGTGAAGCCTTCTTTTCATCTCATGTCCTTTGTTCCAAGTACATGGTATACGTACATACCTTCATTATGGACACAAATTACTTTCTTCTTTGTTACCAATAGACCCAAATTACTTTAATTTGGTCAACATACGAATAATTCATTTTATTTAGAGCAGTAAATGTCATGAACAAAATTGGCTACATCAGATGGAGAGCTGTAATAGATAAAACAACAGACTGAAGGGTCTGTTTAGTTTTGTTTCTTTCCTTTTCACACCTATTTCTTAAGATTGGTACTTGATCCAAAGAGTCATATGTGATTCTAGTGTGGACTTCAATGACATTATGTGCTTCAGACATTAATAAAAGGTACTAAATTTCTGTCTTGGTCAGTTTGTCAGCTTTGGCAGAGATTCAATGAGTTTATAAAACAGGGTGATAAAGTCAATTGTCCTTGTGCCTTGTCTTTAAAATTAACTATTGTTGACTGCTTTTTTTTAATGTTTATTTTTCTTTTTTTTTATTAATTTTTTATTTTTTATAGACATATATTTTTATCCCCAGGGGTACAGGTCTGTGTGTTGACTGCTTTTTTATCCCTCTTAGAGCCTCCAGGCAGCACTTAATGAACAAGTCCAACGAACTACAGTGGACTTAAGTCTGATTCAGGGTGGCCACACAGACAAGTACTAAGTAATCTATTCTTGAGAGTAACTGCAGTTTCCCAGGACAGAGGATGCTTGAGTCCTTGGGGATGTATTAAGGAATAACCAGAAGTATTCAGAGAGCCATGGATTAAAAGTCTGTATCCACCCCTACAAACCCCGTGATCTGCAGTAAGTACACTTGTCTGAGATTCCATTTCACCCATGACAAACACTAACCACAGTGTCTGCATCTTGAAATTGTGATGATGATGAAATGAGACAAAATGTGTAAAGAGCTTACCAAAAGTAGGCTCCAATACATGTTGATCAAACTTCTCAGCATTGATGGACTAATTCCAGATTCCTTGGCTTAGCATTTATTCTCCTGCGGTATGATGCAGAAAGCTTAGGGGAAGTACAAAGTTTCTCTTGTTGCAGAATTTGTCTGTTCTACCTAATTTCACCAGGTACCAAAAATGGTTTAGGTCAATTTTTATAGGTCTGGCCTGCCTTGATAGGGACAGAACTAGCATCTTTAGGTTTCTGTTTCCTCAAAGAATTAGAAAACTTGCTCAAGAGACTGGAATAGGTAGAACTGTCTCAAATGTTCAGTTACCTCTTGTAAATACACAATTGTACTTTCCACAGATAAAAATCACCTGATCTAATTACACACACTTTCAGGTATGGTAGTAGTAGAATTACTATTAGATAGTAATTCTAATTACAACTAGATAGTACTTCTACTAATTACTACTACTAGTAGTAGACAGGAATTACTACTATCGTACCTAGAAGTGTGCAAATCCAGATTGGTAGCTTTTCATACTGTCTGAAATAAGGAAATGCGATTCCCAACACACTATACACAGTCAGTGAACTATTCTATTGTCTCCCCCATAAAACCACCCCAATCCAAACTGAAAGGCTTTTGTGAACTTAAATCAGTCAGAATGCATTGGACCTGAAGACATGTTTCTTCTTCCACTTGAATCAGCCCTATTTAAGTAAATGGAGAAAGGTCACAAAAACACTCGTCAAACTCTGTTACTGACATTATTGATCTCATATCTTCATTTTTTTTTGACCAGTGTTATCAAAAAATGGGCCAGGAGTAGATTATTTCAGGAAATACAGTATATAAAAAGATCATACAGCATTTACTTGCTAAAATCTCACAAAATGAATTCAAAATAAGTACACAGCACCAAACAGGCACAACACTGCAGGAAATAAATAAATAAATAAATAAATATATATATATATATATATATATATATATATATATGTATGTATTTTACATAAAAAGTATACTTTTCGATCTAATCTTTGAAAAGTTTTGAATTAGTAAAGAGAAAGATAACCAATTTGGGAAACTGCTGTGCCTCCTAAGATCTTCAGAATCAGTCTAGGGAAAAAGAAATGGAGACTCCAGAATAAACTTTAATGAATATCCTCCAACTGAGGGAGATTTACACAAGGGGAAGTACATAGGTCTTTGGCAGGAAGTGAGCAAGAACAAGGAAGACTTTGAAATCAGAAGCCCCTCTTTAACACCTCAGTAAAGAAAGAACTAAGCAAGACTTCTCCCTAGAGAATTAGAGTCACTTTGAGCAGTAATCTCCAAGGGTAAACAGACACTTGGCTGAATGGAAGACAAAAGAGCAAAGAAATAAAAACTCACAGAGGGAGTCCTAAGGGAGTGAGATGCCCTAAGTAGAAAAGGCAAACAGAGAAGCCAATTAAAGAATGGTTTCTTCTATTTCTAAACTAGAAGTTGGGGTCCTCAGCTACGGGTTTTATTCATTTTGCCCCTGTTTTGCTGGGAGGGGAAGGGGACAGTTGCCTAAGAGCTGTTGGTGAGGCAAGGGAAGGGAATACTGGGACCAGGTTATATAACACTCTGGGGATGTGTTCTGAATGGGCAGAGGAGGAAGATTTCTATACCTGAAGGTACCCCAACAGGACAGAGAAATAGCCTGTGCCAGGTGAAGTGAACTCTAGGACACACCCCTTAACCAAACTGTTGAAGGCAGAAATCAGGCCCTCCAAGCACACTAGCTTATTAAGATAGAAATGTACAGCCTTCCCTTACTGCCTCCAAGCACTTGGGGAAAAGAAGAAACATTTACAGACTGTCCTGACTTTAAACTGAAGCTCTAAGGAAGAAGGCCAAGTCAAGCTGACAAATGTCCGGGAGAATTCATCTGAATACTATCAGAACAATGATCTAATATACCTATTGCTCATATACCTTATTGCTAATATACCTTATTGCTCATAACATAAATGCATGGAAAATAAATATTATGGTAACTGGTTACATGGTATCAGTATTATGGTAACCAGGCTTATGCTGGTAAAAGTATACCAAACTGGGGGTGGCAGAAGGCATGCAACAATTTGTAGCATTTGCTAATTGCCAGACAGTAAATACTCCCACCATAGCCAATTTCAACCTACCAAAGTGACATCAGTGAATGTGAGGTTTGTAAGAGATAAAAACATTTGACACTCATGAATCTGCTCCAGCACACCACCGATGGTAACTATGCAGAAACTCCACTACAGTAAGCATGCAGTGAAGGAAGAAAATGCATAAGACAGATAATGCTTACATTCTGTAAGATGATATAAACCAGAAAATGGAAGGAAATTCCTTGCAGTGTGTGTGTGTGTGTGTGTGTCTGTGTGTGTGCACGCACGCGTGCACGCGTGTGTGTTTTAAACTTAGGACAAAAGTTTTAAAGGAAAAACATCAAGAGGAACACACTGAAACAATAGAACACAACTTCAAAGGTAAGGAAACAAATTCAGGATCAAAATAAAACAATGACTGAATAAATAAAATTATAGAAATATCAAGAATTAGGGGCTCCTGGGTGATTCAGCCAATTAAGCAGCTGTCTTTGGCTCAGGTCATGATTCCGGGGTCCTGGGATCAAGCCTCACATTGGGCTCCCCACTCACCAAGGAGTCTGCTTCTCCCTCTCCCTCTGCCTGCCTCTCCCCCTGCTTGAGCTCTCTCTCTGTCAAATAAATGAATAAAATCTTTAAAAAATATATCAAGAATTAAATTGACACCATTGAAAATTAGTAACTAAGGAAAAAATGTTTTGTATCAATGAAAGAATACATAAAAAATATTAAAACAATTTTAGAAATCAATGACTATATATATATAATGATGATTGATACATTTGAAATAGAAAATTCAACAAATGGTGGAAAAATTTATTCTATGGATAAATCTCATTTATAAATATGAAATCAAGGATTTTAAAAACATTAACAAATAAAATTCAGCATCACCTTCAAAGAAAACTACAATGTAACCTAATAGGTTTTTCTCAGGAATGCAAAGATGGTCCATTATTAAAGCATATAATTAATCATAAATAGATTAAAAGGGAAAGGCATATTTATTTCAAATATATCAAAACATAATTTAATAAAATTCAACATCCACTGCTAACTTGAAAAAAAGAAGCACTGACATAGAATTCAGACGATACTTCTGTGACATCTGTGTCTGTTCATATGCATGTGTAAATATGTGCAATGAAAAGCCCTCACCATGTTAATGGTGAAACACTAGAAGCATTCTTCATTAAAGATGGAGAGAGATGCCCTCTATGACTACTATATTTATTCTTGCTTGTAAAAACTAGACAGTGCAATTCAGGAACACCTATAAAGCAGATATAATTGTAATGCAGATGCAAAAATTATCATTGTTTGCATACTATATTATTGAATACCTAGAAAACTGAAGAGAATCAATTAAAAATTATTAGAATGATATAATTTAATAAGAAGCTAGTTATAAAATTAAAATAAAAAATCAATAGCTGGGATGTCTGGGTGACTCAGTCAGTTGAGTGTCTCCCTTCGGCTCAGATCATGATCCCATGGTCCTGGGATCCAGTCCTGCATCGGGCTCCTTGCTCAGCAGGGAGCCTGCTTTTCCCTCTGCCTGACATGCATGTGCTCTCTCTTCCGCTCTGACAAATAAATAAATAAAATATTTTTAAAAAGGTCAATAGCCTTCCTATAAGCAAACAATGTCCAATTAAAAAATAGATTGAAAGAACATGTTTCTTTATCCTGTAAAAATAGGAATTATGTATTTTTAATGTAAATTGTGTATATATAAAAGACATGAGAGCAAACTCATATGTTATACTATATCATGCCTTGGATAGAGATACTGAATTTTGAAAAGATTCATTTACTCATTCACTCAATCAGAAAACACTTATTGAAGGTCTATTAAATAACGAGTGCTATTCTAGGCCTTGGGGAGATAGCAGTGAAAATATAGATGAAAGTCCCTAATTATAAAGGGGATCTAGTGAAGGAGACAGACAGTTTATCATGTATTATGAGGACCTTAATAGTTGGATAAAAGGGTGCTCTTTCAAAGAGCAGAACTGGAGGGGTGGTCAGGGAAGGCTCATTGACAGGGACATTTAAAGCTGTGTGGCTGTGGAAGTGGGGATGCAAGCCATGCGCAAAGTCTTCCAAGTGGAAGAGGATTCATGTATTTAAAAATAGCAGGCGGACCATGTGCTTGGTGTGGAGTAAGAGAGTAAGTAATAGAAGATGGGTATAGAGAGAAAGTCAGCACTGAAAACATTGGGTCTATTGGCCATTGTAAGGATCTGGACTGCACTGCGAGCTGGGAGCTCTTGTAGGTTTTGAGAAATAGACATGTTCTGACTAGATATTTTATCAATAAGTTCATTCATATGTCTACAAATATGGACATTACTGAAAGCCTATACCCAAAACCGCATCAGAAATGGGAAACATTGCAATCAAGGGGGGGGGGGTTCTTATACAAGGGAAAAAAATATAAAATCACAGAGCAGGTTATAAATCATTCATAGATCAGGAACACAGCAAGTCTCTGATGTTATTCAATCACTGGAAATATCTTTTTCTGCTTATAATTTATAGGGATCATTTATTTTAATAATCTTAATACCCAACCTATCCAATTTGATTTATTTAAATTATGCACAGTTTGATGTATGTTTTTTCTGCTAAGGAAAATTTAAAAAATGATATTGAATTTCATCTGGAAAAATCCAATGTGCAAGGGTAGTCACCAAAATTTGTAGAATTAGAGAAAAAAGGATTATCAACCAAACCATGTGTTAACCATATCATGAAGCTATCATAATTCATATATTTTGATGCTAGAGTAGATCATATAAACATGTGGATTTGAAGATTGGATGACTCTGGAATTCACGGTGTTGAAAAGATAAAAGAGTCAATAAATAACATTGAAAACAGGACAGACATTTGAAATATTAATAAAATACTTGTGGAGTCTTGTGAGGTCATATACAAAAATAAATTTCAGTTCTTTAAAAATTTGTACACATAAAAATAAATTCACAGATCTAGAAGACAATATGCAAGAGATGTGTTTACTTGTGTGTAAATTAGAGTGCAAGCATCTTAATTTTTTTAAAGATTTTTTTATTTGTGAGAAAGAGTGGGGGGAAGGGAAGAGGGAGAAGGAGGGAATCTCAACCAGACTACCCGCTGAGATCAGAGCCCAATGCAGGGCTCAATCTCAGAATCCTGAGATCATGATCTGAGCCAAAACCAAGAGTCAGATGCCCAATCAACTGAACCACCCAGGCACCCCATAGGTGCATATAATCTTTATAATTAAAGATCCAAATCTGACCCTATCAATGGAATAAACAATATATAATAAAAATATAAAAAATAAATTTACAAGATAAAATTAAAAAAAAATTCTAAAACACACATTATTGTCCAGAAATTTACTTGAAGTAGAAAGAACATATGGAAAATACTAACGATCTATAGAAACCAAGACGCAAATGATTCTGTGAAAATTTATTCAACAGACACATTAAAAGATGCTCAACATCACTCATCATCATGGAAATACAAATCAAAACCACAATGAGATAACATCTCACACCTCTAAGAGTGGCTAAAATTAACAACACAAAAAAACAACAGATGTTGATGAGGCTGTGGAGAAAGGGGAACCCTCTTACACTATCGGTGGGAAAGCAAACTTGTGCAGCCACTCTGGAAAACAGTATGGAGGTTTCTCAAAAAGTTAAAAATAGAACTACATACCCTAGACCCAGAAATTGCACTAGGAATTCACCCAAAGGATACTAAATATACAGACTGGAAGGGGCACATATACCCTAATGTTTATAGCAGCATTATCAACAACAGCCCAACTACAGAAAAAGCCCAAATGTGCATCAACTGATGAATGGACAAAGAGGATGTGGTGTGTGTGTGTGTGTGTATGTATGTATATAATCTATATATACAATGGAATACTACTCAGCTATCAAAAGGAATGAAATCTTGCCATTTGCAACAATGTGGATGGAGCTAGAAAGTATTGAGCTAAGTGAAATTAGTCAGAGAAAGACAAATACCATATGATTTCACTTATATGTGGAATTTAAGAAACAGAATTGATGAACACAGGGGAAGGGAAGGAAAAATAAATTAAGATAAAAACAGAGAGGGAGGCAAACCCTAAGAGACTCTTAACTATAGGAAAAAAACAAAGCTGCTGGAGAGGAGGTGGGATGGGGAGGGGGTAACTGGGCAATGGACATTGAGGAGGGCACATGATAAAATGAGCACTGGGTGTTATATGCAACTGATGAATCACTAAATTCTACCCATGAAACTAGTAATACACTATATGTTAACAAACTTGAATTTAAATAAAATCCCCCCAAAAAAGAAAATTTGTTCAACTCTACTTTTGAATTAAATTTTGAATTAAAATATTAAAATAAGAAAGTCAGATATTTTCCACCTAGCAGGTTGACAAAAGTAATTTAAAATGATTCACAATAACCAGTCAAGTATGTGTGGGAAAATGAGAATTACACAATGATCCATCATTTAGATAAGATACATTGGCAAAATCCATAAAAATCTTCAATGTGTTTATCATTTGATGAAAATGGTACATAACAATAGCAATACAGACCACTGAAACAGAATAAATATTAAAAACAGATCCAGAATTTAATGTATAACAAATAAGCTTTCAATTCAGTGAGACTTCTATTTTTCTATTTAATAAACAGTATTTGAACACTGGTCATCAATCTGGAAGAAAACAAGACTGGATCCCTACCTCACAGCTTATCAAAAATAAATTCCAAATAGATCAAAATTTCAAATGCTAAAAGCGAAAAGTGATTTAAAAATGTATTTATTTTTTTATCCCACTGCTTATTATTTTATGACCCCACTGCTAGGAATTTACCTTTGAGATGAGAAACATTAACAAAAATTTTCCAAATATTGTAATAGAAAAAAACTGGAAACACCCAAATGCTAGTCAACAGTAGTCTAGTTGGGTTTTAAAAGGTATATTCACATAGTAATATGCTAATAATATGTAGTTATTAAAAAAGAATGAGATAGATCTGTGTTTACATGGAAAAATCTTATTTCATTTGATGAAAAAAAAAGCAAAGTTAAAAACCATCATCTTTAGTACATTTGTGTAAATGTTTAAAAGGAGGTCTACATAAATGATAATCATATTAATAATAATAAATAAACCCCAACACATATTTAATTATGACTATGTGCCAGGTACTATTTTAAGTAATTTACATACTTAAACAACTCTAAAAAGTAGGTACTATTAATAGGCCCTCTGTGAGTCAGAAAGTGAAGGTAAATTGCCCATGGTCCTAGTAATTGGTGGAGCCAGGAGTCCAAACCAAGCAGTGTGACTCCAAATCTTGCACTGTTAACTGGTAATCACTGTGCTGTGGAGACACACACACATGATTAGTAAGTGGTACAGAAAAAGTAATACTTGTGGTTACCAGGGATAAAGAAATAAAAGTTGGGTACTAGAATATAAGAAACCCACAGTCATTTTATAACTTTTTTCTGTACCTGTTTGAATTTAAAAAAAAAAAAATATATATATATATATATAGATAGATAGATAGATAGATATAGATTTTAATTTTTCTTGATTAAAAAATAAAGAAAACTTAAAGTGGGGCGGGGGGGAGGAAGGGACGCCAAGTATCTTCTGGAACTCTAGAGAAAAACGACCCCAGCTGGCACAGAGAATGAAACTTGAGGTCCCTGAACTTGAGAGCAGCAGGCTCTGCTTTTGCAGAGCCTTTCCTGAGCTGGTGTATGGGACTGACTTGCTGGAGCAGAATGTGGGCGCCACTGTGTTGCATTCCCTATCAGCGAAGAGATCAGAGAAGGATGCTGCTCTCTCTATCATGTCTCTCCTATCAATTGATCGAATTCTCTCCTTTTGGTGTGCCTGACACTTTGATACCTGGGAGCTCAGAAAGTGCTGCTAGACCCCAAACAAGCAACAATGCCGGGGGGTGCTCATTTATCATCCCATGGGAAGGAAGGCCTGAGAGCCAGCACTGGTTGGCTAAGTCTCTGGCAAACAGGCTTGGTTTCTTTGGCAGGGAAGAAGTCACCATATGTCTCCAGGCACCAGCTAGTTGGCCATCTCCAAAAGAAGAGTTACTGTATCCATCACTAGAGGACTCAGGTGTCAGTATGCTGGCAAGCTCCTGGCTGCTACCTGAAACCTCCAGAATGCTGTATTGTTCTTTTCCAGGTTCTGAGAGGGAGGGTAGAAGAGGCAACCAGGCTATTATTGTTGGGCCACAGAGAAATAAAATCAGCCCTTCTGCAAGTCCACAGTTACTGTGAATTGATAGAGCGGTGCAAATGGCAAAAGTAAAATGACTTTCCAAATCTCTCTTCCTCTGTGTGCTGTTTAGTAGAGGTTTCCCTGAATCGTGCCTTATTTTCTCCAGTGATAAAAGGAATAAGTACAAAGCTAAGTGATCAGAAAAGTTACAAGTAGAGAATACAAAATGTTTATGTGTGTGTGTGTGTGTGTGTGTGTATGAATACAAAGGAATTACCACATTTTTTCTAAGAGCAAGGAACTAAAGTGAAGGTAAGTTACTCACAAGTATGGGATTTTGGAAATAAAGTGCAAAGAGTGTTCACAAGGACTCACAAAGTACTGGGTGGGGGCTGGGGAGAGAGGTCATACTGTGGGAGCATAGGAGTAGTTTTTCAGATGTCATTGTTCTGGCTGCTTCATGAACAAGATTTCCTTAAAGAGCAAAGTTAATTAGATTCATTTTCTGGCTTCCTTTACAAGAAATTATTTACATTGTTCTGGATCAGTGGTTCTCAAACTCTTTAGATTCAGTACGACTGTAAAATTATTAAAGACCTCAAAGACCTTTTGTTTCTATGAATTTTATCTATCCATATCTATCGTGTTAAAAATTAAAACTGAGAATTTAAAAACACATTTATAATTTATTAAAATAATAATAAACACACCACATGTTACCATACATAATATATATTTATGAAAGTAACTCACGTCTTCTAAAACAGAAATAAAATTATTGAGGAGTGACACTGTTTTCCAATTTTCCAAATGTCTTTAATGTCTGCCTTAATAGACATAGCTGGATTCTTCTACCTGCTTCTGAATTCAATCTGTCATACCCCTGGTATTACCATGTCCTTTAAAAACTACACTGCTTACTCTTAAGAACATGAGAATTTAAAAAGACAAATAATACCTTATTGTGATTAGAAAAATAGTTTTGACTGCAAAGACCTTCAAAAGAGATGCACCAGACCCACGGTATCTCTAGGTCACACTCAGAAACACTAGTGTGATTAAGTAATCAAGGTGATGCATGGGGAACTCACTGGGGTAGTTGGACTGTACTGCTAGCACTATTATTTCCACCTCTACAAAGCTTTGCATGGGAAGATGAGTGGTCTGGGTTTGAAGGAGACCAATTATGATTTTGAAAATCAAGCCAAGTGAAACAGCAATATGAGAAAAGCATGTAAGAGAAACACATATTCCGTTAAAAAAACAGTAACAATCCAGCTACCCTCACACCAAGGCCATGGTTTCATGACTGTGCAATTTGACCCTTTTGATGATTTCAATAATTGAAAATTTAGAAACTTTTAAAGATTAGAATCAGTGGTTAGAGAGAAGCTGGGGGGATGGGGTAGCTGGGTGATGGGCACTAAGGAGGGCACTTGATATAATGAGCACTGGGTGTTATATACAACTGATGAATCACGAAATTCTACCCCTGAAACTAATAATACACTATATTTTAGTTAACTGGAATTTAAATAAAAAAATTTTTAAAAGGAAAAATGAAACCCAGTGGCATTTTTTCCCTCTTAAAGTATTATATTTGAAGTTCTGTGCAGAGGTCATTTTGCATAAATGGCATCACAACTATAAAATGGACAGAGAAGGTCTTCGTCTTTTGGTTGGAAGCTCCTATTTATCCGTCACAGATTTGTGGGGAGAGAATGTGGAAATAGATGAAAAAACTTACTGAGAAGTTAGAGCAATAAAATACAAAATTTGTTTATTTCTATGTCTGTTTGTGTTTTGGAAAGGTCTATATGGGATAGCTGCCATGTTAAAGTCCAAAATATGGCCTTTGGGGAATATATGGACTGCACAGAAATTTGACCTTTAGGGAATATATGTACCACACAGATAGTTAAAAATGGGAATATGCAGTAAGATGTTTAATACATCCAAATTCAATAATAATTACTCACAAGGTCATGAATTCTGAAAAACAAAAATTGGTTTATGGCAAAGAGACCCCAAAAAGCTTTCTGAAATATTGGATTATTAGCAAAAGAAATTTCTTTCCCTCGTAACTGGAGAGATTACTACACATGAGGAGAACTATGGATTTGCAACACAGGATTCCAAAGAAGAAGAATGCACACACACACACATAAGTACAGATACACATGAAAGGATCCTAGGTGTAGGTGTCCCTGTTTTGTGGGTTTCTACACCCTCCCTTGCTTCTAGCTTCAGAATCCCTAGATAACATCATAGAGATTTCTGATCTTTGCTGATGAGCATACTTTCAACCAGGTGTGGTTTGGCAAGCTACTTAACCTAGAACAGATCCATTTTATCATAAAATAGATATAATATACTATTTGCAGCATTGTAAGAATTCAGTGAGATAAAATAGGAACAGAGCCTAGCTCATTGCTTGGTAGTTAGAAAATACTCAGAAAATTCACTCTACCGCCACTCACCCCCATGTACTTCAAAAGGGTAATCCCCAATTTTAAGACCTTAGAAGTAGGTATTTCAGTCTGCTAAAAAAAATAATAATAATTTGTCAGAACTGCAAAGTTGTCATATAGTTTAGGGACAGGAAGAATGCCGCAATTGTATGTAACCATTTGTAACTGATGTGAATATACAAGTTTCCCTGAGTAAAAGCAAATCAGACTACATTTCTTTATTCTTTTATTTTTTTTAGTATTTTATTTATTTATTTTTCAGAGATCACAGGTAGGCAGAGAGGCAGGCAGAGTGAGAGGAAGGGAAGCAGGCTCCCCACTGAGCAGAGAGCCCAATGCGGGGCTGATTCCAGGACCCTGGGATCATGACCTGAGATGAAGGCAGAAGCTTAACCCACTGAGCCACCCAGGTGCCCCTCAAACTACCTTTCTTATCTTGTACTCAGTTAAGCAAAAATTTGCTTTTCTGAATCTTAATAACGTGCAAAGAGAAACAAGCTTGGAAAACACAAACACACAAATGAATTGGGTGAATAAAGTCTTGGGATTACACAAGTCCACAGAAAAGAGCTCAACTTCAGTTGCACTAACACAGTAGGATGGAATTACAGGGCTGAGTAGACCCTGTCTGAGGATATAGACCAGGAAGTATGGAGTCTGCAAACAGTGCTTCTCCTGCCTCAGGAGGGCTTGAGAACAACCAGAAAGGTGATGCAGTGGCTCCTTAACTGGAAGGCCAAAGTTCAGACCCTGTTGGTGACAAAGGAAAGACACACATGTATATTTTGTTGGTGATTTTTCTCTTTTTGTGCCACAGATTAAAGTATAGACAATATTTATTACCTTTGACTAACTATGGAAGGGATGTGTAAGGCAAAGGAGTTACTATTTGTTTTTCTTTTTGCTGAGTTTGAGATTTCTTATCCACAAGGAAGGACAGACTACCATTTGGGTAAAATTTTTGAGTCTGTTTGAAATTGGATGGGGTCCTGAAGAGGAGAATTCAGAATTGACCTTGAGACTTGTTTTTTCTGCCATGGTCACTTCTGCTTTTGTGCAGACAGGGAGGATTACCCTGTGTTTGGATGGTTATATCAGAGTAGAGCCTCACATTAAGGAGGAGAGTGGAACAACAGCCACACCTGCCTAACCAGTTATTAACAGACACTTTCCATGGCTGAGGATGTCCCATAATAATATTGTGATGGCCATGTTCAGAACAGCACCAGGGTGGGACCTTTGACACTAAGCAGAAGTACCTAGAGGCTCTTCTTTAGTTTAGCCTTGTCTTCCTTGCTGACTAGTTATTTATTTTCCTTTCATGTCTTTCTTTTCCTATAACTATTCAGATATTTTTCCATATTATCATCTTTTTCTATTTTTCCTTTGTTCTCCTCCCTTCCCTTTAATTTCTTTATTTTTTTGTATTACTTGATCGTGACATGAACAAATATTTTAAAATATTTCTATCATAATATGGCAAATCTAGCATTCTCTCTCAATCTACCTTTACACCAGTATGTTTGAATATAAGCCCTCTATAATAGCCTGTGTACTTCCCAAATTGCACAGGTTTCTCTTCCTTGAACACGCAGTACTTCTTCACATATTTGAATATTTTGCTAGAAATTTCATTTTTGACATCTCTGGCTACTGACATATTATCAGTATTTCAAGCCTCAGTTCACTGTCACTTCCTACATGAAATATTTTGCAATCCTCTTAGGTACTCTTCTTTAGATGGTCTCCATATTTCCTCATTTGTTGATCTAATCCAATCTCATAACTTCATTTGCTACTTTTTTTTTTAAATTTTTTATTTTTTATAAACATATATTTTTATCCCCAGGGGTACAGGTCTGTGAATCACCAGGTTTACACACTTCACAGCACTCACCAAATCACATACCCTCCCCAATGTCCATAATCCCACCCCCTTCTCCCAAACCCCCTCCCACCAGCAACCCTCAGTTTGTTTTGTGAGATTAAGAGTCACTTATGGTTTGTCTCCCTCCCAATCCCATCTTGTTTCATTTATTCTTCTTCTACCCACTTAAGCCTCCATGTTGCATCACCACTTCCTCATATCAGGGAGATCATATGATAGTTGTCTTTCTCTGCTTGACTTATTTCGCTAAGCATGATACGCTCTAGTTCCATCCATGTTGCTGCAAATGGCAAGATTTGATTTCTTTTGATGGCTACATAGTATTCCATTGTGTATATATACCACATCTTCTTGATCCATTCATCTGTTGATGGACATCTAGGTTCTTTCCATAGTTTGGCTATTGTGGACATTGCTGCTATAAACATTCGGGTGCATGTGCCCCTTTGGATCACTACATTTGTATCTTTAGGGTAAATACCCAATAGTGCAATTGCTGGGTCATAGGGCAGTTCTATTTTCAACATTTTGAGGAACCTCCATGCTGTTTTCCAGAGTGGCTGCACCAGCTTGCATTCCCACCAACAGTGTAGGAGGGTTCCCCTTTCTCCGCATCCTCGCCAGCATCTGTCATTTCCTGACTTGTTGATTTTAGCCATTCTGACTGGTGTGAGGTGATATCTCATTGTGGTTTTGATTTGTATTTCCCTGATGCCGAGTGATATGGAGCACTTTTTCATGTGTCTGTTGGCCATCTGGATGTCTTCTTTGCAGAAATGTCTGTTCATGTCCTCTGCCCATTTCTTGATTGGATTATGTGTTCTTTGGGTGTTGAGTTTGCTAAGTTCTTTATAGATTCTGGACACTAGTCCTTTATCTGATATGTCGTTTGCAATTATCTTCTCCCATTCTGTCAGTTGTCTTTTGATTTTGTTAACTGTTTCCTTTGCTGTGCAAAAGCTTTTGATCTTGATGAAATCCCAATAGTTCATTTTTTCCCTTGCTTCTCTTGCCTTTTGCGTTGTTCCTAGGAAGATGTTGCTGCGGCAGAGGTCGAAGAGGTTGCTGCTTGTGTTCTCCTCAAGGATTTTGATGTATTCCTTTCGCACATTGAGGTCCTTCATCCATTTTGAGTCTATTTTTGTGTGTGGTGTAAGGAAATGGTCCAATTTCATTTTTCTGCATGTGGCTGTCCAATTTTCCCAGCACCATTTATTGAAGAGGCTGTCTTTTTTCCATTGGACATTCTTTCCTGCTTTGTCGAAGATGAGTTGACCATAGATTTGAGGGTCTATTTCTGGGCTCTCTACTCTGTTCCATTGATCTATGTGTCTGTTTTTGTGCCAGTACCATGCTGTCTTGATGATGACAGCTTTGTAATAGAGCTTGAAGTCCGGAATTGTGATGCCACCAATGTTGGCTTTCTTTTTCAATATCCCTTTGGCTATTCGAGGTCTTTTCTGGTTCCATATAAATTTTAGCATTATTTGTTCCATTTCTTTGAAAAAGATGGATGGTACTTTGATAGGAATTGCATTAAATGTGTAGATTGCTTTAGGTAGCATAGACATTTTCACAATATTTATTCTTCCAATCCAGGAGCATGGAACATTTTTCCATTTCTTTGTGTCTTCCTCAATTTCTTTCATGAGTACTTTATAGTTTTCTGAGTATAGATTCTGTGTCTTTTTGGTTAGGTTTATTCCTAGGTATCTTATGGTTTTGGATGCAATTGTAAATGGGATTGACTCCTTAATATCTCTTTCTTCTGTCTTGCTGTTGGTGATGCTCTAAAGCTAGAACTCAACCACAAAAGGAAGTTTGGAAAGAACCCAAATACATGGAGACTAAACAGTATCCTTCTAAAGAATGAATGGGTCAACCGGGAAATTAAAGAAGAATTGAAAAAAATCATGGAAACAAATGATAATGAAAATACAACGGTTCAAAATCTGTGGGACACAACAAAGGCAGTCCTGAGAGGAAAATATATAGCGGTACAAGCCTTTCTCAAGAAACAAGAAAGGTCTCAGGTACACAACCTAACCCTACACCTAAAGGAGCTGGAGAAAGAACAAGAAAGAAACCCTAAGCCCAGCAGGAGAAGAGAAATCATAAAGATCAGAGCAGAAATCAATGAAATAGAAACCAAAAAAACAATAGAACAAATCAACAAAACTAGGAGCTGGTTCTTTGAAAGAATTAATAAAATTGATAAACCCCTGGCCCGACTTATCAAAAAGAAAAGAGAAAGGACCCAAATAAATAAAATCATGAATGAAAGAGGAGAGATCACAACTAACACCAAAGAAATACAAACTATTATAAGAACATATTATGAGCAACTCTACGGCAATAAATTTGACAATCTGGAAGAAATGGATGCATTCCTAGAAACATATAAACTACCACAACTGAACCAGGAAGAAATAGAAAGCCTGAACAGACCCATAACCAGTAAGGAGATTGAAACAGTCATTAAAAATCTCCAAACAAACAAAAGCCCAGGGCCAGACGGCTTCCCGGGGGAATTCTACCAAACATTTAAAGAAGAACTAATTCCTATTCTCCTGAAACTGTTCCAAAAAATAGAAATGGAAGGAAAACTTCCAAACTCATTTTATGAGGCCAGCATCACCTTGATCCCCAAACCAGAAAAGGATCCCACCAAAAAAAAGAGCTATAGACCAATATCCTTGATGAACACAGATGCGAAAATACTCAACAAAATACTAGCCAATAGGATTCAACAGTACATTAAAAGGATTATTCACCACGACCAAGTGGGATTTATTCCAGGGCTGCAAGGTTGGTTCAACATCCGCAAATCAGTCAATGTGATACAACATATCAATAAAAGAAAGAACAAGAACCATATGATACTCTCAATAGATGCTGAAAAAGCATTTGACAAAGTACAGCATCCCTTCCAGATCAAAACTCTTCAAAGTATAGGGATAGAGGGCACATACCTCAATATTATCAAAGCCATCTATGAAAAACCCACCGCAAATATCATTCTCAATGGAGAAAAACTGAAAGCTTTTCCGCTAAGGTCAGGAACACGGCAGGGATGTCCATTATCACCACTGCTATTCAACATAGTACTAGAGGTCCTAGCCTCAGCAATCAGACAACAAAAGGAAATTAAAGGCATCCAAATCGGCAAAGAAGAAGTCAAACTATCACTCTTTGCAGATGATATGATACTATATGTGGAAAACCCAAAAGACTCCACTCCAAAACTGCTAGAACTTATACAGAAATTCAGTAAAGTGTCAGGATATAAAATCAATGCACAGAAATCAGTTGCATTTCTCATTTGTTACTTTTAATGTGAATAGCATGGCAATCTATTGTCTTATATCTAACTTTAATTCCTATAAGTCTATCAACTACATATTAAATATCTCCTTGTGGGTGACCAATTTATCCTGGAGGACAATAAATTTCCAATAATTTGCCAGCAATTTCTAAATTCACATACATGTGTGCACATGTATACACACATGCATGTATACACATGCATGCACACATGTGCAACACACACACGCACACCAGGATGTTTTAGTATATGTGCTGCCGAAGCGAGCACCACACTAGGATGTTAATGAATACATTTTCCCATCCCATCCTCCAAAGCAGTCTGTGTGAGCTAATGTATCAATTATTAAAAAGAAAATCTTTGTTGCTGGGGCAAATTGCTGTTTTCTGAGCTTTTCCTCATTCATTGCTTTACCCTCTTACCAAGACACATTTGATCCATGGTGTCATTGTGTGACCAATCCCTGAGGTCCCTGCCTGACCCAGGCTCAAAGGAACGCCTTCTGGATGTTCATGAGAACCTCGAGCTATACATCTTTTCAATGATGTGGGCCTTGGTAAGAGAGCATGAAGTGTGAGATGCTCTGAGAGTCTCCTGACACTCTAATATTGTCTGGAAAAGAGGACTACAGTTCACTTTAAAAACATTCCTTGTAAACCAAACTATCAGACATACTACAGACACAACACAGATGGATATATTTTCCAAGCCCAACTATGTAAGAGATGAAAGGAAGAGGTCAGACCAACACATATTGATAGTACCTTCAAGATACAACAGAGAAAATGGGTTGTTTCCTGGAAATTGCCAAGGTAGTTTCCACAAAGAGGGTATGTACATTCATATGTTATCTATCAATATGGCTACTTATGTTTTAAAAGGAAGACTTGCAAGCCAAAAGAAACTAAGGTTAGTCTATTACATCATTTCTCCTTTGTCAAATAAATTGAACTATAAAAGGATTACTTATTGATTGTTTAAAAAAGGCAATAAATTATGTAATTAAACCTGAACCATTAATAAAAGTCTTAAATGTTTTAATTTGTGTCTATGCCCTATAAATTTAAAACTATGAATGGATGCATTTTCTTCAATTATGTTCAAAATTAGACATACAAATACATCCTGGGTACACGGATAAAAAATAAAAACAATTATTTACAGATTTATCAATTTGACCAGTGGTTCTCAACTTTTCTCAACTTTTAGAACAACTTTGGAAGGAAGAAAATTAAAAAAAAAAGGCCCTTAATGGATATGTATTATTAAAATATGAAGGGGAAACAACCTCAGGAAAGTTCAGGATGAGAAGTTCATTTCATTAGTGCATGTCACAGCTCCTTCCTATTATCTTTAAGCTACTTGCTGGATTTCTGAAAATTATCTCTTTCCTTCACAAACTCCCCACACAAACTGAACCGTGACTGAGAAACACTGATATAGGTAATTATTCTTCCAAATGAAAAGCTTAAAGCCTTTAGTTTATGTAAAAATTTATAGTTGCATAAGAAAATAATGATTTTGTTCTCAGTTTCCTCTCCTCTATAGAGCAGAGAAGCCAATTTTATGAATAACTCCTAGTAATGCCCAAGTTAAAATCTTCTGGTGTGTTGGAAGCTAAAACCACTGATGAATCATCATATTGATGAATGGCCACACAAATTCAGACCACACAAGACTTCAAACTAGGCCTACAGTAAGTCAAAAAATTGTCAAGCATTGCAATTTCCTTTTGAAAAAACTTATTGTTGAATTAGTATTTTAAATTTGTAATCTGGAAGAAATGGCATGACTTCTTAAATGTCTCATCATGGTCTTTTTCTACTCTTTGACCTAATTAATAATTGGACTCAGTTAATTGACAGATGATACTATAAAGTTGTTTTAAAAGAAAATTGTTATTTAAATTAATTCAACTTTTTCCTTTCCTCAGAGAAAGTTTAAAAATGTTGCTTGACTTTTATATTTATTATATTTCATTTTTCATTAAAACAAAGTCCCCAAAGTAAATTATACACTGAAACTATACAATAATGTAACATATAGGAAGGATTTTAAAACTGAGTGATCAAGCTACTGAGACCCAAGTTATCATTTCTGGAGATATGTCAGGGCTACTATTATTACTCTACAAACTATAGTTTGTATCATACTACTTCTAAACAGGAAAACACTAGTTATAAATTGTATTCTAAAATGTTTGACCGTAACTTTCATTTTAGTGATGTGTTCATGAGTCAGATTATTAATCCCAATACTTCACAACTAGATTTACTTTATCATTTATATTTAGTTGTACATGGCCCAATCACAATTTGTTAACTGTTGTTGATTACTGCTTTTCCCCCATCTTTCTCCAGTAAGCTTGATCGCAAACTTCACAACAGAAAATACACACTTCTGAGACTTTAAGGACGGATGGGGGTGAGGAGCACTTACAGAGGCTGGATCCTGTTTCTCCTGAGAGTGTAAATCATGTCAAATTTTTTAATAGACTTTAATTTTTAGAACAATTTTAGTTTCACAAATTTCCCATATACTTCCTGCCCCAACATATGCACAGCCTTCCCCACTAACAACAACCCCCACCAGAGTGATACACTTTGAGGGGTATGGGAACATGCAGACCAGAGTAGTTTATCTGTTTAATTGATGAACCTACATTCACAATTCTTTATTACCTTGAGTCCATAATTTACATTAGGGTTCCCTCATGGTGGTGTACATTCTATGAATTTTAACAAATAGATAATGACATCTATACATCATTAGAGTGTCTTACAGAATAGGTTTACTAAACTAAGTGTCCTTTATGCTCTGCCTACTTATTACTCCCTCCTCCCTATCCCCTGCAAATCACTGATCCTTTTCCTGTTCCCATAGTTTTGCCTTTTACAGAATGTTATATAGTTGTCATATAGAAATGTCATATAGGAATCATGCAGTATGTAATCTTTTCACATTGGCTTCTTTCACTTACCAATATACATTTAAAGTTCTTCCATGTCTTTTTACACCTTGATAGCTAATTTTTTTTAGTGCTAAATAATATTCCATTATCTGAATATGCTATACTTTAATCAGTTACCTGCTAAAGGACATCATGATAGCTTCCAATTTCAGATATTATGAATAAATCTGTTATAAACATTCATGTGCAGGGTTTGGGAGATATGTTTTCAACTTGTTTACATAAATACCAAACATAATTGCTAAATCATATGGTAAGAAGATGTTTAGTTTTGTAAGAAACTGTCAAACTGTCTTCAAAAGCGGCTGTGCCATTTTGAAGTCCCAATAGCAGTGAATGAAAGTTCTTGTTCCTCTACATCCTTGGCAGCATTTGGCATTTCTGCAGTTTCAAATTTTGGCCATTCTAAGAAGTATATAGTGAAATCCCATTTTCATTTGTAATGCTCTAATGGTATGAATTCTTGTATCTTATCATATGCTTATTTTCCATCTGTATATGTTCTTCTATGAGATGTCTGTTCATATCTTTTGGTTTGTTCAATTTCTTATTGTTGAATTATAAGAGGTTTTTTATATTTTTGGATTACGAGCCCTTTATCAGATGTGTCTTTTGCAAATATTTTCCCCACTCTATGGATGGTTTTCTCATTTTTTGACAGTATATTTCACAAAGCAGGTTTTTAATTTAAATAAAGTCTAACTCATCAGTTATTTCTTTGATGGATTGTGCCTTTGTTGTTGTACTCAAAAAGTTATCACAGTACCCATGGTCATCTAGATTTTCTCCTTTGTTACCTTGTAGGAGTTTTATAATTTTGTGTTTTATAGTTAGGTCTAGGATTCATTTTGAGTACATTTTTGTGAGGTGTATAATATCTATGTATATATTAATTTTGTGTACATGTGTTTTCTGTTATTGTTTTTTATTCATATGTGGATGTCCAGTTTTTCCAGCATGATTTGCTGAAAAGATTTTTTTCCTCTATTGTATTGCCTTTGATTCTCCATCAAAAATCAGCTAACTATATTTATTTGGGTCTACTTATCAACTATTTACTCTGTTTCATTGATCTAAATTTGTCTATTATTTTGTGAATATCACATTATTTTAATGATTGTAGCTTCATAGTAAGTACTAAACTCAGGAAGTGTAAGACCTCCAATTTCATTCTTTTTCTTTCATATTGTATTGGCTATTTTGGGTTTTCTACTTCTTAAAAACCTTATGATCATTTTGTCAATGTCTACAAAATAAGTTGCTGGGATTTTGACTGGGATTTAATCAAAATCTTTAGATTTAAGATTCTTAACCTACAAATGAAGAATTGACATAATGACATCTTGAACATGTTGAGTTTTCCTATCCATGAACATGAAATATCTCTCAATTTATTTATTATTTGATTTCTTTCAACCAAGTTTTATGGCTGTCTGCATACAGATATTAGACATATTTTGTTAGATTTGTTATATCTACATATTTCATTTTAGGAGATATTAACATAAATAGCATTGTATTTTAGTCCCAAATTCCACTTGTTCATTACTGGTATACTGGAAAGCAATGGACTTTTTAAAAAAATTTTTTACTTTTTATAAACATATAATATATTTTTATCCCCAGGGTACAGGTCTGTGAATCACCAGGTTTACCCACTTCACAGCACTCACCATAGCACATACCCTCCTTGATGTCCATACCCCCACCCCCCTGCTCCCAACCCCCCTCTCCCCAGCAACCCTCACTTTGTTTTGTGAGATTAAGAGTCACTTATGATCTATCTCCCGCCCAATCCCATCTTGTGTCATTTATTATTCTCCTATCCCCTTAACCCACCATGTTGCATCTCCACTTCCTCATACCAGGGATATCATGATAGTTGTCGTTCTCCAATTGATTTATTTCACTAAGCATGATACCCTCTAGTTCCATTCACATTGTCACAAATGGCAAGATTTCATTTTTTGATGACTGCATAGTATTCCATTGTATATATATATCACATCTTCTTTATCCACTCATCTGTTGATGGACATCTAGGTTCTTTCCATAATTTGGCTATTGTGGACATTGCTGCTATAAACATTCAGGTGCACGTGCCCCTTCGGATCACTGCATTTGTATCTTTAAGGTAAATACCCAGTAGTGCAATTCCTGGGTCATAGGGTAGTTCTATTTTCAACATTTTGAGGAACCTCCATGCTGTTTTCCAGAGTGGTTGCACCAGCTTGCAAACCCACCAACAGCGTAGGAGGGTTCCCCTTTCCTCGCATCCTCGCCAGCATCTGTCATTTCCTGACTTGTTAATTTTAGCCATTCTGACTGGTGTGAGGTGATATCTCATTGTGGTTTTGATTTGTATTTCCCTGATGCTGAGTGATATGGAGCACTTTTTCATGTGTCTGTTGGCCATCTGGATGTCTTCTTTGCAGAAATGTCTTTTCATGTCCTCTGTCCATTTCTTGATGGATTATTTGTTCTTTGGGTGTTGAGTTTGCTAAGTTCTTTATAGATTTTGGACACTAGCCCTTTATCTGATATTTCGTTTGCAAATATCTTCTCCCATTCTGTCTGTTGTCTTTTCTTTTGTTAACTGTTTTCATTGCTGTGCAAAAGCTTTTGATCTTGATAAAATACCCAATAGTTCATTTTTGCCCTTGCTTCCCTTGCCTTTGGTGATGTTCCTAGGAAGATGTTGCTGTGGCTGAGGTCAAAGAGGTTGCTGCCTGTGTTCTCCTCAAGGATTTTGATAGATTCCTTTCTCACATTGAGGTCCTTCAACCATTTTGAGTCTATTTTTGTGTGTGGTGTAAGGAAATGGTCCAATTTCATATTTCTGCATGTGGCTGTCCAATTTTCCCAACACCATTTATTGAAGAGGCTGTCTTTTTTCCATTGAACATTCTTTCCTGCTTTGTCGAAGATTAGTTGACCATCAAGCTGAGGGTCTGTTTCTGGGCTCTCTATTCTGTTCCATTGATCTATGTGTCTGTTTTTGTGCTAGTACCATGCTGTCTTGATGAGGACACCAAACCAGCTCTACAGGAAATATTGAAAGGGGTCCTCTAAGCAAAGAGAGAGCCTAAAAGTAATAGACCAAAAAGGAACAGAGACAATATACAGTAACAGTCACCTTACAGACAATACAATGGCACTAAATTCATATCTCTGAATAGTTACCCTGAATGTTAGTGGGCTAAATGCCCCAATCAAAAGACACAGGGTATCAGAATGGATAAAAAAACAAAACCCATCTATATGTTGCCTCCAAGAAACTCATTTTAAGCCTGAAGACACCTCCAGATTTAAAGGGAGGGGGTGGAAAAGAATTTACCATGCTAATGGACATCAGAAGAAAGCAGGAGTGGCAATCCTTATATCAGATCCATTAGATTTTAAGCCAAAGACTATAAAAAGAGATGAGGAAGGACACTATATCATACTCAAAGGATCTGTCCAACAAGAAGATTTAACAATTTTAAATATCTATGCCCCCAACGTGGGAGCAGCCAACTATATAAACCAATTAAGACCAAAATCAAAGAAACACATCAACAATAATACACTAATAGTAGGGGACTTTACATTCCCTTCACTGAAATGGACAGATCACCCAAGCAAAAGATCAACAAGGAAATAAAGGCCTTAAATGACACACTGGACCAGATGGACATCTCAGATATATTCAGAACATTTCATCCCAAAGCAACAGAGTACACATTCTTCTCTAGTGCACATAGAACATTCTCCAGAATAGATCACATCCTCAGTCCTAAATCAGGTGTCAACCAGTATCAAAAGATTGGGATCATTCCCTGCATATTTTCAGACCACAATGCTCTGAAGCTAGAACTCAGTCACAAGAGGAAATTTGGAAAGAACACAAATACATGGAGACTACACAGCATCCTTCTAAAGAATGAATGGGTCAACCAGGAAATTAAAGAAGAATTGAAAAGATTCATGGAAACAAATGATAATGAAAACATAACGGTTCAAAATCTGTGGGACACAACAAAGGCAGTCCTGAAAGGAAAATATATAGTAGTACAAGCCTTTCTCAAGAAACAAGAAAGGTCTCATGTAAACAACCTAACCCTACACCTAAAGAAGCTGGAGAAAGAACAAGAAAGAAACCCTAAACCCAGCAGGAGAAGAGAAATAATAAAGATCAGAGCAGAAACCAATGAAATAGAAACCAAAAAAAACCAATAGAACAAATCAACGAAACTAGGAGTTCGTTCTTTGAAAGAATTAATAAAATTGATAAACCCCTGGCCAGACTTATCAGAAAGATGAGAAAGGACCCAAATAAATAAAATCATGAATGAAAGAGGAGAGATCACAACTAACACCAAAGAAACACAGACAATTATAAGAACATACTATGAGCAACTCTACGCCAACAAATTTGACAATCTGGAAGAAATGGATCCATTCCTGGAGACATATAAACTACCACAACTGAACCAGGAAGAAATAGAAAGCCTGAATAGACCCATAACCAGTAAGGAGATTGAAACAACAATCAAAAATCTCCAAACAAAAGCCCAGGGCCAGATGGCTTCCCGGGGGAATTCTACCAAACATTTAAAGAAGAACTAATTCCTATTCTCCTGAAACTGTTCCAAAAAATAGAAATGGAAGGAAAACTTCCAAACTCATTTTATGAGGCCAGCATTACCTTGATCCCAAAACCAGAAAAGGATCCCATCAAAAAAGAGAACTACAGACCAATATCCTTGATGAACACAGATGCAAAAATTCTCACCAAAATACTAGCCAATAGGATTCAACAGTACATTAAAAAGATTATTCACCACGACCAAGTGGGATTTATTCCAGGGCTGCAAGGTTGGTTCAACATCCGCAAATCAGTCAATGTGATACAACATATCAATACAAGAAAGAACAAGAACCATATGATACTCTCAATAGATGCTGAAAAAGCTTTTGACAAAGTACAGCATCCCTTCCTGATCAAAACTCTTCAAAGTGTAGGGATAGAGGTCACATACCTCAATATTATCAAAGCCATCTATGAAAAACCCACCACAAATATCATTCTCAATGGAGAAAAACTGAAAGCTTTTCCGCTAAGGTCAGGAACACGGCAGGGATGTCCATTATTCAACATAGTACTAGAAGCCCTAGCCTCAGCAATCAGACAACAAAAGGAAATTAAAGGCATCCAAATCAGCAAAGAAGAAGTAAAACTATCACTCTTTGCAGATGATATGATACTATATGTGGAAAACCCTAAAGACTCCACTCCCAAACTCCTAGAACTTATACAGGAATTCAGTAAAGTCTCAGGATATAAAATCAATGCACAGAAATAAGTTGCATTTCTCTAAACCAACAAGACAGAAGAAAGAGAAGTTAAGAAGTAAATCCCATTTACAATTGCACCCCAAACCATAAGATACCTAGGAATAAACCTAACCAAAGAGGCACAGAATCTATACTCAGAAAACTATAAAGTACTCATGAAAGAAATTGAGGAAGACACAAAGAAATGGGAAAATGTTCCATGCTCCTGGATTGGAAGAATAAATATTGTGAAAATGTCTATGCTACCTAAAGTAATCTGCACATTTAATGCAATTCCTATCAAAGAACAGACCCCGGCGGACCTCGGTGCGCGGGCTCGAGTCCGGGCCCTGCCGGCCTCATGGCCACCCCAGAAGGCGGAAAATTCTGAAACAAGTCCGAGTGTAGGATGAGAACAACGTGTGTTTCGAGTGTGGCGCCGTCAATCCTCAGTGGGTCAGCGTGACCTATGGCATCTGGATCTGCCTGGAGTGCTCAGGGAAGCACCACAGGCTTGTGTGCACCTCAGCTTCGTGCGCTCTGTGACCATGCACAAGCGCAAAGACAAAGACGTGGAGCTGGAGAAGATGAAAGCTGGAGGGAATGCGACATTCCGGGAGTTCCTCGAGTCTCAGGAGGACTACGACCCTGGCTGGTCCCTGCAAGACAAGTACAACAGCAAGGCCGGGGCACTCTTTAGGGACAAGGTGGCCACTCTGGCTGAAGGCAAAGAATGGTCTCTTGAGTCCTCGCCTGCCCAGAACTGGACCCCACCGCAACCCAAGAGGCTGTCCTCCACTGCCCACCGGTAGCTACTCCTCTAGCTTCTTGTCTGGTCCCAGACCATTCTGGGCCTTGATCCTAGCCATAGCTCAGGACCCTCGTGCTGGCATGGGAACGGCTCTCTAGGTCATTGGAGCAGTACAGGCTCTCCGTAAAAATGCTGCCTGTAAGTTGCATCTGAGTTGAAGGGCTGTTCCATTTCTCCAGAGTCTCGTCGGTGCAGTTCCTTCCAGACCATCCCAGTGACACACATGCGTCTCTGTAGGAAATGCTCTGGCAGAGTGTAGCTCACCTCCCCGTCTTCTCGAGTGCTGCCCACTCCCAGGGCTGCCACAGGTATGATGGGGACTGGCTGATCCCCGAGAAAAATAAAAAAAAATTAAAAAAAAATTCTTTTGCAAAGAAATGGAACAAATAATCCTAAAATTTATATGGAAAAGACCTCGAATAGCCAGAAGAATATTGAAATAAGAATATTGGAAAAGAAAGCCAAAGTTGGGTGGCATCACAATTCTGGACTTTAAGCTCTATTGCAATTGACTTTTATATATAACCTTGCATCCTATAACCTTGGTATAAGGTCTACTAGTTCCAGAAGTTTTCTTCAATTCTTTAAGCTTTTCTACATAGATGATCATGTTATCTATGGAGAGTTTCATTTCTTCTTTCTCAATTTCTACATCTTTTATTTCCTTTTCTTATTGCATTAGCTAGGAGTTCCAATGCAATATTGAAAAGGAGCATGAAAAAAGAAATCCTTGCTTTGTTCCTTAACTTAATGAGAAAGTTTCTAGTTTCTCACCAAAGTATAATATTAGTCATAAGGGTTTTCTTTTTAATTTTTAATTTAAACTCAAGCTAGTTAATATATAGTGTATTAGTTTCAGGGGTAGAATTTAGCGATTCATCAGTTGTATATAGTGCCCAGTGCTCATTACATCAAGTGCCCTTCTTAATATCTATTGCCTAATTACCCCCCCCACCTCTCCTCCAACAGCTCTCTTTGTTTCCTATAGTTAAGAGTCTCTTATGGCTTGTCTCCCTCTCTGTTTTTATCTTATTTTTCCTCCCCTTCCCCTATGTTCACCAGTTTTGTTTCTTAAATTCCACATGAGTGAAATCATATGGTATTTGTCTTTCTCTGAATTACTTTATTTCACTTAGCATAATACCCTCTAGTTCCATCCACATTGTTGCAAATGGCAAGATTTCGTTCTTTTGATGGTTGAGTCATAAGGTTTTTGTAGATTTTTTTTTTTTTTAAATCAAGCTGAGAAAGTTCCCTTCTATTCCTAGTTTCTGAGAGTTTTTACTAGGGTTTTGTCAAATGGCTTTTCAGCATCTTTTGACATTAGCATGTGGTTTTCCTTATTTAGCCCGTTTTGATACAAGGTGTTATATTAACTGATTTTTGAATGTTGAATGAGGCTTGTACACCTGGGATAAATATCACTTGGTTGTGTTGTATAATTATTTTTATACCTTATTCGTTTTGATTTGTTAATATTCTGTTGAGGATTTTTGCATTTATGTTCATGAGAGGTATTGGTCTGTAGGATTCTTTTCTTATAATTTCTTTGTCTGGTTTTGCTATTAGGGTAATGCTGTCCTCACTGTATGAATTAGGAATCATTCCTTCCACTTCTATCTTTTGAAAGGGATTATAGGAAATTGGCATTATTTCTTCCTTAAATGTTTGGTAGACTTCACCTGTGAACCAGTCTGGACCTGGTACTTTCTGGTTTTGAAATTAAATTCAATTACTATTTCAATTTCTTTAATATATTAGTCCTGTACAAATTTTCTATATCTTCTTGTGTGACTTTTGGCAGTTTGTGTCTTTCAAGGTATTTGCCCATTTCATCTAGATTATCATATTTGTGGGCATTGAGTTGATCATAATATTCATTTATTGTCATTTTAATCTCTAAGGTATCTGTAATGATGTCTCCTCTTTTATTTCTGGTATTAGACATTTGAGTCTTCCCTCCATTTTTTTTTCCTCCCCTCAGTTAGCCTGACTAGATGCTTATCAATTATATTGATCTTGTCAAAGAATCAGGTTTTGGTTTTGCTGATTTTCTCTATTGACTTCCTATTTCCAATTTCATTGATTTCTAGTCTATTTTTATTTCTTTTCTTCTGTCTACTTTGTATTTAATTTGTTCTTCTTTGTCTATTTCCCTAAAGTAGATGCATAGATGATTGATTTTAGATTTCCCTTCTTTTCTAATATATGTATTCAGCTTTTTAAGTTTATCTCCAAACACTACTTTTGTTGCTTCCCACAATATTTGATAGGTTGTATTTTCATTTATTTCAAAGTATTTTAAAATTTCTCTTGAGATTTTTTTCTTTGACCCATGTGTTATTTAGAAGTGCACTGTTTAATTTCCAAGTATTTGAGGGTTTTCCAGCTATCTTTCTTATACTGATTTCTAGTTTAATTCAACTATGGTATGAAAGCAGATATTAAATAATTTTTATTTTTTAAATTTATTAAAGTGTATTTTATGGCTCGAATGCTGCTTATCTTAGTGAATGTTCCACACAAGCTGGAAAAGAATATGTATCCTGCTGTTAAAGGAAGCAAAAAGGAAGCAGTTAGCAGATGTCAATTATAGTCAGCAGGTTGACTACTGACTTCAACTATGTCCTTACTGATTTTCCACCTCCTGTATCTGTTTATTTATGATAGAGAGTGTTGAGGTCTCCAATTATTACAGTGGATTAATCTACTTCTCCGTGACATTCTATCGGTTTTTGCATATGTATTTTGATCTTCTGTTGTTAGGTGCATACACATTAAGGATTGCTTTATCTCCTCCGAGAATTAACTTATTTATCATTATGTGAAACAAATGCTTATCTCTGATAACTTTCCTTTCTCTGAAGAGTGCTCTGTCTGAAATTAATATAACTACTCCTGATTTCTTGTCTTTTGATTAGTTTAGTATGGTATATTTTTCTCTACTTACTTTTCATCTCTATGTATCTTTATATTTAAAGTAGGTTTCTTGTAGACAACATATAGTTGGGGCCTGTTTTTTTATCTACACTCTGACAATCTCTATCTTTTAATTAGTATGTTTATACAATTGAAGTTTAAGGTAATTTTAGATATTGCTGGATTAAGATCTACTGTATCTATTACTGTTTTCTATTTGTTGCCCTTGTTCTCTGTTCCTAATTTTGTCTCATTTTTCTACCTTTTGTTGTTTTTATTAAACTTTTTAAAATTTTATTAAGTTTTTAAGTTCCAGTGTAGTTGTGTTATGTAAGTTTCAAGTATACACTATAGTGACTTAACAATGTATATATTTATATGCATTGTGTATAGATTTAATAATATAACTCATTCCTCCTATAATCAATAATCTGCAGTTCTGGTATACCTGCTCTCTAGAGCTTGAACTTGTATTAAATGGCTCTGCTTTGGTTTATCCAAGTGTCTCATGCCACAATATCACAAGTTGTATCATAAACAATATCATTCTTGCTTCTCCAAAACATCGTCTCCTGTGTTCTCTTCAGTTAATTAGATTTACTACCTTGTCATATAAGTTAGGGAAATGTTATATTTCACTCTTATAGCCCTCTAACACCACATACCTAGTTAGTAAACAAGTCTCGTTAATTTTGTCTCTTAGTGTCTCTTATCCTGATATCAGTATCTATTCTTACTGCCCCAGCTTGAGTCCAAGCTCTCACATCATTTTCTTTGATATTATAATAGCTTTTGAGCTATTTTGAGACCTCACTCTATTCTTCTCCTAGATTATGTGACCCTATTTAAATACTTAATAGCCTCCATATCCTATAGCAGTATTTTTTTCCAAATGCTGGTTATGATACTCTTAAAGTAAAATTAATCATTCCTTATTTTGTGTACATTTGACATATCTTTTTAAGACTTAAATAAAACACAACATTGATCTATGGTGAGTGCTGTGAAGTGTGTAAACCTGGCAATTCACAGACCTGTACCCCTGGGGCTAATAATACACTATATGTTAATAAAAAATTAAAATTAAAAAAATTAAAGATTAAAAAACCTGCAACCTTGATGTAATATGTTTATGTGTACATCCTCATTCCTCAACATGGAACTTCTTGAGACCAAGACTTTTATTTACTTTTATAGCCCCAGTATCTAGCATAGTGCCAAAAATTAATGCCTAACAAATTATTATTAGTTGATTATTATTTTTTATTTTTATTTTTTGAGAAAGTGTGTGAATGGGGGGGGGGGGGCAGACAGAGACAGAAAATCTTAAGGAGCCTCCACCCACAGTACAGAGCCTGAAGCAGGGCTTGTTCTCATGACCCAGCAATCAGGACCTGAGCCAAAATCAAAAGTCAGATGCTTAACTGCCTGAGCCACCCAGACATCCCTATGAGTTGATTATTGATTAAATAACTGAAATGGTATTCAATAACCTGCAGAAGCAAAAATTTTGAAGGAATTATTGCAGTACTTAATACCCAGATGAAGACTTATGCCTGGGTAAAATAACCTCAAGGAATTAACTTCCCAGCATTAGTCCAATCCTTTCATACTCATTATTACCAAGAGGTAGGTATAGGTTTAACATTTTAAGAAACTACCAAACTTTTTTTTCAAAGTGTTTGTACCATTTTATACTCCCATTACTGTATATTGTTGTTCTAATTGCTCCACATCCTTAGAAAAACATGATAAGACCAGGCTTTTTAATTTTAGACATTCCAATCACTGTGGTTTCAATTTACATTTCTATAATGACTAATGATGTTAAACATCTTTTCATGTATTTGCCATCTCTCTATATACTTTCTACCAAAGTGTCTGTTTAAATCTTTTGTCCATATATTATTGGGTTATCTCTCTTTTTTTATCAAGTTTTAAGTTTTCTTTATATATTCTCATACAAATTTTTGTCGTACATTTTGAAAATATTTTCTCTTATTCTGTGGCTTACCTTTTCATTTTTCATGTCTTTGAAGAGTGAAGTTTTTAATTCTAATAAAATTTTATTAATTTTTTAGTAATTTGTACTTCTTATGTTATATTCAACAAATCTTGGCCAAACCTAAGGTCACTATACCTTTTGCTATCTCTCTTCTAGTAGTGTCATGGTTTTAGGTCTTACCTTTAGGCATACAATATATTTGAGTTAATTTTTATATAGGGTTAAGGCACAGATAGATACAAGTCCTCCCTTCCTTCCTTCTTTCCTTTCTTTTTCATATATCAGCCAATTGTTCCAGTATCAATTATTCTTTCATGGTTAAATTGCCTTGCACTTTTATTGAAAAGTAACAGAGAATATATGATTGAGTCTACTTCTGAACTCTGTATTTTATTAATCCATTTGTCTATCTTTATGCCTATACCATGATGTCTTTTTTTTTTTTTTTTTTTTTTTTTTTTAACTTTTTATTTTTTATAAACATATATTTTTATCCCCAGGGGTACAGGTCTGTGAATCACCAGGTTTACACACTTCACAGCACTCACCAAAGCACATACCCTCCCCAATGTCCATAATCCCACCCCCTTCTCCCAAACCCCCTCCCCCCAGCAACCCTCAGTTTGTTTTGTGAGATTAAGAGTCACTTATGGTTTGTCTCCTCCCAATCCCATCTTGTTTCATTTATTCTTCTCCTACCCACTTAAGCCTCCATGTTGCATCACCACTTCCTCATATCAGGGAGATCATATGATAGTTGTCTTTCTCTGCTTGACTTATTTCGCTAAGCATGATACGCTCTAGTTCCATCCATGTTGTCGCAAATGGCAAGATTTCATTTCTTTTGATGGCTGCATAGTATTCCATTGTGTATATATACCACATCTTCTTGATCCATTCATCTGTGGATGGACATCTAGGTTCTTTCCATAGTTTGGCTATTGTGGACATTGCTGCTATAAACATTCGGGTGCACGTGCCCCTTTGGATCACTACGTTTGTATCTTTAGGGTAAATACCCAATAGTGCAATTGCTGGGTCATAGGGCAGTTCTATTTTCAACATTTTGAGGAACCTCCATGCTGTTTTCTAGAGTGGCTGCACCATCTTCCATTCCCACCAACAGTGTAGGAGGGTTCCCCTTTCTCCGCATCCTCGCCAGCATCTGTCATTTCGTGACTTGTTGATTTTAGCCATTCTGACTGGTGTGAGGTGATATCTCATTGTGGTTTTGATTTGTATTTCCCTGATGCCGAGTGATATGGAGCACTTTTTCATTTGTCTGTTGGCCATCTGGATGTCTTCTTTGCAGAAATGTCTTTTCATGTCCTCTGCCCATTTCTTGATTGGATTATTTGTTCTTTGGGTGTTGAGTTTGCTAAGTTCTTTATAGATTCTGGACACTAGTCCTTTATCTGATATGTCGTTTGCAAATATCTTCTCCCATTCTGTCTGTTGTCTTTTGATTTTGTTAACTGTTTCCTTTGCTGTGCAAAAGCTTTTGATCTTGATGAAATCCCAATAGTTCATTTTTGCCCTTGCTTCCCTTGCCTTTTGCGTTGTTCCTAGGAAGATGTTGCTGCAGCTGAGGTCAAAGAGGTTGCTGCCTGTGTTCTCCTCAAGGATTTTGATGGATTCCTTTTGCACATTGAGGTCCTTCATCCATTTTGAGTCTATTTTTGTGTGTGGTGTAAGGAAATGGTCCAATTTCACTTTTCTGAATGTGGATGTCCAATTTTCCCAGCACCATTTATTGAAGAGGCTGTCTTTTTTCCATTGGACATTCTTTCCTGCTTTGTCAAAGATTAGTTGACTGTAGAGTTGAGGGTCTATTTCTGGGCTCTCTATTCTGTTCCACAGATCTATGTGTCTGTTTTTGTGCCAGTACCATGCTTTCCTGATGATGACAGCTTTGTAATAAAGCTTGAAGTCCGGAATTGTGATGCCACCAACGTTGGCTTTCTTTTTCAATATCCCTTTGGCTATTCGAGGTCTTTTCTGGTTCCATATAAATTTTAGCATTATTTGTTCCATTTCTTTGAAAAAGATGGATGGTACTTTGATAGGAATTGCATTAAATGTGTAGATTGCTTTAGGTAGCATAGACATTTTCACAATATTTATTCTTCCAATCCAGGAGCATGGAACATTTTTCCATTTCTTTGTGTCTTTCTCAATCTCTTTCATGAGTACTTTATAGTTTTCTGAGTATAGATTCTGTGCCTCTTTGGTTAGGTTTATTCCTAGGTATCTTATGGTTTGGGGTGCAATTGTAAATGGGATTGACTCCTTAATTTCTCTTTCTTCTGTCTTGCTGTTGGTGTAGAGAAATGCAACTGATTTCTGTGCATTGACTTTATATCCTGACACTTTACTGAATTCCTGTATAAGTACTAGCAGTTTTGGAGTGGAGTCTTTGGGGTTTTCCACATATAGTATCAAATCATCTGCGAAGAGTGATAATTTGACTTCTTCTTTGCCGATTTGGATGCCTTTAATTTCCTTTTGTTGTCTGATTGCTGAGGCTAGGACCTCTAGTACTATGTGAATAGCAGTGGTGATAATGGACATCCCTGCCGTGTTCCTGACCTTAGCAGAAAAGCTTTCAGTTTTTCTCCATTGAGAATGATATTTGAGGTGGGTTTTTCATAGATGGCTTTGATGATATTGAGGTATATGCCCTCTATCCCTACACTTTGAAGAGTTTTGATCAGGAAGGGATGCTGTAATTTGTCAAATGCTTTTTCAGCATCTATTGAGAGTATCATATGGTTCTTGTTCTTTCTTTTATTGATATGTTGTATCACTGTGACTGATTTGCGGATGTTGAACCAACCTTGCAGCCCTGGAATAAATCCCACTTGGTCGTGGTGAATAATCTTTTTCATGTACTGTTGAATCCTATTAGCTAGTATTTTGTTGAGTATTTCCGCATCTGTGTTCATCAAGGATATTGGTCTATAGCTCTCTTTTTTGATGGGATCCTTTTCTGGTTTTGGGATCAAGGTGATGCTGGCCTCATAAAATGCGTTTGGAAGTTTTCCTTCCATGTCTATTTTTTGGAACAGTTTCAGGAGAATGGGAATTAGTTCTTCTTTAAATGTTTGGTAGAATTCCCTGGGGAAGCTGTCTGGCACTGGGCTTTTGTTTGTTTGGAGATTTTTGATGACTTTTTCAATCTCCTTACTGGTTATGGGTCAGTTCAGGCTTTCTATTTCTTCCTGGTTCAGTTGTGGTAGTTTATATTTTTCTAGGAGTGCATCCATTTCTTCCAGATCGTCAAATTTATTGGCGTAGAGTTGCTCATAGTATGTTCTTATAATAGTTTGTATTTCTTTGGTGTTAGTTGTGATCTCTCCTCTTTCATTCATGATTTTATTTATTTGGGTCCTTTCTCTTTTCTTTTTGATAAGTCTGGCCAGGGTTTTATCAATCTTATTAATTCTTTCAAAGAACCAGCTCCAAGTTTCATTAATTTGACCTATTGTTTTTTTGGTTTCTATTTCATTGATTTCTGCTCTGATCTTTATGATTTCTCTTCTCCTTCTGGGCTTAGGGTTTCTTTCTTGTTCTTTCTCCAGCTCCTTTAGGTGTAGGATTAGGTTGTGTACCTGAGACCTTTCTTGTTTCTTGAGAAAGGCTTGTACCGCTATATATTTTCCTCTCAGGACTGCCTTTGTTGTGTCCCACAGATTTTGAACCATTGTATTTTCATTATCATTTGTTTCCATGATATTTTTCAATTCTTCTTTAATTTCCCGGTTGACCCATTCATTCTTTAGAAGGATGCTGTGTAGTCGCCATGTATTTGGGTTCTTTTCAAACTTCCTTTTGTGGTTGAGTTCTAGCTTTAGAGCATTGTGGTCTGAAAATATGCAGGAATGATCCCAATCTTTTGATACCGGTTGAGTCCTGATTTAGGACCGAGGATGTGATCTATTCTGGACAATGTTCCGTGTGCACTTAGAAGAATGTGTATTCTTTTGCTTTGGGATGAAATGTTCTGAATATATCTGTGATGTCCATCTGGTGCAGTGTGTCATTTAAGGCCTTTATTTCCTTGGATGATCTGTCCATTTCAGTGAGGGGAGTGTTAAAGTCCCCTACTATTATTGTATTTTGTTGATGTGTTTCTTTAATTTTGTTATTAATTGGTTTATATAGTTGGCTGCTCCCATGTTGGGGGCATAGATATTTAAAATTGTTAAATCTTCTTGTTGGACAGATTCTTTGAGTATGATATAGTGTCCTTCCTCATCTCTTATTATAGTCTTTGGCTTAAAATCTAATTGATCTGATATAAGGATTGCCACTCCTGCTTTCTTCTGATGTCCATTAGCATGGTAAATTCTTTTCCACTCCCTCACTTTAAATCTGGAGGTGTCTTCGGGCTTAAAATGAGTTTCTTGGAGGCAACATATAGATGGGTTTTGTTTTTTTATCCATTCTGATACCCTGTGTCTTTTGACAGGGGCATTTAGCTCATTAACATTCAGGGTAACTATTGAGAGATATGAATTTAGTGCCATTGTATTGCCTGTAAGGTGACTGTTACTCTATATGGTCTCTGTTCCTTTCTGATCTACCACTCGTAGGCTCTCTCTTTGCTTAAAGGACCCCTTTCAATATTTCCTGTAGAGCTGGTTTGGTGTTTGCAAATTCTTTCAGTTTTTTTTTGTCCTGGAAGCTTTTAATCTCTCCTTCTATTTTCAATGATAGCCTAGCTGGATATAGTATTCTTGGCTGCATGTTTTTCTCGTTTAGTGCTCTGAAAATATCATGCCAGCTCTTTCTGGCCTGCCAGGTCTCTGTGGATAAGTCAGCGGCCAATCTAATATTTTTACCATTGTATGTTACAGACTTCTTTTCCCAGGCTGCTTTCAGGATTTTCTCTTTGTCACTGAGACTTGTAAATTTTACTATTAGGTGACAGGATGTGGGCCTATTCTTATTGATTTTGAGGGGCATTCTCTGAACCTCCTGAATTTTGATGCTCGTTCCCTTTGCCATATTGGGGAAATTCTCCCCAATAATTCTCTCCAGTATACCTTCTGCTCCCCTCTCTCTTTCTTCTTCTTCTGGAATCCCAATTATTCTAATGTTGTTTCGTCTTATGGTGTCACTTATTTCTCGAATTCTCCCCTCGTTGTCCAGTAGCTGTTTGTCTCTTTTGCTCAGCTTCTTTATTCTCTGTCATTTGGTCTTCTATATCACTAATTCTTTCTTCTGCCTCATTTATCCTTGCAGTGAGAGCCTCCATTTTTGATTGCACCTCATTAATAGCTTTTTTTATTTCAACTTGGTTAGATTTTAATTCTTTTATTTCTCCAGAAAGGGCTTTTATATCTCTCGAGAGGGTTTCTCTAATATCTTCCATGCCTTTTTTGAGCCTGGCTAGAACCTTGAGAATTGTCATTCTGAACTCTAGATCTGACATATTACCAATGTCTGTATTGATCAGGTCCCTAGCCTTCGGTACTGCCTCTTGTTCATTTTTTTGTGTTGAATTTTTCCGTCTTGTCATTTTGTCCAGATAAGAGTATATGAAGGAGCAAGTAAAATACTAAAAGGGTGGCAACAACCCCACTAAAATATGCTTTAAACAAATCAGAAGAGATCCCAAATCGTGAGGGGGGAGAAAGGGGATAAAAAGACGTTCAAAAAGGAAGAAAGAAAAAAAAAAAAGAAAAAAGAAAAAAAAAGAAAAGAAAAAAATTTAATAAAAGAAAACACATAAGAAAAATTTTAAAAAGAAAATATATATATATTAGATAAACTAGTTAAAAAACGTTAAAAAAGAAAAAGGTAAAAGTTAAAAAAAAATTTTACCCAAACGTGAGAAAAAAAACAAAAAGTGAAAGAAAAAAATTAAATTAACTGCAAGACTAAAAAAAATCAGAGGGAAAAAGGCATGAGTTCCGTGCTTGGCTTTCTCCTCCTCTGGAATTCTGCTGCTCTCCTTGGTATTGAGACCGCACTCCTTGGTAGGTGCACTTGGCCTCGGCTGGATTTCTTGTTGATCTTCTGGGGGAGGGGCCTGTTGTAGTGATTCTCAAGTGTCTTTGCTCCAGGCTAATTACACTGCCCTTACCATGGGCCGGGGTGAGTAATCCGCTTGGGTTTGCTTTCAGCAGCTTTTGTTCCCTGAGCACTTTCCGTAGAGTTCCGGAGGACGGGAATACAAATTGGCGGCCTCCTGGTCTCCGGCCCGGAGGAGCCGAGAGCCCAGGGCCCCACACCTCAGTGCGCCCTCAGAGAACAACGCCCAGCTACTCCCGTCTGCCTGACCTCCTGGCCGCGCTCCGAGTTCACCGAGCCTGCGACCGGTTCAAGGTAACCCCGAGCTGTGAGCTTACTGTCAGCTCTGTCTCTGTAGCCGGCTTTCCCGTTCCAATACCCGCAAGCTCTGCGACACTCAGACACCCCCGATCCTTCTGTGACCCTGTGGGACCTGAGGCCACGCTGACCCCGCGTGGGCTTCGCCCCAGGTAGCCTCTGGAGCGATGTCCCTCAGCGGAACAGACTTTTAAAAGTCCTGATTTTGTGCGCCGTTGCTCCGCTGCTTGCTGGGAGCCGGCCCCTCCCCCCGGGGTCTATCTTCCCATTGCTTTGGATTCACTTCTCCGCCGGTCCTACCTTTCAGAAAGTGGTTGTTTTTCTGTTTCCAGAATTGCTGTTCTTCTTCTCTTCGATCTGCCGATGGGTTTTCAGGTGTTTGCAATCTTTAGATAAGCTATCTAGCTGATCTCTGGCTAGCTGAAGTAGTCTCAGCCTGCTACTTCTCCGCCATCTTCACTCCTCCCTCATAATTGATCTTTTTATATTTGTCCTATTTCCTCTTTTTGTGCTTTCTCTTGTATTCATTGAGGAATTTTCTAATTCTATTTTATCTTTGTGTTAACTTATTAATTATAACTCCATTATTGCTGTAGGGGTTATAGTATCCTTAATCCTTAACTAAGCACAGTATGCAAGTATGATTACAGAACTTTAAGAATAATATAAGAAACTTACTTAACAATATACTTCCATTTCTTCACTCCTGGCTTTTGTGCTATTGTTGTTATATTTTTTATTTCTATATATGTTATATAGAACATAAATTATAATTCATTATTATTACTTCTGTTTTAAATAGTCAAATATATTATAATTTTTTATAATAAGAAAAAATATTTTATATTACATTGAAAAGAATAAATAACCTAGGAATAAATTTAATCAAAAATGTAAAAAGTCTGTGCACTCAAAATTATAAGACATTAATAAAAGAAATCAAAGAAGATACAAATAAACTGAAAGATACATCCTCATGAATTGGAAGAATTAATACTGTTATAATGTCCATCCTACCCAAAGCAATATGTAGATTCTATGCAATCCTTGTCAAAATTCCAATAGTATTTTTCACGGAAAAATGAAACAAACAAACAAAAAATCCTGCAGTTTGTATGTAACCACAAAAGACCTCAAATAACCAAAGTAATCTTGAGAAAGAATAACAAAGCTATAGGCTTCACAATTCCTGATTTTGAAATATGTTACAAAGGTACAGTAATTAAAATAGTATGTTCTTGGCACTGAAATAGACACATAGATCAATGGAACAAGAGAGCTTAGAAATAAATCCATGCGTACATGGTGAAGTAATTTAGGACAAAGGCTCCAAGAATATAAATGGGGAAAGGAAGTTCTTTTCAATAAATGGTGCTGGGAAAACTGGACAGCCATATGCAAAAGAATGAAATTGGACTACTTTCTTATCCCATGAATAAAAATCAACTCAAAATAGATTAAACACTTGAGTGAAACCATAGAACTCCTAAAAGAGTCACAGGGGGTGAACTCCTTGATATTCATCTTAGCAATGTTTTTTTTTTGTTTGTTTTGAAACCAAAAGCAAAGACAACAAAAACAAAAATAAACAGTGGAGCTACATCAAACTGAAAAGTTTCTGCACAGCAAAGGAAACCATTAACAAAATCAAAAGGCAATTTATGGAGTGGGAAAAAATACTTTTAAGTCATATTATCTACTAAGGGATTGATATTCAAATTATACAAAGAATTCACACAGCTCAAGAGCAAAAACAAATGAAAAAAAAAAAAAAAGCAAGCAAACAAACAAAAAAATTACAATCAGATTTAAAAGTGGCCAGAGGAACTGAACAGACATTTTTTTCAGAAAAGACATACAATTTGCCAACAGTTACATGAAAAGGTGCTCGATATCACCAATCATCAGGGAAATAGAAACCGAAACCAATGTGATAATTTTAAAGATTGGTTTTTAAGATTTAGAGGTGGGACTAGTTCAGTCTTTGGTCTAGAGCTATTTTTCCCCTGGGGCTAAGGTATACTATTCTAATTATCTAATGCCACATGGATAATTCCATAAGAGTTTTCTACTCTGGGTGTATGATTGCTATGGATAGTTCCCTCTGCTTCTTTCATCTGCCTCTTTCCTTGCCTTTGGGAATTTTTTTCACATGCATGTTCTAAGCAGTACTCCACTGAAAAGTTGAGAGGGCAACTTGACAGATCTCTGGAGGTTCCTCTCGATGCAGCTATCTCTTCTTTGGTATGGTGTTCTATAAATTCTAGCTGTCTTGGCTTCCTCTGACTCCAAGTTCAAGATGGCAAGGCTCTTTCTGGGTGTCTTTTTCATGAGCTGTTGCCTAAAAGTTCTCTACAACTTGTGTGTATCCTCCCTGTCACGAACCATTGTCTTGTACTTCCATATATCAAATATATGAAGACAACTACTTATGTGGTTGTCTGGTTTTTTTGTTAGCTGATTCAGATGGGATATAACTGTTACTCTACCTTGGACAGGAGTACAATCATTTTACTTTTTAAAGAAACTTATGACTTCAAATAACATGTTATGATTATATAAGAAAAAATGATTTCATAATTACTTAAAAATGTTATATGTAAAATGTGCAAAACTAGTATTTAGTTCTGCTAAAACTAAGAAAGATCATGTATCTAATATATTTCAAAATAAAGGAGTGAACCAGAGATTTACTCACTGATTGATTGATTGATTCATTCATTCATTTATTCTTCAAAAAAAAAAAAAAACTTACTGAGTTCCAGGCACTGAAGAAGGGATAAAACTAGTTACATAGGGTGATTAGATCCTAGTTGGTAAGACAGACACTAAAATAAATAAAGAGATAACGAGTGTTAGGATGAAGAATAGGACAATCACTGAACATTCTCTGAGGAGATAATGAGTTAAGACCCCAAATATGAAAATAACCCATTTATAGAAGAACTATAGAAAACAGTATTCTAGGCAGGGTGATTTACAGGTCTAAAGGCCCTGAGGTACAATAAGTTTGCTGTGCTTCAGGAATGGCAAGAAAACCAATAGGTTGAAATGTATGATGGTAGAAAATGAAACTAGGAGGTTGGCCTTATGGGTCATGATACAGAACTTGGATTTATCTTGAGAATAATAAGAAACAATGGGTACATTTGGGTGGCACAGTTTTTAAGCATTTGACTCTGGGTTTTGGCTTAGGTTGTGATCTTAGGGTCATGAAATTGTGCCCTGTGTTGGGCTCCATGCTCAGAAGGAGCCTGCTTGCATTTCTCTCTCCCTCTATCTCTGTCCCTCCTCATCCCTCTGCCTCTTACCCCTGTAAATAAATAAATAAATCTTTTTTAAAAAAGAAGCTATAGAAATGTCACAAGGGGATGGATGATATGATCTGATTCAAATTTAATAAAAAGAAAAAAGGGATTACCCAGGTTCTACGTGGAGAATGGATCTTAAAAGGAAAGAATGGAAATAGAAAGGTAAATTAAGATGCTATTGCAGCAGGCCAGGTGAGAAATTATAGGGGATTGAACAGTAGGAGTAGAGAAAATTGGATATATTTCACATAGCTTTTAAAGGCAAAATTTATGAAATGTTTTGATACATAGAAGAATCATGTAAGACTCTTCAAGTTTTGGCCAGACCAACTAGGCATTTCATAGTGCATTTATGAAAAGGTGGAGAAGACAGAAGGGAGCAAAATGGACAGTGGACAGAGGAGAAACAAAAAAGTCCCTTTTACACACAATAAGTTTGAAAAGCTTCTTAAATGTGTAAGCTAAGAAGGGAAATACTCAAGTATACAAGTCTAAAACTCATGGGAGAAATTCAGACATTAATTTGACAATCATCAGCAGATAGATGGTGTTTAAAGCTATGACTTAAGATAAAAACTAGAGAATAAAATGTGAATTAGAAACTAGAGTCCAGACCCCTAAGCCCTAAGGACTCCATTATTAAAATCAAATAGATTAGAAGGAACCAGCAAGAGATGAAGAGAGAATGGTTGGGAGGTAGGAGGACAAGCAGGAGAGTATGGTATCAAAGAATGTAAGGCTAGTGTTCAACAATCTTGAATGATTCTTAACAGGGCAGAGAAGGTAGCAAAGCTTTACTATATCAGAGAAAGGACAGAAAGTACCAGAGCTCTACTGAATCAAAAAGAGGTAATACTGATGCAAATAAGGGACACCTGTGAAGCATAAATAAATCACTGAAAAATGATCATGATAAAAATGTTCAAGAAAGGAGACATGAGGATTTTGATGAACCTTCTAAAAATAATATCCTATACAGACACTCCGTTAAATTTTGCTCTCTAGAAGAATGATGCCTGGGGAGAGCAGGTACATTTCAGGAGATATCTCTCTCTCTCTCTCTCTCTCTCTCTATATATATATATATACACACACACATATATGTGTATATATGTGTATATATATACACACACATATATATGTTTAACCTTCTCCAAGGGTAATAGTATGATATATGTATGTGTGTGTGTGTGTGTGTGTGTGTGTGTGTGTGTATAATTGGCCACTCCCCCACACACATATATGTATATATTTGTTACCTTTGGAGAAGGTTTTCTGTTAACTTGTTCTAAGTAAGAGAGAGAAAGCAATGCAAGGCAAATGCTAAGAGGAATAAGGGCATGTTTTAATGTGTTCTCTCAGAATACTTTTGCTCAACAAAAGTTATTTGTAATAAGGATGAAATTTAAAGAATTAGATACCTACAGAGGAGAAGACCAGTGATAAAATTCAGGATGACGTGAAAAGACCAATGGAAACATACTCTGGTAACCAGCTGATGAAATTCCATGTGAGGAAATGTCAAAAAATGAAGACAGGGTCAAAGTTCCAGAAAAGGAACTATATAAGGCCTTGCAGCCTTAGAAGGGAGAGAGTTCTGAAGGACTGGAAAAATAAATTCCCAAGTCACCAACACAGATTAGGAATAAACAGTATAAAGAGAACACTGGAAACCAGAAGGACGGAGTCTGAATGAGTGTAAATGGAAGGAAATTACTTCAGGCCCCTATAAGGGATTAATGAGGCTACATATAAATTATGGTTAGTGTTTCTTGTCACTCTATGATTAACAGTGTGTGGAGATGGTGAGGGATGAAAAGGGGGCCTAAGGACTGTGAAGTTTTCAGTTAGGTTAGAGAAAGTACAGCATCCTCCTGACAGGGCTGGATCACATTCCAGGCCTTGAGTTCCTTGTCTGGGGTAGCCTATAAATGCTACAGTGAATAATGCCAAATGATGACATCGTGCATTGTGGAGCATTTCTGTGGTCTTTTGGAAATTTCTAGCAGGGGAGGGGAGAAGAGGACCATATAATTATAAAGCCTGAGGTGGACAGCAGAGGTGGTTGGTTTGGATAATAATTGCCTGACCCTTTTAAAAGTTTTGTGGTACCTTCTTTCCTGTCTCCTTGTCACCCCAACCCACCTGGAAGTTAGCATGAAGTATCTTTCTTTGTTACTGTGTTCCCCTACGCTGTGTTTACCCAACACTATTGTTAAGTTCCTTGAGGATCAGAGAGTTTGTATGAGTCATCTTAATGTCCACACAGTTAAAGTTCAGGATCTTAAATGTACAAGAAAATCAGCAAAATTTGTGGTTTATCCTTCACTAAATTATGAGTGCTTTTTCACTGACGAGGGTTTCAACAGCCTAGAAGAAGTAATTTGAGGTTTTGGATGTGCTGAAACTATGTTTTTTGGGCACTAAAAAAGTCCAAGGTCAGTCTATTTTAGGAACTACTCAAGATGTAGTCATTATTATGAGACATGTGTTTAAAAAGATATTTTCTAACATTTCTTTTTGAATATCTATTTCAGAGGTGTGTGTCATTGTGGCTAGCCAGTATTAGTATGACTGACTATTACTGTTATTTTGTGTACGTGTGTCCTTATATGACTGTGGAGAGGAGTCCGCAGACTACCTAATTAATGCATTTGAAAAGTAATTTCTCCAAAGACAAGAAAGAACTTGTTCAAAATTACAAGGAAATAATCTAATATGGATACAAGCATTCCTTATTGAAGCTCACCTAAAGAGTGTCTATAAAGTACTATGTGCTAGAGAGGGACCATTTATTATACTATTTCCAAATGGTCTTTTCAGGGCTTTCCACTATCCCATTCAATCCTCAAAATAATCTCAATTTATTTTCCTTAGACAACAGTTGAGGAAACAGGCTCAAAGATATCAAGTTCATAGGATACTATTATGAATTAGGTAAAGATCTAACATTCAATGTCAGATTTTTATTCCCTAACTACATCCTCTTTTTGCTAAACAATACTAATACCCTCTTGTAAAGATTTAATAAATACTCAATGAATTGAATTGAACAATCCAAATATAAACTACTATGTGAAAATTCATGACCAAAATGCAACCAAAATGTAACCAAATGCAAATTTGCTTTGTCTCCTTTTGTTCCTTTAAAGTGTGTATTTGGGTATGGGTTTGTTTTTCCCATCTCCAAGATAATTCCAGTCAACCTTAGGTCACAGACAGACCTAAAATCATTTTAAATTATAAATCAGTCATTTGAGAAATTAGTATGTTCAAGTTAATATAACAATTATAATTTCAATTTTCATTCCAAGATTAGAGTCCTCCTTTCCTCTCAAGCCCTGTTAAGCCTTTATTAGACAGCCACCACTATGTTGGAAGGGGTATCTTTTGAATTTCTCTGTTCTCCCCAAGTTTTTATTGGGGAAATGACTGATAAGTAAATTGGCCCCTCCCCATTCAGATGCTGGTCCTTTACATGCCATTTCTCCTCTGATCAATCTTCTTCCTTTCAAGTACGCTTTCAGGTAGGACTTAAAGAGCTCCATGACTTCCCTTTTCTATGTGGTCCACGAGAAAAACACATGTCCTTTGCCCTACCATGGATGTGAGATTAATTACTTCCCCAACTGAGTCCTCTATTCTCTCTTCGTCCTGCCATGGACCACTTTAGACATTCTCAGGCATAAATAAGTTGCAGTCCTGTATTCCACAAACATGTTTCAAGCTCTCCATGTGGCTCTATAGCTGAGGCAGGATAGGTAGAAACAACTCACTGCCAGGCCTATTCCCCCCAAAATCTTCTGAAAATTGGAAGTGGCCTGCACACATAGCAATTCCCTTGAAAGAAAATACCTCACAACTCCTCTACATACTCTGATATGCTTTTCTGGCTTTAGTCTGATGGAAGTTTTGTGGGGTTGGGTCTTCACCTTTCTTTTGTGAATTCTGCATTTTGATGCACCCCGTTCATTTTGAGACTCAAAACTGCATTTTGACACTTCAATATTAAATTTAGTTTTAACACCTTCTTCTGCAAAGGATGTTTATATTTCATTCTGGAGTGGACTACACTAATAGCAAAGTGCTGTTGACCTGTTGACATTGAAGTAGAACTTAACTTAAAAGAAGTTACTAATTACTTTTATGGAATCATTAGCTCTAGAAATTGAGGGAGAAATCAATGTGACAACTGTTTTGAAAGGAACTTTGAATTCACATTTCATTTGGTCATGAAAGTCTACACAATAACTCCCTGACTCATGTCCAGAATTTGCAGATGCAAATATGTGATTTGGTTCAATTGAAAAACTATACAACTGTGCTTTTGGAAGTTATGGCATCTACTACAGAGAAGAGTCCTAAATTTTATATATTCTAAATATATGCCATTTATTGGTATGACAAGGTAGGCTTGAAGGAAGGAAAGAAATACAATTTCTAAAAGAAGGTACACAATTTTTTTCTTACTTAGAAAGCAAATTGTAAAAAATAAAAAAAAAGTAAATTGCAAGAGCATTTCTAAAAACCTAAAATTGGGAAATAAGTGCACTATACTTCTTTTGCTCCTCAATTCTAAGGAATTTAAAGTTTAGGCATTTTTTTTGGTGAAAAGTATTCTGTGGCAAAACACGGTATTTTCTTTTTTAACGTGGAATAAAGAAAATCTCAATTTCTACTACTAATAATCCTGCCTGTAGTTATAGGGAGAAAAAAAAAAAGTAAACTGTCTGATTATTGAAGGTAAGAACTTGAAATATTCTTATTCCTCACATTATTCCTCACAGAGATCCAGAGATCAGATGTCTATGTCTAGGCCAATGAAGATCCACTAACTTTGATTTTGAGGCTCTGAACAGTGCCATAGGCTCCCAACCCAATCAGCCCAAGCACAGTAAACCCAAATAATCATGAATTTGTTATTAAGACACTTGGAGGGGCACCTGAGTGGCTCCGGTGTTAAGTGTCTGCCTTTGACTCCGGTCATGATCCCAGGGTCCTGGGACTAAGCCCTGTATCAGGCTTCCTGCTCAGCTGCAAGTCTGCTTTACCCTCTCCCTGCTTGTGTTTCCTCTCTCACTGTGCCTCTCTCTGTCAAGTAAATAAGTAAATAATATCTTAAAAAAAATAAGACACTTGGAGAAAAAGGACAAAGTTAATTTTGGGGAAAACTGTATATATATATTTCTGCTATAGAAATGTGGACATAGAGTATCTTCATTATCTTATTTCAAACTATAATTTCCTAGAATGCTAGAGTTCTCTAAAGGTTATAGGGAAAGCTACCTGGAGAATTCTAGTTAGCTTTAAGTACAAATAATTCCAATCTTACTTGTTTTATATTTTGATTTCAAGTAACATAAAAAAAGAAAAAGAATTCCACTACTTTAAAAAAGTCCCTACCAAAATCACTTGTATAGGTGCTAGGAATACAAACTTTTCTATGTCTACTTGGACTCAAACTCATAGTTGATCCTGAAATCTCAATACAAGAGTTATATATTGTCTCCAACTGGAAAGACCAACTGAGCTGAACATGGGAACCAAGTTCACAGATAAGAGACCACATGATGTGTCATGACTCCTTTCCAACCTGATGTGCTATGGCGTTTCAAGGGTCAGGTTATTTCACTAGAGGGAGTGATCCACCTGACTCCTCTGATATGTTGCAATGAGAGGACTTTTTCTGCTTCAGGTACTAGAAAAATAGGCAAAAAATAATTGTATCTTCTTGGTTTGAGATTTTAGTTTAGGAATCCTTTAGGTTTGAGCACCTCTGATGGAGCTGATGCAACTGAAAGTTTCCCACTTAGAAAGGTCTACGAAGACCTCTAGAACTCTTATAAGAGAAGGGAGACACTGTGCCATCAATATTTCTCATGCTCTAGGATCCAATGTAAATATGGGGAAAGGATCTACCTGACTTTCATACATGGGTAAACTCCATGGGAAATGCTGGTAGTCTCTTGGTGTCCTTTCAAGCTTCTGATATACTCAGGCAAACAAGATCTGGCATGCATCAAGGTGGCAAGTAGAGGCATAGATTGTGTCTATGGACTACATTTTTTTTTGTTTGGTAATACAGGACAGGGAACATTGGCAGAGTTATAGGACAAAGCAAAAATCAGTGATATGCCCAGCACTGACTGGTGTGGATATCAAAATTCAGAATAGAGGTCAAATTCAGAAACTGTAAGAAGTTAGAGGAGCAGGAAGACCTTGCTGAATTTGAAGAGATGGTAACTTAGTGGCATCTAACCACCTGACAAGACAAAAAGCTTGACTTCCTAGCAGTGCTAGGGACTATATAAAAAATATCACTCAGCGGCCAACAAAATCAAGAATTATCAAAATTATGAGAAAAAGAATAAAGAATTATGAAGTTAAAATTGGTAAGACTTAGCAATTGACTGCTGTGGTGAGGTGGGCAGAACAAATGAAAATGTATGGTAACCTGCATGTTGGTAGAGCAATTAATATGAGAGGAATTACAGGATCTTGGCTGTTTGGGAGGGGAATGTAGTTTGGGATATGATAAATGACAGGAAATATAGAGCTAGAAATTAATTCCTGGAAATCAGAAGAAAGGGTAAATTTGAGAATTCCCAGTGTAAATGTGATACCTGAAGCCATTCCTTTGGGTCACTGATAGAGTATAAGCAAAAGAGATCAATGGAAAGGACCTTAGAATTGGGTGGATGGGGGCACCTGGGTGGCTCAGTGGGTTAAGCCTCTGCCTTCGGCTCAGGTCATGATCCCAGGGTCCTGGGATCGAGCCCCACATCGGGCTCTCTGCTCAGCAGGGAGCCTGCTTCCTCCTCTCTCTCTGCCTGCCTCTCTGCCTACTTGTGATCTCTGTCAGATAAATAAAGAAAAAATCTTAAAAAAAAAAAAAAGAATTGGGTGGATGAAGCAAAGCAAGAGAAGGAACTTGAGAAGAGGCCAAGATGGAAGCAAACTCCTTATTTTTTATAGTATGACAAAATACAACATAGTCCCTGTGTGTTGTATTAACTATAAAATACAACTAAACTTTTATATAACCAAGTAATGTCATAGTTTTTGATTTTTTTATTAAAGAGGCAGGGGGTGGGATGGGGAATAGGGAAAGGGAGAGAGAGAATCTTAAGCAGGCTCTATGCCCAGCACAATGCCTGACACAGGGCTTGATCTTAAAACCCTGAGAACATGACCTGAGCTGAAATCGAGAGTCAGAACTTTAACTGGCTGAGCTACCCAGGAACCCCAACTTTTGGAAAATTTTGGCTGAGTTTATCAGTATAATTCAAAGAATCTGGCTTTCTGTGCAGACAGAGTTGACAAACTTTTTATTCTTTCTCTCCAGATAGATAGATAGATAGATATAGATGTAATTCAGTTGCCAATTCAGTTTTATGTTTCATGTTTCCATATTCTTTCATTAAAAAAATCACTACATTAAAAGAAATCACTTGTTATAGAGTGATTATCAATGTGCTCAGTTTAACAATCAATGTGTTCTAGTTTTAGAAATGAAATACCCACATCCTGAGAAATTCCTTAGTTCTGGACAAACCAAGATGTTTGGTAACCTTAGCTCTGGATACTAAAAGTACCTACAAGAAACCTGGAAGCAAAGGGAAACAGACTAATATTAGCACTTAGTTCCTAGATATAAACTTTTCTTACTTTTAAAGCAAGCTTATTGTAGGAAACTTGTTAGATAAATGATGAAACATGCACAAAAAAGCATTAAGTCACTCATAATCCTGTTACTTAAACATGAGTTTCTTGGGGCACCTGGGTGGCTCAGTGGGTTAAAGCCTCTGCCTTCAGCTCAGGTCATGATCCCAGGGTCCTGGGATGGAGCTCTGCATCGGGCTGTCTGCTCAGCGGGGAGCCTGCTTCCTCATCTCTCTCTGCCTGCTCCTCTGCCTACTTGTGATCTCTGTCTGTTAAATAAATAAATAAAATCTTTTAAAAAAAATAAACATTAGTTTCTTAATTCTTTGGTGACTTTTCCATATGTATCTTTTCTGACTATATTTTATACTGTTCTCTTTATTTTTATCATAACACAAGCATTTGGTTTTGATATTAACAATTCCTTGTAAATACAGTAGTTGATGACTGCATGATATTCCACTGAAATTTGGAGGGGATATTCCTCTTTATTAATTGACCATTGAAAATATAACCTTTTTATATTTTTTCAAAATGACTATACTGCAATGAACATCTTCACTGCTTAAATTTTTATGTGTCCTTTTTATTCTTTCTGAAGATTTATTTTCAAAACAAAAATTATTAAATGAAAGGCTTATGATTATGCAATTATGCATACAACTAGACAATTATTCTCTTTGAAAGAACTATTCTCTGAGTAATCTTGCCAACAAAAATATAACTGAAGGAATCGACACACTGGGTTTTCTTAACTCAAAGTCAACAGGATCCCCATGTTCTGAAAATATAACCAGCATATTAGTTTTTCACCTTTATCATGAACAAAATCCCCCAAACAATCAAACAACTGAAGAAAGTGCGCACACACACACAATGACTTAAGAGAAACAGAGAATATGCAGGGAAAAGAAAAATAAGTTTATATTAATTTATATACATACTCATACACACATATACATTACACATATAGTCAATTCTCATTATTCATGGCTGTTATATTCTAGAAAGTCACTTATAAGGCTGAAATAGAGATTACTGAACCATTGTTCCTAGGAAGAGAAAAAAGGTTAGGTTCCTGTGAGCTCCTGGAAACATTTCATCAACTATTCAATACATAATCAACAAAGAGTACAAAAATGTGGAAAATGCAGCATCAAATATACTGTAAGCAGGATACTTGTGTACAGTATGAGAGCTGAAACAAAAAGGCAGAGCATCGGGTCTGGGACCTCAGAGCTCATGGCCTCAGCTAGGAATGTGGCATCATTGACTCACATTTTTCACAGTTCTACATGTCTATGAACATACAAGTTCTACTACAAAATCTGTGAGCTTGGGAATGAGGAATATATGTGTGTGTATTCACAAAACAAAAGATAGCACTTAGAAATCTAAAATATTACAGACAGAAGAAATGGAAAACTCAATAGAGACTTAGAAAATAAGAACACAAAAGAAAAAGATGGAAGCCAGAAAAGAAGGTTTAAGAAAGTAAAGGGCAACACACAGAAGGCCCAACATCTGAATAATTTTTCTGTGTTGAAGGAGACAAACCAAAAAATTGAATTGAAGAAAATAATAATTTTTTTTCAAAATTGAATGACACGAGTTTCCTAAGTTTCTAGCACAATAGATGAAAATTCAAAGAGACATTATTGTGATATTTCAGAATGCTAGAAGCAAAGAGGCAATTTTAGAAGTCTCCAAGAAAAAAAAAAAAAAGTTATATATGTAAAGGATCAAGAATCAAAATGGAATCTGACTTTTGTAAGTCAGTCTGAAAGCAGGAAAGTGATGGTATAATTACTTTAAAATTTTGAAGGCAAAATAATTTCCTGCTAGGGTTCTGTACCTAGCTGAATAATCAATCAGCTGTAAGGGTAAAAATGAAGACATTTTTAAACAGGCATGGTCTCAAACATTTTTGCCTCCTTTCTACTCCTTTTCAGGAAGCCAATTGCAGATGTAATCTGGAAAGAGGAAGACACAGGATTCAGAAAACAAGAGAGTCAACACAGAAGAGTAGCAATGAGATCTTCAGGAAGAAGAAGGGAAATTCCAAGATGACAACAGTGTCCCAGGAGTTGAAGGAAATCAGTACAAACTGGAACATTATGACTCAAAAGACAAGTATGTCAAGGGCTGTTATCATCATGATTTCTTCTCTAGCATTATATTTTTCAATCTGACATAATGGCTAAAGGAATTGCTCCTTCAAAACAAAGAAGTAGGGGCACCTGGGTGGCTCTCGGTCAGTTAAGTGTCTCTTTTTGGCTCCCTCCAGTCATGTTCTCAGGGTCCTGGGATCAAACCCCAAATTGGGCTCTCTGCTCAGCAGGTAGTATGCTTCTCCCTCTAACTCTCCCTCTGTGTCCTCTCTATCTCTCTCAAATTAGCAAAATCTTAAAAAACAACAACAACCACAACAAACAAGTATGTCATTACAAAGGGAGTCATAAGGAAGAATAGGGAACCCAAATAAGGAGAAAGGCAAAGCGAATTCTAACTATGGACATCCCAGGATGGCAGTTATAAAACAGGCCTAGAAATGTCTCAAAACAAAGCAAAATGGACACAAGAAATTGAAGTATTACTTGCCAGTTTATGTTTCGAAAAACTGGCAAGTTTTTGGAAATTGTTTAAACAATTAACAATAGTTAAAAGAAGATTAAGTGAGTAAAAAATAAGGCCTATATTAACTTCAGCAAAAACAAAAGGGAGGATATAGAATCACAATATATCATAATGCTCAGCTGTAAATAATATTTTCATAGGCATTATAGTCCTAATACTAATATTGATTCCACCTCAAAATAAAGTACTGTAAGTATGGGAGGGTAGACACAAAAAGAATGCTGGTATTGGAGATGTAAAGCCTTATCTATCAGTATAGAAAATCAACACATAATGTCTAAAACTGATGAATCAAAAGAGAATAGTATATAACATTATTTAAAATATTTGCAAATGTATAAATATTAGAAGTAATAGATGATGGTCAAAAGTGGTTGCTTTGGGGCAAAAGGACTGGAGCAAGTGAAAATGAGTAAGGGAAAAAACTTCAATGTTTTTCAACAGGCCTCTCAGTAGGATTTAATTTTAAACTTTGTACATTTATTATTAGATTGAATAATAATTCCATTGAAAATATTGTACCAATTCACATGTCTTCCAAAAGAGGAATCATGTAAAATTGAGTGTTGGTACAAGTAATTATGGCAGACTGGACTGGTGGTGTCCTCTGGTCCAGCAATTTTAACAAAACTGCTTACTCTCCAGGTACTGCAGTTATGCCTATACCAAGAGTATAACAAAGGAAACTTTCTAGAGCCGGATTCCAGCTACTCAGACCTCCCAGTATTTTGGCTAAGAATGCCTTTCACTTAACAAAGAATTATGACCAGAATTGCATTGCAATAAGTTAGCCTTTCATTTAATTTAATTTCTAATGTTAGATTGGTACTAAAATCTATTTATGGGTTTTTCCCTTTTCTACTTTCTTCCAGGAACATTATCTGGCATTCTAAATTTGAGGAAAGTCTGTATAAGAAACCTCTAAATCTTGGCAGAAAATATAAGTTGTTAGATGTCTCATGAGTAAAACCAAGCTGTGGGATGTTTCAGAATTGACCTTCAAGATCATCTTTTCCAACCCCCTCATTTCATGTTACAACAAACTAATGCCAAAAAGAGCTAAGCTGATTTATCGAAGGCCATAGAGCTATTAACAGCACAGAAAGGATGATAACTCAGGTTTCCTGACTTCTAGCTACATTATACTACACCAAACTATACTGCACCATACAATACAACAAAACACTGCTCTATGCTACACTGTCCCTACCCTGCCCTACCCTATGTTATATTACATGACTCTATTATACCACAACAGACCACACTGCAACAAATCACATCACATACTACACCACATACTACTATGCTGTGTACTTATTATTTTGCACTATAATATACCACAGTGCAGTACAGTACACTAAACTATACAACATTATATTTTAAAGAAATAGCTGAATGAATTTTAACCTCTGATCTGCTCAATTTAATCCACAAGAATCCCCTGAGGTCTCCAACCTTCAAGTTCAGTCCACTTCCAGTTCTGGTTTGATACTGACTCTATTCTTACCCCCACATGTCCCATAACTTCTGCAGTGGGCTATGGGAGTCAATTACCTTCCATGTAGAAGATTTCTCTACTCTTTTTCTCATTTCCTGGATTGTGTTGGATGATAATCCAGGGTTACTGTCCCCGGGCTGATCTGTGGTCTCCTCTTTTGTTATCTATCCACGTGTGCTGTGTCCCATTTTGAAGGCCAGGTTCTATAAGTTAAAAAATAAGTAAGTAATGGGAATAAAGGATACAGCATAGGCAAGATAGTCAATAGTATTATAGTAACTTTGTATGTCACAGCTGGTAACTACACCTATTCTGATATTTCACAATACAAATAATTGTTGAATCACTATGTTGTACACCTGAATAAACTAATAAAATATTGTATGTCAACAATTCTTCAATTAAAAATATTTTTTTAAATGATGAGGTTTTATAAATGACTCCCTGTGCTCAACTCCCTTACCTGTGCTGCAGTTTATAAGACTAGGTTTAGCTTTTAGTGCTCTAACAACTGAGTAGCTCCCCAACTCCCTCTTTGAACTAAGAAGAAGACCACACTCTTGCTATCGACTTTCCCTCTCTCCTGCCCCAGGGATGGAACTTGAGTCTAGAACATCATCCCTATCCTCAGTAGCAGTAGCAGTGGTAGAAAGGCAGCATCATCATGAGGAAAGAGCTAGACTTTTGAGAGGGAATTTACATTTGGCTAAAATCTGGGTCTTTGAAGTCAGTCTGTATTTATCACTTACCACCTGGTGACCTGAAGTTTAGTTTCCCCACATGTGAAATGGGAGATAATTAATGACATTGATCCCATGGAATTATCTTGAGAATTCAATATAGTCAGGCATAGCAGGTTCTTTGCACAGTACCTAACATACAGTTAGGGCCAAATAGATGTTAGATATTATTTTTTCAGCTCATCCTTAAAAAATAAAAGCTCTGATAACATTATCTGAAACAGAGTTTCAGAAATGTTAAGTAATTTGTCTATGATCATACAGTTACAATTGAGGGGAATGAGACCAGGAGTCCACGTTCTAACTCCTTCCATATCCTGCCCTTTTGATAATCAAGCCCCCGGCCAGTCTGAATTTCTGAGCAAGGCTCTGCCCACCTGTTGGGCGGCTCCAGCTTGGATCCCCCCTGGTGCCAGGCGTCTGCCGGAATCGTGACGGGAACATGTTGATCCCTGTTGGACCTGTGCCTAGCCCACCCAGCAGTAACTTCCCCGCCAGCCTCTGCAGCAAGGACAGCTCTCTCAGCTCCTGTTCCAACCTACGGAGCAGGGCCGGTGCCAACTCTGCTCCTGCCCCAGGCCTGTCTGGCTGCAGGTAGGCTGTTCTGAGTCATTGGAGAATCCTGAGTTATGACTAATCCTTTGTCTAATGTCTTTTGCAGGGTCAACACGAGAGCCAGAAATGGAAGGGAACCAGTGAAGAAAGGAAAGAGGAAAAGGAAGAAAGTGTGTTCCCTATCAGCCCCATGAAGTCAACAGGAAATGGTTCAGTGTGGATCAACCATCTTACTGTCCTGAGTAGAAAGCAAGGATGATCTCTTCCTGAGTGACTGAAGAGTTAATCACAACCCGGGGCAGGAGTTTATCACCCAGAGTTCCATATTTGAATTTTGGAGAGTTTCCTTTGTTTCATCTCAGCACATTCACTTCAGTGCCTGTGTCTATTTTAATAGCCTGGAATGCAATTCCCTTCGCCCATTATTCTCTTTCACTATGGGTTTTTCCGACCCTCAGGGTAGATTTATGCTTCTAGCTGAATGATTACTCAGTGAATCTTCACTAAGGGATGTTCTGTTCCAAGAATGACACATCTCTTTGGGGATGACTCTCTACCTAACAGGGGTGGGTGGTAGGTCAGGGGAAGCCCCTACCCAAGAGAAAATAGTTTCTTTGTGTGCTTGAAGAAAAACAGTCAGATGATGAACAGCCTGATTTGGGGGCTGTGAGTGGGTGAGCCACTCCAGTGAAGTCGTCCTCAACGCTCCCCCATGAGAAGAGATTATGAATTTAATGAGAAGAATTCTGACAAGCCTTAAAGGCAAAGGCAATTAGCAAAGACTGAATTACTTGAATTCCTTGCAGTTATGAAATCACCCCATCCTAATGAAATTGTATATGCATATATGTTTACAATATATTTTATCTATAGATCTATATCACACATAAGACTACACCATATTCTTTCACTAGCTTTTATGAGTAGTTCCTACTGAGTTTTCAGTAGTCTGCTAGTCCTAGGAAATGCTACATGCCACATGGCCAAATCAGATTGGAAATGCCACATGTTAGAGACCCCCCACCCCCATCACTATGCACAAAGACATTAACATTTTACATGTTCTAAGAAATCCTGCAATAAGGATTTCATTTAATTTTATTGACTCCAGCTTTCCAAATATGTTCAAACATAAACTCCTTTTCTCCATCCTAACACCTACTACCTTCCCAAGGAATAAAAATGCACCATGCAATACACTTGAACAAATGCTGATATATTGTGATATGACTTAACAGTCATGGAACAGGTCAAAACCCTCACCTTTTTGATGATGCCAATGCTTAAAATATATTTGGCACTCATATCTTATTCTACTGACATTGCTTTAAGATACTATAAAGTATCTTCATATGACTGAAAAAAATAGCTTTTGAGGTCTTTGTCAAAATTCACAAATGAATTATTAGACCATCTTCTGGCCTGAATCCTCCAACTCTACCCTCTCCCTGCCTTAGTCTACATTCCCAGCCAGACAAACCTTTCTAAATTCAATGGTGAGTGGCCCCTCTAAGGAGAAGCGTTGGGTGGCTCTCAGGTTGAGTCTTTCCTGCACTACCTGGTTTCAAAGATCTTCCAGAATCCCCATCCATTCAATTTATTTTCTTTTACTCCCCCAACCTCCAACATTGTCAATTGTTGTTCTTACCATCTCACAATTTCCTAGGTCCTTCGTGTCCTTTTTTGATTGCCTGAAATACTCAACTTTCCCCCTTGAACTGATCCCTAAATCTTTAAGACCCATTTTTTTTTTTTTTTACTTTTTGAAGCATTTATTAAATATGCATATATTCATTGTGCAAGTTTTCTTTAGACACCTTCAAATTTCTCAACTATATCAATGGAGATTGAATTTTCTAATCCAAAAATTAAAATATTTATTCTGATGAAAAGGGACCTTAGAAAGAATGACATGAAATATTAGAAATCACCATAATTCTGGAATGTGTAGGATATTCTGGAGTATCTGAGATAGTCTCTGATATGCATAACATGTTATATGATACGATTTGGGAAAAAATCATTTACTCCCATATAAATTCATATTCCTGACTCTCAACAGCACTGCAAGTTATTAGATGCCAAAGAGTCACAGTTTTTAGTCCTTCTACTTCCTCTTGCACTCAACACATGTGCAAACTTCTTAAATCTTTCCTAGTATGATGAAGAATACAAAATTAAATTGCAAATACCTTCTTAAAATTATTTGATCATTTTGTGTTTCATAATTGCAGTGGGAACAAGAGTTAGGCAGTTTCTGCTTAGTTTAAATGTTGTGTCAGTTTCTCCACTTCTAGTTACAAACAAACCCTTTCCTCACTCATAGATACCATGCGTAAGGGTGAAGCACAGGGTGTCTTGTGCAACTCAGGAATCCACTTAAATGTACTTTCCCCAAAACTGATAAATCAGGGTGATGCGAACAAATAAGAATGTACAGGATCAACCCCTGTCTTTTTCCATAACTGGCTATATCCCTCTATACATTCACCATATTGCTCTAAGGGTGTGAGCCATGACTCCTCTCTGGAAAACTCAGTATTATGTAATGTGTGATTGAGCCCCTGGCAAACACTCTAGACACAGGGCAGTATTTTATGTGAGGAGGATGAAAAATCAGTGGCTTATCGTTAACTGCAACACTCTGGATCATGAAATAACATTTTTTTACCCCACATTCTATCAACATTTCCATTGTTATCTTTTTTAGCAAATTAACTCAATAACTCAATCATTATTCAAAAATTCTAGTGGAGGGGCACCTAGGTGGCTCAGTGGGTTAAAGCCTCTGCCTTCTTTGGCTCAGGTCATGATCCCAGGGTCCTGGGATCGAGCCCTACATTGGGCTCTCTGCTCAGCAGGGAGCCTGCTTCCCCCTCTCTCTGCCTGCCTCTCTGCCTACTTGTGATCTCTGTCTGTCAAATAAATAAATAAAATCTTTTTAAAAAATTCTAGTGGACTATCACACATAATTGGCGGATCCTAGGTTTTGCCCAATTTGCTTACACATTTAGAAATATTTCAAAATTGGAATTGGCTTGTCTGATCATTTCTCTCCATGAATCCCACATTTCCCATTGAAGACAGAAGTTACAGAATTTGAGTAAACTTTTCCAAGACAAAGACCTATATGTGTGTTAAGATTAGAACTGAACAGAACACATTAAGAGAAGGAGCAACTTAGTCCTACTGCATTCAGTCTATCATTGAAGAATACTTTGTTGTTTCTGTTGTTGGGATGCCGATATGTTCCTACAATGTTACAGTGACCCATAAAACCTTTACTCTGGAAAGTGTGGTTTTCAACTGATCTCTCATTTTTCAGAGGCAGGCACACTGAGCTGGAAGGGAGGGAAGAAGAGGACGGACCCCAGACTAGTCACAGCAATTGTCTGTAAAATGACAATCAGCAGAGTATTACAGGACAAAACCAGATTGATTTCTCTTATCCTTGTTAGCCAGTCTCTCAAATTTGTAGGAACTTGGAAAAATCAATATGATTTAAAAAGCCATCTGTTTTTAATCCATCTATCACTAAGTCACTAATAGAGAAATGTAACAAGAAAATTCAAGTACTATGAATGTTTTTTCCTGAACAGAAAATCTTTATATCCTGGGTTACTATACAATTTATCTTCCAAATCAGGTCAATTTTAAAAGGGAAAGGAACTATTGTTGATACTTTTGCTGAATTAACAGCTGTACAATGGGACATTATTCTAAATCAGGATTTAGAATGTATCCTGAAAGGTTAAAATTCAGATAGTACTTAAAGGAGAGCATGTAATATAATAAGAGATGCAAAATGAAATAACAAATAGATCACCCCAACGTACATATTGGTCTTGGGTATTAAAAAAATTATCCCCTTTCTTTGAACTCAAGATAATTTTTAAAAACACTTCTTGTTAAAAAAGCAATCTCAAGAATGCCAGCCCCATGATCAGTACTAGCTAGCTGCACAGATCATAAGCTCCAGTGTTTCTCACAAAAGGGGTGGAGGGAGACCCTAACTCTGACTCCACTAGGACCTTCTTTTCCTCTTCACTGGCGATTAGTCATGCCGTGGTGTTTAAAACTGAAACGTTCATTTTAAATACTACAAAAATGTGGCACAGAGCGCAGGCAAGGCATCTGTTCCAGCAAAATGTTATGTTTTGATCATTTTCAAAAATGATTTTTCTGTTTTTAAAGAAAGTGTGTGGACATGAAGATGAGTCAGTCAATCTGAGGGGTACTGTATGCTGGGTTATTTTGAAAGCTGTAAAATTTAAAAATACATGGAAAGAAAATAATTTTCCTTAAATATTATTTCAATTTTATTCTTTGACTTAGTATTTTTTTCTTTTTTAATCTTTCCATAGCATCAGATTCATTGCCAGAGGAAAAAAATGTCATCTTGAAGGCAGCTATAGATTCACCATCATGTGGAAACCTAGATGCGGGCCTACAAAAATGGTTATACTCACATTCACAGGTCTAGGTTTATTGGAATAGAATGGCGTAACTAATGCAAAGGTGATTTGTTTATCTATGTAATTACATCTATTTTTAAAACAGTTCCTGATTATGTAAATATTACCAAAAATCAATCTATTTCCTGACTAGAGAGCTTTTACCACTTGGATATTAGAACTAATAAACATAATTGTACAGAAACTGTATCATAACCTCAGTGTTTTCTATCCCGATCTACACACCCTTTAATTTTCTACATGAAATGTATTTAGTGCATTAACATTGATTGATTGATAGCCTGAAAAAATAGGCCATTCTCCAGAATGAGAATATTTGGAAACTTCAATGTACTACACAGGGAAACAGGATTTCAACAAGACTTCTTTTCTTTCTTTCTTTCTTTTTTTAGTTCCATAGGACCATAGGACCTCAAAAGTAAACTGCAGTTTGCTGTCTGTGAATACTTAGGTGTGGTTTGGTCTCACTGGAAAGATTTGAGGCTCCACTGAGAAAGTAACCCACAAGTTCTAGCAGAGAATGAATACTGTCTTGCTGTTTTTCCCAAAGCAAATCATGTACTTTCAAAGCCATTTCTTTATCTGAGGAACTGGAGAGAAATCATGATCATCTACCTCCTAATAAACTACGGAATTCCGAGATGTCAGAAATTATTTGCATTTGTAAAGCATTTATCAGTTAGAGGTCACAATACCACCATATCAGCTGAAACAAATCAGCTACCCCACCAACTATTTTTATCTTGATCTGTTCTTTTGGGCCATCTAAAGCAGCACAATCAATTGGACCAACCATTCTGAGATACAAATTGGCTGCTAAGAAAGCCAAAACACCAGATTGGCTGCTTTTTTTAATTGGTGTTTTTCACGATATGAAAATATTGGGTGAAAATGGAAAAACTGAGTCAAAGATCCAGATGTTTGATCCTTCCGTTGCCAAATAGCCACACATTTTGTAGCATTCAGATTTGCAACTGAATTTCTCAGCTTTCACCAGAAAGCCTGTCATCATATAGATATAGCCTTAGAGGAGCTGTAAACATGAAAGTGATATGGTCCCAAGAAAAGCATCTCTTTTACCCGAGATAACAGTTGCTTGTGCATCTGCTGTTTTCTCCTCACTAGGCAGCTTCCTGGACAGGAAGGGCACAGGATCCATTGTTCAAAATCCTATAGTGTTCTCTTCTTTATTTAGGCCTAAGGCTGCTTAGAAAGGAGAAGACCTGTGTAAGCCAAATATCTGCCTTTACATGAAAGAGCTTATTCCCTGAATTGGTCCACTTTGTAATTCAGACTCCAATGCAAAAGCTGTCATTGCAACATCGAGAGGTGTTTGACCTAGGCCACGTTTTCTGGATTGGTTTGTCTTATTATGAACTGACAAGGGCATCAAAATGGTGTTCATCACGTTATTCTACATACCCTAGATCCGGTCTGCTACCAACACTTACAGAGTTCAAATGAGCTTAGCAAAACTAGATTCTATTAGCCTTAAGTTGTGTGTCAAGGGAGGTGGAGTGGAGAATGTTACAAGCTAAATGTATAGTCATTTTGCCTATTTTTGATGGCTGACATTTGTTTGCATTGCTTCTTCTGCACCCGGGCACACATTAATTCAAAGCCACGACCACAGTGTGTATTATCTGTGATTTTTCTTTTTTCCTCCTTGGATTCACTCCTCTTGAAATATCACATTTTAATTATGTGCATAGCAATGACTTCATTGCTTCTTAACTCAGCAGCAGCCAACTCATTTTCCCCTGATGGTATGATGACCTGTCCTTGTGGGAGAAACCCATCTGTTTATATTCTTTAAGCTGTATCTACACAAGGAACAGGTTTTGTGTGTTTTGAAACCATCTTTCCTCATTTCACTACTCATTGCTTGCCTAGAAAGGAGAAACCAAGGAACTAAGAGGAAAACAGTGCTTTCAATAAGCATTTCTAACAAAACCAATAAACAATGAGCACACTTCCTACAAAGAATATGGCCTGAAAATTATCAAAGGCTCTGAATTTCAGCCCATTTAAGTATTTGATCTCAGTGTCAAATATGAGCATGAACTATTAAGTACAATGTTTGGCATGCAGTGTAATAAATAGTAGCTATATTTGTCACTGGAATTATATATGAAGGGATGAGGAGATAAAACATTTGTCTCTTGGTAATGGGTGAATGTTATTGAAAACTCTTTTTGCAACCTGGTTGGACTACCTGATGTTAATAACAGGTTAATAAAGGAAAGTGATTCTATTTTTCTGGCATAACTTTCTGTCTTGACAATAAACACTGTTCAAGATGTACTTAATAGAGTACCTCCGAAAGAAATTTTAAACTACCCAACTCACTTCTGCAAGTAATTGGAGAAGATTGTTATCAGCTAACATAAAAAAATCTTTCCATTAAAAAGGTTTATTCCAGGAAAAATGTAATGTTCATCAGCAGAAACTTTTGCCCTTCTATATCATTTCTGGAGTCTACTATGAGTAGAAAGATCTTTGTTAATGATGGCCCATAGAAATTGTGGGAATTCTATATAGTGAAATGATATCTCAGATTTGTATCCAGAGGCAAAATTAAGTGCGATCTTGGGACAGAACTGGTATAAGATTGGAAAAGTCTCCTTTTCAATCCAGAGGGAAGGCAGATCTTCGTTGGAAAGAATGAATATTATTCCCCTATACAGAGTAGCTTATCAAGAACTTAGGTAAAGACCCATGAGGATACAAATCACGGCCCAATCTAAACAATGTCAAATTTAGCTCAACTCCAGAAGCCCATCATGATACTCAAGCACAGCCTTAAACATGCCCAGTCCTGGAATTAAAGCAAATCTAAATTGGCAGGATAGCCTTAGGTTCTTCCTCTTGAGCAGGCAGGAACTGGGGATAGGTTAGTCATGTCTTCTCCCTAAGGTTCAATAGTGTGGAAGTGAATAGGGTACTCAGTGCTAGTGGGGGCACTCTGCTTTTGTTTCACTCCCCAGTCCCACCATGAGATGCAGACCGCCTGGCTAGCGCTTCAGCCCAGGCTACAAGTCTTCCTCACCAATTCCTTCTTATTTCCTTCCAATTTCTTCCCCAGTTCAGAGAGATTTGAGCCGTGGTATGGACCCCAGCCACATTACAAGGCATGTCACCATTATTTGGAAAAGAAGAAAAAAACACAGTAAATGTACTATGGTAGAAAAATCACTTTACGCTGGAAATTTTCCCAGAGGGAAAAGAATATGAGTTGGGTTTTGAAGGTGGACAACAGCTGAAAAATACATTCTATGAAGGCAAATGATGAAAGAGAAAGGAAAATCGGAATTGCAGGGAACAGACTGGAAATGACTAATTACAGCTAAAGCTTGGGAAGTTGATGTGGGGCCATCTAATACAGCATCACATTGACCCTAATGAAGACAAATGACTAGTCCTTCCCAGGGGAGGAGGTAGACCTAGGCACCTCCACCAGGACCTGCAGCAGTCTCAGGAGACCAAATTATCACTGAAGGAAGGGAAAGAATTGTTAGCTGAACTACTACTTACTTTCAGGGAATGTTCTTAAGACTTGTGTCAGTTATGATCTTCCAGTCCTCCAGAAGCATAGTTCATTATCCTTACAGATAGTGCCAGTTATTAAACTGTTGTCCCTCAGCTTCAAACCTACCTCTACCAGCAGCTCTGTGTTCTGGGCCTGAGACGCTGACAGCACATTTCTGCCTGTCAGAGGCCTCCTTGTTATGCTCTGCCAATAGACAGTGCCAGAGGGAGCCGGCAGGACTCATTCCTCCCCGTCTGTGCTCAGCAGCGGAGCCACGCTCCTTCACCCCAGCCGTGACCGTGCCTTCCTGCAGCAGCAGCTGAATCTATCTAGCTGGCTGATTTTCCTACAATGACAGAGTCAGTCTCAGGAAACTGCCCCAGAGGTATGGGCACCCACTGAGGACACCCTCTCATAGGTCTGGGTCCCAGCCCACCGTGTGGCTCCCCCAACCTTGGAAGGGTTCATAATTCCAATCTCTTCCCTTACGTCCCGCAGCCCTGTGGGTACTGGCTGTTTCCGGTAGTTGTTACTTCCATGATACTTTAGAATCTCCTTCTACTCTTTGAGATGCTCCATACAAAATAGGCCATTCTTTATACAGGGTCCTCTTTGTTAAATCAATTAGAGTGGTTTCTGTCTCCTGACTGAATCTAAAACTTAGATTAATTAATCAGTTAACTCGGAAGTTCCCACAACCAACTTGTGACGTCTAGATAAACTAGAGTTTATTTGCCTAAATAAATCTCTTACTCCTTCAGCCCTCACTCTAATAACCTCCAGTTAGACACATGCAGAAACAGTTGTTTTTTTTTCCTTTTTTTAACTGATTACAACTCACCTGACTTATTCAAGACGTTTATGGTTTTAAGGGATTGAAAACCAAACAGAATTAGATTAGGCCAAAGAGAGAATTCTTTGCTTCATACCCATACATGGAAAAAGGCAGGGGATTTAGCAGGTGGGCAGTCAGGCCCTAGAGATATGCCTATCATGGGGGAGTCTCTGTCACTGCCTCGACCCTTCAGAATGATATATGCACATGCCCACATCTCTGCTTCCTATTCATTTTCTCAGATTGTGGGAAACCCACCTGGCTTATATGTTCCAATTTCACCACCACAGAGAGTTCAAACTTACTTTTTCTCTCTCTGATCCCAAACTTAAAATCCCAGGAAAGGGCTTTATTGGTATAATACAGAACAGGAGGCCATATTTGCATGGAATAGCTGGAGGGTGACAAGAATGTTGTTCCAGCTTGGGTTTATGTCTTCCCTTGGAATGAAAGGCGAAAAGGATTCATAAACCGAGAGAAGCTTCTATTTAAGCCCCAACATGAAAGAAGAAGAAATATGTCCCAGCAAAAGTGTGTGCATTAGTCCAGGAAAGTATAACAATAGATATCCACTGCTCTACTCTTGCAACAAATTATATTCATATTCTGTGTGTCTATAGTACATAACAGCTCATTCTCCTACAATTGTAGAAATTTACAGTTAATCATTATTAGTAAAATTTGCTAATGGCTTTGGTAAATGGGTTATCCTAGAAACACAAGATTTGGAAATGTTCTCCTTTTGAAATAATATTGTTATAGAGTCATACTGTTTAAATGTTAAAAGTGAAACTTATAGTCATATATCCCAACTTTAAAGATCTTCCCATTAGTCTCTCTGGGGCTAACTATGGCATTCTTCAGGATGCAAAGAATTTACTTTAAGATAAATTAACAAATATTAAGTACCATGTCCCAGGCACTGACTTAGGAGTTTTATAAACATCCTATTTAACCCCTGCAATGACCCTGGGAAGTGATCACTATTATTCCTTTTTCAGAGAAGCCAATTAAGACTTGGGGAGATTAAATAGCTTATCCAAATTTATGAAACTATTAGGTGGTAGATTCGACATTATACTAAAGATCTAAATGAATTAAAACCCCATCTTCTTATCACCACATTAGTAGTGTCTCTGCTAAGTTCTGTGAAGTGCTGTGTTTGGTACAGCCTACTTGGGGCTACCTCCCGCCACAGTTTGCTGGCCTCATGCATCTAACTCCACTTTGCTTCCTCATGTCAGTAACACAGAGCTCTTTCTCTATGGCGTTCATTCTAGGCTTCTCAAAGCTTCTCTTAAAATAAATTGATCCATATCACCTTACTTAATATTAGCAACATCCTTGCTCTCCCCTCATTAGATGCCAGAAGTGTTCCCTTTCCCAGTTATAGCAATCAAAAATGTTTCCAGACATTACCAAATGTCCCCTGGATGGCAAAATTGATCCCAGTTGAGAACTATTGCTTTAGACCTACTTTGTCTGATACAAAGGCCAGAGATGCTGTTAATAGATTCTAATAATGACTTTCAAAAGAATTGGTTTGAAAAAAATGGAACCATGGTCTCATAACTTGCTCTGTCACATGAACATACAAGATGATGCTAAACACTGTTGTTTTTATTGCCACTTTCAACCGGGTCATTACATTTTCAAAGCTTTAAAATGCTAGAGACAAAAACTGAGAAATTATCTAAGACATTTGCTTCTAGTTTGTGGCATCTGATGTAGTCCTTCATTAATACCCAGGCTTGTTTAGAGAATAAGAACTTCTTAGCAGTGGAAGGACCCGGGAGAGAAGATTTGTGGCACCACTCTGCCCGCAAATCAGAGTCTGAACCATTCATGATTCATAGGTCAGTGCCAAAGAGCAGAAAATTATGGGCAAGTGGCTTTCCTATCTAATTATTGCCAAAATGAAAAGTTATAGACAATCTCTCCTGAAATGAAAGTTCTTTGATGTTTAACTGATGTATTAGCAATCTTATTCAGCAAGTTACCTCATATATTTACCTTGATATAATTCTCAATAATGTCCCAAATTAGCCCCTGGTCAAAGCTAGGTATCCTATGGATGCTTTATTCAGACTATTTCATGATGATGTAAACAGTCTTTTCATTTTTTGGAAGTTTTTTAAGACAAACTCTTTTGATCATACAAAACGAAGAGGAGATTTGTGGTTAATTTTTATAAGTTTGAATAAGGATTCAAAAATTATAAGGATGATTTTTATCTTTCCAATAAGTTCTTTTTGTCTCCCTTCTCAGTTAAGGTAGGATAGCCTTTTAGTTAGGTATGTGTCCCCAGTCAGTAACTTAGTGTTTCATTCCCACTCGTGACCAGACTGCTAAATGGGTAGCGAAACATATGATTCTGTCTTTCACTGGGACCACAATATTTGCATTCTAAATACATAAGGAACAAAAAACCTATATAAAGAATTTCCTAAAGATAGTCCATTCCTCTATAAATTCTTCAATTGTGAGGTTCTTGTGTTTTAAAAGGTTTATGAGTGCTAATAAGTGGAAAATGTTCAGAAAAATGTGTGTTGAATTTTGGAGAGGTTAAGAAACTGGAGAATTTCTAAGATATCTTAGTTAAACAGTATTGTCTCTCTAGATCAAGTCAGAGAAAATGAGAATTAGACAGTCTGGACCAGGCTCCCCTATAGAATTGCACTTTGCTGAGAGGCCATGAGTCCTTAAGGCATAACCTATGATACTAGGAGTTATTTCTGCTGTGGAGATGTTTATTAAAGATGTTTTCTGTTGCAGTTTACTCTTTATAGGTTAATCCTTTAGAAAAAAAATCTCTTCTGGTTTAAATATGAGGACTAAGTTGTGCATCTGCTAACCAACAGTTTGGTGTTTATTTTATGGACAAGAAGATATTATGCAACTGACCAATTTCTCTCCTCATCTTAGCTAAAGGTTTAAAGCTAAATTTGTGGTCTAATGATTAAGGTATACAATTAGGCATACACAATTTCATTGGACCCTGTAAAATTTATGTTTGCATCAGTCTCATTCCTGGTTTCATTTCCAGTCCCCAGGGCTATTTTTTTTTTTAAGATTTTATTTATTTATTTGACAGAGAGAGAAAGAGCAAGAGAGGGAATACAAGAAGGGGGAGTGGGAGAAGCAGACTTCTGGCTGAGCAGGGAGCCCAACATGGGGCTCAGTCCTAGGACCCTGGGATCATGAACTGAGCTGAAGGCAGAAGCTTAACATCTAAGCTTTTTTTTTTTTTTTTTTTTTTTTTTGGTCTTCTCACTATCTTTTTTGCAAAATCTCATATTTGTACCATTATAGTATACTTTATAACTGTTTATAAGCTCTTGTACTAGTAGTAAACAGCTAAACAAAAAAGAACAGAGGACAATGATTAATGCTATTCTATGCCTGGGAAAGGCTGATGGTAAAATGAACTTTGACACATGGCCAGTGGGAGGTCATCTGACAGAGCAGGGAGAAGGTGAAGCCCCGCAGCAGTAAGAACTGAGGTAGCAGTGGCAGTAGATGACCTGAAGAGAGTGTGGCCCGATTCACATGGTCAGAGAATGGAGAGAAGAGGAGGGGCATACAAGTTTGAAAGTCAAGTCAGAGTAAAGGTTGTTAAGTGGAAAGTGATTATGTGATTGAAGTCACAAAAGTGGCATGATCAGAACGTGCTTTAGGAAGATAACTCTAGTGTCCCTGAAGAGGAAGGAATGGAACTGAAGAGAGAGAATGAAGGTGTGAAGACCAGTGGTTCCATAGTGTAATGGAGAGCTCTGGGGTCTGGAGGTTGAAGACCTGTATTGGCCACAGCCTCCTCTAGCCTCAGTTTAGCATCTGTAATTAGGCTTTTCACCAACTCAGAGCCTAGTTTAATAAAAACTAGACCAGGAGATATACTATGAGTATCCTTGCGTTCAGAAAAGAAGATGTGAAAATATCCGGCTATCCTGATCCTGAAGTCCTGTGCCCCCAGGAGCCTGGATGTATAGTCTCCCATCTACCTTCCTCCCACATGAACCATCTGTTCTTAAAATCTCTTCTTAGTTTCTAGGTGTCCTTTTATTCATTTCTTTCTACTCTTTCGTAGTCATTTCATTGTCCCAGCCCATCAGCTGAGAACAGTAATAACTCCATTTACTTCTGTCAGTTTCTTTTTATCCAGGCATAGACCATGCAGCCTGTATTCTCACATCTTTAGTTTGAATGTCTTTTCCTGGCTTGCAAAGTCTTCACACATGGAGACTAGCTGTAACCTGAAAATCTGGATACCACACCAATTTTTCTAACCTTCATTATCCTGATTATTGATCTTGGTAAGGGTTAGACAAATTTGATAAGCCTCTTTGGACATGTTTTTGGACTGTTGGGGCTGGAAGATCATCCCTACTATTCTGGTTTGTTTTGTTTATTTGTTTTCTTTAGCCCTGACCTCTGTTAATCCTGATCTTAGCCTATTTAATTCCCCTGAGGGAAACTCCAAAAATGTGATGAGCCTGAGGCCAGTCTGTTTACTGATGGCAAGGAATTTAATGAAATACTAATGTCAAGGTACTTTGAGCTAAGACTGTGACAACAGAAAGAGTAAATGGAATTGAGAGGTCTTTCTAACAACTGAAATTCAATTGAACTGAGATTCAGTTGTTCGACTTTTATGATTAGATGTTAGATTAAGAATCAAAGAAAGTTCTTTGTTTTGGAGTATGGCTACTTGTGTATCGATGATGGCACTGATTTGGCTCCGCTTTAGCCCTTCCTCCTAGCTCTGTCTCTCCAAGCTTCCTGGCTATGCACACTGAAGTATCCCCTTTATCATCTCCCATTCAACCTTTACTACCTCCAGCCTGTATGTCCTTTCTGTCTGTCTTCTTCCTCCACCTTCTCAATGAAACTACTCTTGCCAAGATAATTGGAGACCTCCATGGTGTCAATTCCCAACTCAGGAGATGTCTCAACAGCACTGGGTGCCACTGATCACTCTCTTCTTTGTCAAACACTCTTCTCTTGGCTTTTGTAACACAATCCTCTCCTGGTTTTCTTTCTAATTCTATGACCAACTTTTTTATTCATTGTTATTTTAAAAATATTGAGTGAGTTTATACTCTGCATCAGGCACAGTTCCAAGAGGTGGGATACAGTAGTAGCAAACAACACTGACAAAAACTCCAACTTCACAGAGCTTGCATTCCAGTGTAGAGAGACAAATAGTAAACACATACGATGGATATTAGATAATGATAAATGTTACAGAGAAAAGTGAATCTCTCACTGAAATGACATTTGAGCAAAAAGGATGGAGGGGCCGTGTGAGTAAACGGGGAGAGATCTGTTCAAGCAGAGGGAATAGCTCGAGCAGATGCTCAGTGTCAGGAGTATTCTTGGCTTGGGGACCGACAAGGAGGCTGAGAAGGCAATGTCAGGCAAGGAGGCTTGGGAGGTTGGTAGGTGTTTCAGGGCTTTGGCTTTGTATTCTAAGTGATACAGGAATCTGCATAATTTTGAGCATGCAAGTGACAAGATCCAACATATTTCACAGAATCACACTGTTTTTTTTTTTTTTTTAAAGATTTATTTATTTATTTATCCCAGTGTAGGGGAAGGGCAGAGGGAGAAAAGAGGGAGAAGGAGAGAAGCAGATTCCCTGATAAGTGTGGAGCCCAGTGCAGGGCTAGATTCCGCAACCCTGAGATCATGACTTGAGCTGAAACCAAGAGTTACATGCTTAACTGACTGACTGAGCCACCACGAACCCCTACACTGGCTTTTGAACTGAGAAGAGTATTTAGGGGCAAGACAGAAGCAAGGAAGTAGCCACATTGTCTAATCATTGGATCAGGGTGGTTATGGTAGATGTGGTAAGGAACATTTGGAGTATGGAAATACCTGGCGGTGACAGATGCTGGTATTTTCTTGATGAGTTAGATCTGAGTATGAAAATAAAAGTGGGAAGTCAAGGATGACATCAAGGTTTTTTACCTAAACAAAACCTGGATAGAACTGCATTAACTTGAAATGGGAAAGATTATAAAACAGGTAGGAGGGGATGGTCAGAGTTTCAGTTGTAGAAATGGGTGTATTGTGTAGTTGAATATTTGAGTTGAGAGAGATTTTCAAACTAGAGAGAAATATTTGAGAGTGGCTAGTATACAGATAGACTGAAATTGATGATATTGAATGTGATCACCAAGAAAATGGGTTTTGATAGGGATGAAAAGAATTGTGAGCCCTATGGCACTCCAAAGTGAGATCGTCTGGTTGATAAGAGAAATATCACTGGAGACAGAGAAGAACTAAGATGAGGCAGAAAAGACATCAGATGTGATGCCCTGAACACCACATAAGACAAATGCATCAAGGAGAGAGTGAAAATCCTGTCTACTTCTGCTAATAGATATGGAGACCACAGATCTTGGTTTACCTAGGACAGTCTTCTATCACACTTGTTCTCAGCACAGTTATTAATAGCACCAGCTCTCATTCTCATAAGTGAAGTGATAGGTCATGTAAGAGCCACTGAGAATTGACTATTAATATTCATAAATGTAAAAGTTATTAATGGATTTGACATAATTGATTGTGGTGAGGGGTATGGGGTAACCTGTTCTGGGTAGATGGGGCTCAGGATAACATGTGAACAAAGGAATCAGCAATAATAAAGACAACTGAATCAAGAAGTTCTGCTTAAAAGGGGAACAGAAAAGTAAGTTGTAACGAAAGGATATTTTGCTGCCAGTCAATGTTGTTGTTTTTTTGTTGTTGTTTGTTTGTTGTTTTGCTCTAATGGGGTTCCTCCATCTCCTTTACAATTCCTCCTTTGTCCTCTAAATGTTGGGCTTCTTAGGTATAAATCCTATCCATCTTTTTATTTTAAGTTCTGTTTCTTGGTGACCTCACCAAATTTTCATGGATGTAAATACAATCTAAATGTTGATAACTCCCAAACTAAAAGCTCTAACTTTTCTTTTGAGCTCAAGATCTGTAAATTCAACCTACTGATTTAATGACTCCTTTCTTTCTTTCTTCATTTATTTTTAAGGATTTTTATTTATTTGACAGAGAGAGAGAGAGATCACAAGTAGGCAGAGAGGCAGGCAGAGAGATAGGGGGAAGCAGGCTCCCTGCTGAGCAGAGACCCTATGTGGGGCTCCAACCCAGGGCCCTGAGACCATGACCTGAGCCAAAGGCAGAGGTTTAACCCACTGAGCTACCCAGGTGCCCCTGATTTAGTGACTTCTTAAATATACATCTAATGGGCATCTTAGATTTAACTGCTCCCAAACTGAATTTTTTTTATGCTTTTCCTCACCAAATCTACTGTCTTCATCATTCTCACATGGTACCACTTCTCAAGCCAAAAACCTAGTGATCATTCTTGACGTTTCTTCTCTGTTCAGCTCCCCACACCTTACTTATCACCAAGTCATGTTATTTCTACCTTAAAATACAAATATCATATTATATCAGTCCTGGACTTACTTGCATTCAGCTTTATTCTTCACCTTTTATCTTCTCTGTCCTATGATATAGGAAACTTAGCTCTGAAAAGTGTGTTTCCAGGCTCCTATACCAAATGGTTTCCAGCTGTATTCCACGAATGGAGGGCATTGATAGTACAGCAGAGAATAGGACGAAATGAGAGAAAAGGGTATTTCTTCCTCCACGTCATTTTAAGTAAGCGTCTTTGCGATGGCTCTAAGTTTCACTGAGTGACTCTAGTCCAGAAGCTCTCATGGTGCCACCTTCCTTCTAGTCTCTTCAGTAGAGTAGGAAGAAAGTGTCTTCTTAAGGTCAAGTTTGCCTCATCCTCCCTTACTAGCTTAGCTCTTCCATCACCTGACTAGCAAATCCATAAATTAAATTTCCTCTATTTTCCTCTACTTTAAACAGAGTGCTTTCTAGTTACTTCTATATTGGGTCCTCAGAAACACTCCTCTTCATCCATTTTTCTAGTCTCCATGAACAACTATTTCCTAAGCTACCATTATGTCTTTCCTAGCACACTACCCTCTGGCTGAGGTTCTCCACCTCTAATCTTTCCTTTCTCAGGTCCACTCACATAGTGTCCACAGTGATCTTTAAAAAATTCAAAGCATCTCCTTTAATGGGCTTTCAACTCTATGTAGAATAATGGAATAAACTCATAGGCTGCCTGTAAGATGATGCACATTTTGCCTTCTCACTATTTCTCCAACATCATCTCACATGTCCTATCCTATACTCCTCTCCCTCCGTCTCCTACAATCTGACCCTTTTCATCAGTCTCCCACTCACATGCCATATAAAATTGGTACCATCCCTCTACCCTGTGTCACTTTTGATTTTCTGGTCTTTTCCTTTATTTGCTATATCATGATTTATAATTATGTATTTATTTACATGTTTACTATTTTTCCATTTTCATCAAAAGCTTCAGGAGGTCAGAAAACATGACAATAACTTAACCAGTGCCAAGCACAGTATCTGACTGGTAGAATGTGTTCCTAGTGGTAGTGTCTGAATAAACAAATAGTAATTATTCATACTACCATTTTCTTCACCGTTAGTTTACAGTGGTTATGTATCTTCTCAGATGCATAACTAATAACTGAATCAGCTGTGAATTATATTTGGAGCCACTAAATTGATTAGGCCCCACTCTACTAGATAGTTATTGGCTTTATGCTTGAAGGAGAGAAAGAAAAGAAGCTCTGGTTTAGGAAACTAGAATTTAAAGAGTCACTAATCCTTTCCCTACCAACCTTCTACTCTCTACTAATCTTTTTTTCTTTCTCTATCTTTTTCAAATGTGCTCTATTTTCCAAAGGACAATCCAAAGTTCTTAGCATGACATGTAAGTCTGGTGTCAGGTCCTTTCCATATTCTTGGATGACCACTTCCTGCTTCCCTAGCCTGTCCTCCGAAGTTGTCTCAGAAGTACCACTGTTACACACACAAGTGGGCTCTTCCACTTCTGCATCCATGCCATTGCTTTGCTGTTCCCATACCTGAGAATGCTCTCTTCCCCTTGTCATCTGAAAAACTCTGACCAATCTCATGATCCAATAAAAGTAACTTCTCCTCTATTGAGCTTCCCCTATACCTCACTCCTTGGGTCAGCCTTCCCTCTGTGTCCCTATAGTTCCCGATATTTCTCTTTAGGCAGTTTATCACATCACATTTTAGTTATTTTTTAATGATTTCACCCACGTACTTGACTATGCGCATGGACCGTATCTTGTTCCCATTTGCATCCCAACATACAGTGTAGGGTCTGAAAGGTGCTTAAACATGTTTGGGTTAAATGGATGACTGGAAAAAAAATGAATGATGGGGTGAATTTTAATGTGGCTTTTGTACACTTTCATCTCCTCAAGAAATAATTTTACCACGGGAACTTTGTTTCCTCTTTCCTTTTAGTTCCTGAATTATACTTCTTAGTGGACTGTTCCCCTTTCCTATAACTCTTCATTTGTAGCTTTGAGCTCAGTCACCACCTACCCATCTGCTCCCCCTGCCACTTGGCCTATTGACTCTGCCTCCTGTTCTCACTCTGCCTCCCTCCCTGCTCGGTGGCAAATCTGGCCCCAATGCCTCTACTTCCCAGTTCAGGGATAGGAAGAATCTGTGTCGGGCCATGATCTGGCTTTTAGGGGTAGGAAAGCAGAGTGTGGTCCTGCCACCCACTGCCCACCCTCCCCCAATTCATCTTCCTCATCACCAGGAGCAGTCCTGGGGCTTGATGGGTGAAGCCATCTTGCCTCAGCCAGGAGAGTACAGTGGAAGAGACATTCTGCAAATTAAAGAAATAATAAGAGACTCATGTACATGCACTATTGATTTTTTGTTCCAGGACATGTTAATAGCAGCAAAGAGTGATACTCTCATACCTTTTTAATGCTGTAAAGCAATGTTTCTACTTTTTCAATTCCAGTAGTATTACTAGAGATGATCCTGGCATATAATTAGTGAGAATTTGCAAAGCCAAATACCTTTCTGTGGAATAATCTTGATGAACTCTAACCTTTCCTAATGAGATAGCCTCTTAGCTTCTTCAAAATCATTTCTTATAAGGTGGGCATATAGCAACAGTACTTTTTGTATGTGTATCACTCTATTTCTGTGACTGGTATCAGAAATTATCTGGTTTTCCTTCCCCAGTGTTCTTCCTCGGATGAAAGGACTAAGAGAAAGCCCTGCAACCCCACAAGTCCGCCCGTTTGTTGAAATCAGTTCAAGATCATCCAGGTCTGCAAAACTCGGCTGAAGCAGCTTGTTGCATAATTTACCAGAGAAAAGAGGGCCATCTGGAGAGCCAATCTGGAGAACTAAGCAAAGGCAGAGTCTTTTTTTTTTTTTTTCCCCTCTTAAGTTCTCCTGATTGACTCCCTGCCTATATTAGGCCTCAGCAATCCTTGGTCTGCAGCCTGAAAGATGGTGGTCCAGGTCAAAGGTCTTGGCCTTCTGGCTTTGAAGCATGACAAATATTACCTAGCCCACAACTGCTGGTAGCAGCACCCATCATCGCTGTTCAAGGTTCTCAGTCAACTCCCCCCAGTCTTACCCCATGACACTGTGGGGGCCTGTGTCATTCCAAAGGACAGCTGGTTTATGCATATGCAGAGGAGGCAGCTACCCACAAAGAGATGTGGGAAAGCTCTATCAAATTAAAATAATAATAATAAAAAAAAAAAACACACAAGAAAGAAAGCTGCCTTAACCCCTAGTCAAGGAGTAAGTTGTTTCTTCCACAGATATAAATCCTTTGCATTAAAGCAGTCTATTTCCTCTGAATCCAGAGCCTACAAATGATTCTACAGAAAGGTGAACAAAGCAAACTACACTCTCAATTATTTGGGTGATTTTTTTTAAAGGGATATAAGAATTCCCTGTGGAATTGCCCTTCCACAGGGCTGGGAAAGAAGCCAGAGACCAGGAAGCTCCATCAACTAGCTCCTGCCTGTCTCCTCTAGAGTTCCACCCTGCCATCTGATCCTTGCTATGCTGGTACTTGGTGTCATCTATGTGTTAACACTAGGTGACCTATAGTAACTTCCTTGAATGTTTCCTTGGGCAGGTTTCTGGGCCAGAAAGGAAAAAAAAAAAAAAAAAAAAAAAAGAAAGCGAAAAAACAAACACACACACAGAAAATAAAATCATCAGTTTATTAGGTCTGCCATAGGAAGGGTTGAGAGGATAATCAGGAATTTTTTAACCACGTTTTCATCACTTTTCTTAGTCTGCATATTCTAATATGATCATACAAAAACACGGTGTCCATCCCAGAATTCAGCCAATTAAAATAAATACTTCTGATTTTGACATTGGACAAGTTACATAACTTTCCAAATTTACTTTCCCATCTGTATAATAGAAATAATATTTATTTCATTAGATCTTTAAAACTCGTGTATACATAAGTCCTGCCATATAACTATATGTTCAATTAAAAAGTGCTTATTATCCTTTCCTTTCTTATGTGGTTTAAAATGTATAGATTTAAACAGGCCAATTTTACTGGTCTAGCAGTATAGAATTTCTTCCATGTGTCCCTCAAGGGTACTGAAGTTCAGGCTCCAGGGCTCTGTTTCTTGAATAGCAGTGCACCTTGGGCTTCCTTTCCTGCCAAAACCTTGAACTCGGGTGTGTGGGGCAGGGGGAGGATTTGTGCAGTCTTGCATGAACTTCTACAGTGCCTCAGCTGAACAATGTTTTAATTATGGCCTTTCAGTCTCAACTGCACCTGCCCATTTCACTATCAGAAAGAAAAATCTCTCTTTTCTTCCCTGCTTCTCTGTTATACTTTAAAACCATGATTGTTTTGCCGAAATAGATATTGACTAGAGAAGAACAAACCTCAAAGGGTTTGGATTAAGTTCTTTCTGATAAACACGATGGAGTTTGAATGCTCTAGGGAATCCTATTCAAACTATCTGAAGTTTTGGAGCCCATGAAAACTGGAAGAAAAATTTGTTTCTTGCCACTTTGTTTGGTTTGCTACCATTAGAGGAGACCAAACTATACACATCATTCTAAAGCTTTAGCAATTGTTTTATAATGTGCTTTGAGACCCTAGAAAGGCAATGTTTTGTGCATACAAAATATGAGTAAGAAACTGGTCTTTGTGGCCTATCAGATGTCCTTAACCTTTTTTATTTATCTTTCTCGCCCTTTTGGATTGTCAAGGTGACAGTCTGGTAAGGTCTCTGGACCCCTTTTCTAAGTAATATTATTTTTTTAAAGATTTTATTTATTTGACAGAGAGAGAGAGATCATAAGTAGGCAGAGAGGCAGGCAGGGGGGGGGGGGGAGCACGCTCCCCACTAAGCAGAGAGCCCGATGTGGGGCTCGATCTTAGGACCCCGAGATCATGACCTGAGCCAAAGGTAAAGGCTTTAACCCACTGAGCCACCCAGGTGCCCCTCTAAGTAATCTTTTTAAACATATAAATGAAAACAGAGGATTTAAAGAATAGCAATTGTATTAAAATACAGTTTTCCCTGTGAGCAAATTAGTTCCTCTTGGGATGCAGAAAAAATCTTTAAAAGTACCATTTGCTGACTTTCTTTAATTATAAAAAAAAATACATGCTCATTACATAGAAAAGGTATAAAACTAAGTTATATTAAAGAAAAATTTAAAAATCACCACAGCTTCATTTCAAAAGAATATTTGAAGATTGATTCATCTCTGGTAGATAGCCAGATTACAAAAGAGAATTGTTTACTTACTTTAAATTCTCAGGACATAGTAAAGGTACAGATAAATAGTGAGCGAAATCTCTGAGAACTTTTCAATTGACACATAGTCCTAGAGTTTTCGAGTTGAATGGGACACAGGAGCTCATCTATTCCTGGAGCACCAATCCTGGCAGGATTATCAGATTGATCTGGGAAGATTTTTAAAATTTAGATTTTTAGTTTTTATCCTAGGCCTCTCTAAAGACAGGGCCAGGGAATTTGTACATTTAAAGGCTGCTTAGGAGCATCTGATTATCACCAGGTCCTGGGAACCACTGATCAACTAATCCTACTCAGGGCAGAATGCTCTCCAACATGGTCTCCAAACACTTCTTCCAAAGCATATTTTGGGTTTGGAGATTCAGCCCCAGCACAGACGGTCCGAAACCTGTAGCAGCCTGTGACAGTAACAAAAAAACAGGTAACACTTCAGGTTCTAAAATCATGATTTCTGCTGAGCCCTGTCTTTATCACATAGCTCCCTTCTATTTCCTGTGCTGCAGTGTGCAGAGGAGGGGGCAGGCTGGCCGGCCCCAGCATGTGCTGGACAGAGTGAAAGCTACATTTGAGGGGGACTGGTGTGGGGGACTGATACTTGGAGTGACTCTAGATCTGGATCGTAGGCTTTTTCATCCTCGTGAAGTCTACGTGCTGCGTTTTATTCATTAGCACCTACAAGGGACTAATTGCCATCAGGCATGTAGGTGGAATTCCTGGCAGGGAGCAAGAAATGGAATAGGTTTGATGACAACCAATGATCTGCCAAAGCCCTGTCAGAAGGAGAACAGAGTCTTGCTGTCACTCATCCACCCCTTTAAATTCAAATGAAGATGCTTCTGGGTGGAGAGGGGGAGGGGGTTGGCACCCATCCAACTTTGCATTGAAGATACTGTACATTTTTACTGTATATGTGAAAGTCCCTGCTCCTGGTGGTGCTGTTTCTAAAATGAGAGAAAGAAAGAAAAAAAAAAAAGGAAAGAAAGAAAGAAAGAAAGGAAGAAAGAAAGAAAGAAAGAGGAAAATGTGAGCCCTTCAGTCTGGCCAGCTATCCTTGCTATTTTCTGTGATGTCAGTGGTGGAAGGTGACTCAGGCACTCACGGATGGGCACCAAGGGGTCTGCACAGTTTCCTGTGTATTATGTCCATAGTGGTCCTTATTTTCTCAAGGAGGTTATGCTCCAAAATGATGAAGAATCCTTGTCACAGAATATCTAGGCTGTCATGGGATACTTGGAGGTCACAGTCACACAAGATCCCCTGGCAGGAAGAATTTCAAGCTATCAGTAAAGTCCCACTGATCCAAATTGCAGTTTTGCATGTGGCAGTAATTTCACAAAATTATACACAAGAGGCACGAGCTGCCTGGGTGTGGAACCACATCCCCCATTGACAGTGGGTAGTAGTAACAGTGGGTGGCAGTGCTCATATATTTAAATCAGATCAAGTTATCCCTGATAAATGCCAAGCATGTTCTTAACTCTTCCAAGTAATAAACTTCAGCAACTCAAGTAAAGCTCAGCCTTTTCTACAGGGGGTAGTCGTACCTTTCATTTTCCTTCGTGCAGCCCCTTCTCCTCCTCCCTGCTATTTTCTGCAGCAAGGAGGGAGCAGACCAGTTCCAACCTCTGCAGTGTGGATCCACTGCTGCTACTTGGGAAACTCAAGGAATGACTCAGCTACCTCACACTGTTTTACTGAAGGAAGCTGCAAAATCTCTGGTCTCGAATATGTTTAGAATAATGATAGAAAACCATTTATTTTGGGTTCCTTTCAACTGAAGAGTATGAGTTCAATTAGGTGACCCCATAAAAGTCTTTTCAAGTTAATAAGTCACTGGTGGTTTAAAATTATACCAAGTTACCACCAAATTCTATGTAATGTTATGGGATTTTTCAGCAAATGTGTTTTCAAGAAATATACTTACTGAACTAGTTTGCTATTTAATTCACAAGTACTTAGTTTTGTTTTTCCATTCTTGGACAGACTACATTTTCTTAAGATGACCACAAATAACATGCCAGTGACATCTGTAGGTGGAATCAAATAGTATTACTTAGTTTTATTGAAGAGTTTCCTGACTTCAGCCTATGTGTCAGTAACAAAGACACGGTGTATTTTCCTTAGGTCTTAGGAAAGGGATAGGTAGTCCTTAGGGCTAACTAGGAGTCAACATGTTATCAACATGTTATCTTAAACCATCTCTACCTCAAACCAAAGAAATATATCAGTAGCAGAGATCCCGTGTGAGAAAAGTTCACTAGGAGAACTGATAGTTAATGAGCAAGTTTATCCTTATTCTGTTGAATAATGTTCTTATTCCGTTCCAAAATCATGGCTATGAGCATTCTATTAATCAGTTGAAGTTAAACATTTTCAAGAAGAGATATTTAAGTAGCAGCTATTAGAGAACTTTTTATTAAAATCACCAGAGTTGGTGGAGATGGGTAAAGGATAAAAAGGTATGGAGTCAGGAAAGGAAAATGTTAGAAAAGGGAAGTTATTTCTCTCCATACCATTTTGCGCCAATATTTGGAAAAGATCACAGATTCATGCTGCTGTGTTGTCTATAGGTCAACATCAGAAGCCGGAGGGAGATGGAGAGAGAAAAGAGAATGCAAAGGAAAAAGCAAAGCCAGGAGAAGTGCCCGTGTGGGATTACACCAAACTGATGACAATTTGGGTTTATCTGTGGGGCTGGAGAGAGGAAGGAAAGGAACTTGTAGGAATGATCCTCCACTCTCTTTGAACTCTCTTTTAATCCATTTCCACTCAAAGGATGAACTATTTCTCTGATTTTCAGCTACAAGAATGGTGGACCAGGATCCACGCAGAGCCTCCCAATCCCATGAGTTTTGTGAACTGAAAGGGCCTTGGAAAGTGTGATATTTCCAGTATCTGTTTAGTTTGGTTTCCCAATCCTATATTCTTCTCCTTTCAATCCCTGTGGATATTAACTATACCTCAGAACTCACCTTTGATAAGAACTACCTGTCACTTGGCAATATTCCATCAGAAATTGGGCAATTTTTAATTTTTAAATTACATTTAAAATGTCATTTTAAAGACTCACATTTTTAATTACTCCCTGACTTCCTTTTTTTTTTTTTTTAATCTACCTGTTCTCTTTCTTATTTAATCAGGTTCCTGCTTTCTGCTTGCTTGAAAGTAGGCAATGTTTTCATGTCTTTAAATTTGATGCAACAATCTGTAATCAAGTTGCTCTTAAGTTGCTCTTCCAAGTTGCTCTTAAAACAGATTTTACTAGTTGTGGTGGGGGGTGGGGGATGGCCATCCCTACAAATTACCCAAGGAGGAAATATGATGAGCAGAAATTTAAAGCTTTGGTAATATATTTTTAGTATATCTCTAAATAGCCCAAAGCTTTAGCTCACCCCCTCCCTTCTCATAAAGTCAGTGAAAGGTACTCCAAGGAGAGTTAACTCCCCTACCCATATGGATGCATCAAAGGGTATCTCCAGCCAACCCATTTTGTCTTGCTTAGGATCTTTAGTCAGGGTGGTTCGCTATGGATCTTTAGATTTGGATTTGCTCTTATTTTTGGCCTCCCATTATAAACATGATATTTCATTTACCTCATCCTTCTGTCTCAGTTGCATTCTTCGACCTAACCAGCCCTCTCCCTTTCTTCACATCATTTTCTGAGATTAAGACTCATTGGAAAGGGATGATTAAACAGGTTGAGGTTTATCCAGTATATAGGAGGAATTGATAAGGATTATATCAAATTATATCATATAGGGAAGAACTGGTAAAGATGGAGAAGGAAACAATACTTAGTACCTACTAAGGGCCAGATATTTTGCATGGATCATTTCCAAATCTATGCAACCATACTGTGAGGTAGTTAATATGATCCCCATTTTGAACACTTAGTGAGAACACTAAGACTTAGAAAAAGTAAATTAATTTCCCAAATTCATACAAGTAGGAAATAGTGAAGTTGAGATTCAAACTTAGATCTGATTTCAAAATATTTGCTACCTCTAGTATATTAGCCATAGTCCTATGAAAGACACCAGCCTACCTTCTTGCTATGATCCATGTCTTGGGACTTATATATATTATATTATGTATGTTACTATATCGAACGAATTCATTACTCATTCAAGAAACACCTGATATACTATAGGCATAGATGTTACACATACCTAAGGAACAAAAATGTAACAGTCCCTTCTCTTACAATTTTCTGTCTAGAGGAAAAAAGTTAAGTAAGTAATGATAATGTGGTGTAACATAGAAGTTGTTCATAAAAATGTGAAGGGGCTAAGAAACTATTTATTTTGGAAGTTTGGATGGATGTGTTTAAGGAAAGGGGAAAAAAAAAGAATTTTTTTGATCCAGACCTACTTCTTGAGTGAGGATTCTCTAAAGAAATAAGATGAGCCAAGGGTTCCAAATGGAGGGAATTCATAAGCAAAGGAACGGAGGCAAATAAGTGTCTGGAATGTTCTGAAACCTGTGAATAATCTAGCATAGGTAATGACGTACTTCTCAGATATCTGTTCCTAAACATCTCTAAGGAGTAGGGTGAAGGTTTTTATGCAACACTGGGGTGAAGATAGAAATAATATTACCAAAGTAGAATTTCAAGTTTTGATCTCTACTAAAAAATTAATATTGGGAATCCTACTCCAAACCCTGACTATATTTGTTTATAAATAATGTTTTAAAATAGTTTACCATGTGGATTATTGTTATCTTGAGGAATATTTGAAATTCCAGAAAGCTATATCAAGTGCATCCTGTGTCTTTGTATGTGTCCTAGTTACTTCATGTACTTTGTGTATGCCTTAGCTACATTATAAACTACTTACTACCCCGGAGTTATGCCATTCTATGTTATTAGAGAAACATGGACTCAAGTGAGTACGAATGGCTAAATCCTGTCTAGAAATGAGGCTGAAAATGGAAACTGGACTTAGTCTATGAAGAAATCAAGTCAATGAAGTAGTGGGATCAGATCAAGATTTTTATAAATTTGTCAAAATCCTTTCACATACTGTGTATTTTGAGATACATTCTAACAAAGCAAACTAATTGATTATATCAAGAAAAAATAGGTTATTTGTTCAACATTTTCCTAATGATAATGATACCATCTTTGTCTCCCCTAGCCATTTAATTTTTCCTCACTAATGTCTCTATTGCTTGCACACATGCAGCCATAGCTGACTCCGATGTAAAAGCGTTCCTTGACCCATGTCTTTAGTGCAGGTGTCTTGTCTAATCATGGGCTGGTGGAAAGGATGATCAATGTCACTGAGAACAGAGAAATGCAAGGTGGTTTGCAAAACAGTTTTCCTGGATGAAATTAGTGTCTGTAACAGGAAAGACATACATCAGAATCTGACTTTCAGACTGCCAATTTCATTCAGCCTGCAATGATTCTATGAAAAAAATTCAATTGTACCAAACTCATCTGTATTTGTTAAGTTTGGCTCAGATTTTTCTTTTTTCTTTTTTTCCCCTTGGACTCCTTCACCTCCTGTCATCAAGGCTGACCTTACCCCTAGGTCACTGGGAAGGCCCTCTGCCTCCTCTCCCACCTTCAGTGATACCTGAAATACTTTAAGTAGGAGACCAATCAATCAATTTTGCCTCCACAATATGAGTAACACGTAGACCTAAATTCATACAAAGAGATGAAAACTAAAATCAGACATTTCCTAAGGCAGCAAGTATGGGTCGATAGAAGGAAAGAGAGCACACAGGGGTGCTCGAGGCCAGAAGGAATACCAGCTGTACCACGTTTCAGAGAAAGAAAAAAAAAAAGATGAGGTTATGAATAGCAAAGCCAAATGTCACCTATGCCAGTTTTAGCCAAGGCTTGTGCTAATAAAACTCTACAATCTTTACTCCATGACCCCATGATGTAAAACATGCTTTTTATGCTGGCGGCTTGTGCTATTAAAGGTTAAAGACATTACAGTTATAATCGAATTATAATTGAATATACACTTCATAAAAATTCTAATGAGAAATTTTCATTCAGACTCCCTGCAATCAAATTTAAACCATCACCAACAAATCAGTTGTAAATGCCTAAAAATATCCTTAAGTTTGGCTCAAAACAACAAAAAGTCACATAAACAAGAAACATTAACAAAATAATGAGAACTCAAATCAAAATCATGTTTCAGAATGTAAATGAATGAGACTAAATGCCACAGGTCGTCTCTACTCAAATCATAATTTACATTTTCTCCAAGTACATTAAAAAAGACAGTGGTGAGAGGATGTGTGACTACCATGTTCACACAATGTGCACAAAGGGTTAGTTTGATGACTCTTGTAAAGAAGTAATTAGGATGTGGGTGAGATTAATAACTATAAATAAAATCGGTGAGGAATCCAATGCTTTGTATAAGATATTTTCATATCTTGAGGCAAGGACAATTTTAAGTTTTACAAAGTAAAATGAGTTTACTCTGTCTACTCATGTTTGTTTATGTTCTAAAGGCTGTAACTGATTCTAGGAGAAAACACACTACCTAGATGTCATACGGACACTTATGAGAAGGTAGAGCAATGATAATGAATACAACACTATTGCATTGTCTTGCCCTTGAACTTTTGGGAACACTATTTGCTACAATGTATACCAGTGGACAAAACACACACCACCTCTATTAGTCCGAGATAGGCTAGAAACTGAATTTCTGGAGTTTTCCTCAACTATACAAAATTGGGCATCTCAGTACCTATTTATATCATTGAGCCATAATCTTTGAAATCTGGTTTCAATTGGCAAAAGTCTCACATTGTCATCACTTCTTTCACATCTTTCTTTCTGGTACATCCTAGGAAGGACAGAAATTGGCTTCCTTTTCAGTTCTCATGCTTCTAGCTGTCTCTTTCTTAAGCTGTGCCTTCTTAAAAAAAAAAAAAATTTTTTTTTTTTCTGTCAAACAAGGATGGACTTCGAGAAAGAATAAAGCACTACCTGGAGTCTCTCAACTATGTGTTAGCTGCAAAATGAAGAAGGTGGTAGAAGAAGAGGAGAGGTATGTTCATCTTCTTGCTGTATTTTGGGGCACTGAAAATAGATGAAATTCTAGATAAGTGGAATCTTTCCAAAATAATTTCAGGAACTCTAAGACTAGAATACAGCTTATTCTGTCAAAATATTCCATATGGTATAAATATTTTCCCCAAATTTTCTAACTTAAAAATGGGGATTAATATTAGGAGACACCGGATAATGTATTCTGTGGTGATTATAGGTTACAACCACAGATACAAGAGATGTACAGAGAATGAGGTTTTGAATATAAGTGGATTTTTCACTTACATGAGTTCATCACTTTAAATCATTCCCTCCCCAAATATTTTTGGTTGGAAACTTTCTAAAATGTGTTAAAAATTATTCTAAGCATAATTTAACTTATTTTTAATGACTCAGAAAAAAATATTAGTTTGGTGTTTGGTATTTTTAGGTTTTATTGAAGGATAAATGCCCTTAAACTCAATGTCCTCATGTTTTTTTGTGAGATGCTGTATCTGGTTTTTTTTTTTTTTTAATTTCTTTTCAGTGTTCCAGAATTCATTGTTTATGCACCACACCCAGTGCTCCATGCCCTCCTAATCCCCACCACCAGACTCACCCATCCCCCCCAACCCCTCCCCTCCAAAACCCTCAGTTTGTTTCTCAGAGACCACAGTTTCTCATGGTTCATCTCCCCTTCCAATTTCCCCCAACTCACTTCTCCTCTCCATCTCCCCATGTCCTTTATGTTATTCCTTAATGCTCCATAAATAAGCAAAACCGTATGATAGTTTTGTATCTTTTATGGTTGTCCTGCATTGTTAAGCCCAGTCAGGTGCCGACCTGACTTTACTTACACCTTCTGACCTTACCCTCCTAAAATACACGGACTCTAATCTACATTGGTCAAGAAACCAGGCTTTCAAACTTGTTGGACCTAAATTCAAAGCATGACTAAATAGAGGCTAAGTGGGAACCTGAAAAAAGCACATGGACTGTGTGTTAGTTATCAACCACCTTTATGTTTAATTTCAGATTTTTGTTCATATTCCAAAGATTAGATTTGTTAAATAAGTGACCAGTGGACAAGTGAAATAATAATAGTGAAATTATAGACAAGTGCTATAATTTAGATAAAGCACTCATATTTTACAAAAATAACATGTCATTAAATTTATGTTTCAGGTGTAAAAGATACTCTATATTTTATAACAATGATCTGCTGAGAACTATTACCAAATGCAGAAATCTAATGAGTTTTAAAGTCTCTGGTTTTCCTACAAAGGCTAACCTTGTCTAAGAATATAATAGTTCTTTTAGTCTTTCAGATGCCTGAAGCAATTAAAGGAAACAGTGTGTATTTGCTAATGCTGTTTATGTCCTTGGTGTTGCAATTTCATCATGGTTACTGGGAGGGATGAACTATGATTTTTTTTTTTTTTATGAAAAGTAATTTTTAGTTTTAGTGAAGGGGGATGACCAAATGTTTAATAGACTCTCTGAAGTGAACAAAATGGGACAATGCCCAGTTTAAGGCCACAAAACAAGACAGAGAAATGAACGTGGTTATGTCATTTCCAATGGAGTAGGTCTCTGAAAACAGTCCACTTTTCCATGCTGGTGTTGATTATAAACCGGAATTGCAACTTGCCAGATTTACATGTATCTGACTACTTATACACACAAGCCCAAAGACATAGTTTTATGTTATAGCACCCAAACATCTGCATTTACATTTACAGAATTGTTTTAAAAACCATTACTGGGAAAACTTGTTTGAATTGTCAGAGGATACTCAGTTATAGATTTTTAAATAAAACATTATTATGTATTCTGATTTTTAAAATATCCATGCACACACAAGGAAACAAAATTAAAAATGAAACTATTTTAGGAAAAATGTGTACTATTTATTAGGTAACTAAAGTTACTAAATCCCTACAAGACAAACTAGTTCTTAAAGAGAAGGCAGTTTGACCACTGTCATATTTAAACCTGCTATGCCACTGACTTCCCGAGATTTCATCTGATTTAACAAGCACATTTATATAGCACTTATTCTGTAAAAGAGATCATTCTAAGTACTTTACAAATATTAACTTATTAATCCTCCTAAGAATCCTAGGAAATATGTAATATTACTATCTTTGTATTATAGGAAGATCAACTGAAGCATGGACAAGTAACATGCCCAAAACAGGTTTCCACTTCAGCAATCTAGCTATACTCCTTCTGCTTAATCACTACTGAATGTTACCTCATTAATTTATATTCCCATAGTACCTTAGGCTAAGCCACCATTGTGAGACACACCCAGTATGCTAGCTACCCTAACTGGATCACAGGAGTCAGAATTCAATCACAGGCTACATTCCCACCAATCTCTTTACACAACAGACACAGTAGGCTCTTGCTTTCAGTCCAGCATTCAGTCTATACTTTCATCCTAATACCTCCTTTTGTCATTCTTTTAGGTTAAGAAGGGGTGAAGCACATGGGAAAGCATTTCTGGTTGATGAATTTCATTTGCATACTCTGAAAATCATTCAGCAAATATCTAATAATATAGAAACTCATATATCTCATAATATGAGATATATGATAATATGAGAAACTCAAATATCTAATAATATAGAAACTCATAACAGAAGGAGTTGTGGTCTCAAACCATTTGTTTCCTGAAGGTCCTTTGGTCTCTACACAAATTCATACTCACCCCTTCCCAGCAACCATCTCTGAATAAAAGGAGTATTGAGAAACACGTTATTTGTCAAACTACAATATCTGCGTAAAAACTTGCCTGTTCTTTTCACAATTTAGAAAGGTCACTTAGACCCAGCATTAACTGGCAAATTATATGTCAATCAATCAATCAAAACTTAAAATCTGCTTAATCAGGCAACTCTTCCCACCCCAAATGTGCAAGATACAAGACATATTCTAGTTAATAATATCATAATTTCCTTCAATTCCCATAGCCATTCATGCTAAGGCTGTTAATGACAAGCATTCTTTTTTTTTTTTTAAGATACTATTTATTTCAATTTCAAGTAGGTGGAGAGGCAGGCAGAGAGAGAGAGAGAGAGAGAGAGAGAAAGCAGGCTCCCCACTGAGCAGAGAGCCCAATGCGGGGCTCGATCCCAGGACCCTGAGATCATGACCTGAGCCAAAGGCAGAGGTTTAACCCACTGAGCCATCCAGGTGCCCCCATGCCAAGGCTGTTAAAAGCAAACTCTATGTGTTATTAAGTTTTACCTCTTTTTTTTTTTCTTTTTTACATCATGGCTATCATTTACTAATCCTCAGAGGATTGTTTAAACAAAAATAATCAATTTGACTTGGGACATTTTGATTTTGAAGTGTTTGTAAGAGACATCCATGAGGAATAGCTCTAAGGCATTTGGAATTGTTGGTCTTGAACTCACAAATTGAAGTAGCTTAGAAACATAAAGAGGGCACCTGGGTGGCTCAGTTGGTTAAGTGATTGCCTATGGCTCAGGTCATGATCCCAGAGTCCCGGGAGAAGGGAGTCTGTTTCACCCTCTGATCCTTTCCCCTATCATGCTCTCTCTCTCACGCTCTCTCTTTCAAGTAAACCAATAAAATCTTTAAAAAAAGAAAAAAAAAAGAAACTTAAAGAGTTTTCAATCATTTTCACATATTTAAACTGAAAAGTTCATTGGAGGCATTTTGACTCTTTCCACAAACAAATGAAACAGATATGGTGCATATATATGATGGAATATTAACATCTCCATCAGAAAGGATGAATACTCAACTTTTGTATCAACTTGGACAGGACTGGAGGAGATTATGCTCAGTGAAATAAGTCTAACAGAGAAAGTCAATTATCATAGGGTTTCACTTACACGTGGAGCATAAGGAATAACATGGAGGACACTGGGAGAAGAAAAGGAGAAGTGAGTTGGGGGAAATCCGAGGGAAAGAGAAACCATAAGAGACTGTGGACTCTGAGAAACACACTCAGGGTTTTGGAGGGGAGGGAGGGGAGGGGTTGGGTGAGCCTGGTGGTGGGTATTAAGGAGGGCACGTATTGCATGGAGCACTGGGTGAGTGCATAAACAATGAATTTTCGAACACTGAAAAAATAAAATTAAATTAAAAATAAAGTTCATTGGAAAAAATTAATTTGTAGCCAGATTACGAAGGCTCTTAGATAGTAATAGCAAGAAACTTATTTAATAAATGAGGGATAGGAGGCCTTTTCTCTTCCTGCAAAAACTGTCTGACTATATCAATACTTTCAAAAGACATCTAGTAGTTTTAAAAGGATGTAAAGAAGGGGCTATAGGAAAGTCTCAAAAAACATGAGGAAGTTTAGAATCAGAACCATGGAAGGGGAAATTGATAGTTACAAGTAAGAAGAGAGGAATGTAATGCCATTTATAAAAAAAGGGGGGGGGACAATTTTTTGGTTTTTAAAAAAGAAGGTTTTGCTGTTTTATTTAGTTTACTCAAGATAGAGAGGTAGAAGAAAGAAATCAAGGCAACATATCAGGATGTTGGACTGAATTTGAAAACCCAAGGATTTTTTGTGAGCATGGAGATGTCTAATATTTACTCTAAAGTGGTTTGTGTTGCTGGGATATTAATGTGGTGGATTTAGGTTTGTGATTGTTTATTTTGTTTGCTTCTCTGTGGAAATAAAGGAAATAGGCTGGGTTTGACAAAGGACGAGCACATAAGATATAGCACTGATAATCCATAAATCAAAATGAACCAACAAAATCCAGGCTTTGTCTGTATGTGGTTTAGGATTTGAGTCAGTTTCTTTCTGGTGTCTCAGAAGACAGCTTTCCTTGGAATACCTGGACTACTTGAGTTTTGGGGCAGAAGGACTATGTATGCTCTTGGCTCAAGCAAGAAGAGGGAGAAATATATACTATCCCACAGACTAATGGAACTCTCCAGCTAAGCTTGCCAAGCTGAGTACATAAACACCAGCTAGAGAGAATGTAAACCTGACACTAAACCTTAACTCTCTGACAAAAACATAAATTTAAATGTCCAAACACTGGCTGCTGTCAGTCCCATGACAAACCATTGTTTCCTTCTACAAGGAGAAATGCTGTTTCCAATCTTCAGGCTGTAGGTAAAACACTGCTAAGGTACCAGGTGACCTCTAGCTAGGCACAGCATTCAAGAAGAGAGATATAGAGGTGAATAACACATAGTCCTTATCCCTGTGAAGTACATGGTCCAGTGAGAGGAGAGGCCATTTCCCCATGTAATTAAAAAGCAGGCCAATGGTGAAGTTATGAGTTGAATGATACAGAACACCCCAGAAGACTAACTGACCCTTTGTGGGGTTACTATTTACTTCCCCTTACCCTACCAAGGCCTTCCCTTCCACATAGGACACACAAGCGATAAAGTTTTGACTCTCGAAGTTTCAGACATCAGACCTCTCTGGAGGATATTTTTGCAGTAGATTCACACATGTTAAGAGGCCAACATTGTCTCAGAGAGAAAAGGAACTGCAGCATTCTGCTAGCTGCATTAGATATGTTGGTTTATGTAATACTCCCAATATCTGTAGGAGACTGGTACTATTATGGCCACCTAAGAAATGAGGAAACAGAAGCACAAGTTCTGTACTAGTCAGAATTCAAACCGTTATCTGCCTGATTCCAAAAGTTCCCTTTCCTACTATGTCAAACTCAATTCTCCAAAGTGGGATTATCCTCATTATAGAAGACAGAACATATAACACTCACCCTAAATATATACCTAGATATATATCATCATTATATACAGATGCACAAACACATATATAAAGCATCATTAGTCATTAAGCAAATTCTAATTGAAAAGATAGTGTGATATCACTACACACATAGAATAACAACGGCAAAAAACAAAAACAAAACAAAACAAAACAAAAAGACAAAATACAAAAATCTGAAAAAGAAATCCAAAAATCCAAGTACTGATGAAGATTTAGAGCAGTTTTAATATTCATACTTTGCTGGTGGGAATACAATAATGGTTCAGCTACACTGAAAAAGCTTGGAAGTCTACTCTAATGTTAAATACACAATTATACCATCCACTAACCCCACTTCTAGGTATTTTCTATATGGTAAATGAAAACATTTGTCTACAGACATATATGTGAATGTTTATAGTAGCTTTCTTCATAATAACTAAAAATTAGGAGTAACTCAAAATGCATCTATTAGCGAGTGAACAAGTTGTGATATACCCATACAATAGTGAATGCATGTATATATCCATACAATGGAATCATACTCAAACATAGTAGGGAATAAACTATCGATACATGTAAAAACATGGGTGAATCTCAAAATCATCATGTTAATGGAAAGAAGCTAGACACAAAAAGAAATAGGAATCAGATCAGTGGCAGTAGAAAGAAGAGAACTGACCACAAAGGAGCATAAGAAAACTTTTTGGAGAGATAAAAATATTATATATCTTGATTTCAGCCATAGCTACATGATTGCTCACATTTGTAAAAACTTGTACTATTCACTAAAAAAGCATGGATTTTGCTTTACATAAAATATACCTTATTTAAAAATGCATCAAGCTATATACCTATAAAAAGTGAATTTCTCTCCGTGTAAATTAATCTCACTGATCCTTAATTTAACATGGAGCTAACTCCCCCACCGCTTCCCCTACAAATGCATGAAGGTCTTTCTAGAAAAACGTATTTTAATACAAAATCAAATGTGCATGTTGTAATCTCTTTAAGCCATTCCTGTTTTGCCCTTTTTTACAAATCCCACCCACAAGGTACCATCCTTTATGGAAGATTTTGTAATGAGTAAGGATGCCAGAAAACAATAAGATAGTAATTTGTTCCATCCACCATCGCCCTGTTACAGATGCAGACAAAGCATGTGAGTGTGAAAGGATTTGAGCCTGTTTCTAAGATTAATGGAAACCCAGATGGGGGACTCCTGAGGAACTAACAGCTTCATCTGAAATCCAGTGGAAAACAATTGTCTTAGAGTCATGTGAAATGCTATAAAAGTTAAAACTTATAACTAAGTCCTACTGCCCTCCAGCACCACTTGACAGCCCTGTGGGGTCTGAGAGCAGAGGCCTGAGAACAGAGATTTATGCCACAAATTAAGCTCCTAAAACCCCAGTGGAATATTTTCTTAGCCCCTTGGCCATATGTAAGTGTACTGCTAACCATCACTACAAGAGAACATTCTGAAAATGAGGTGGAATGGGGTGCAGGACAGGGAGTATTTAATTGGAAAAAAAAAAAAACTTTGTAAAAATAAAAATAAAAATTTAAGAGCTATTTTGCAATTCCTTAAAACTTGCCTCATGTTCCAATGTCTAAACATGCTTGGGGCCATCATTTAAATTATTTTTCTCAACCAGTGGGGTGTACTTTTTAAATTACTGAAGATAGTCGTGTTTTTAATCTGTGAAAAATGCAGGACTTTTTCTGAAAATTTCTACTTGCCTTACCTATTACTCATTTTCTAAGTCAGCTAAGACTTTATTATAAATAAAAAAAGACACCGAGGAAACTTAAAATGAAGAACAGGACAGAACCAAAAATGTTGTGCCAAATGTGTCTTAAAAGAACCACATATGGTATCCAATATTATTGATCAGTTCATGCATTTTCAATTCAATATAATGTTTTCCTCTGTGCTCAAAAGTTGTTCAACAACGTAAGCTAGCAAGAGGAAACACTTATTTAGAGCCCATTTGAAGAGGAAGAATCATAAACGGCAAATAAACAGGCAGATGCAAGGTATATAACCATTCTTCTACATTTGGAAGTATATATCAATATAAAAAGGCTTCCTCTCTACTCCTAAGGGTAAAAGTTCAAAATACAGGCTTTTCTGAAATATTTATCTAATTTCTCATCACCTGGCTAAAGTCAAATGCTAACCACACAGATAATTGTTTCATTAAAAAATGTAGTTCTGGGGTGCCTGGGTGCCTTGGCCATTAGGCGTTTGCCTTCAGCTTAGATCATGATCCCAGACTTCTGGGATCAAGCCTTGTTTCCTGGGGCCCCCTGCTCAGCGGGAAGCCTGCTTCTCCCTCTCACACTCCCCCAGCTTTTGTCCCCTCTCTCCCTGTCTCTTTCTCTGTCAATAAGTAAGTAAAATCTTAAAAATATATAAAGTAAAATAAAAAGAAAACAAAAAATGTAGTTCTAGCAGATAAATCATTCAGATATATGTACACACACTTACGTCCCCGTTGGCTACACATATATGCAAAACAAAAGTAACAACAACAACAAAAAAAGCTAAACACAGAAAAAGTAGAATGGGTATGACAAGAAATTCCCACTGCAATTGGTTCCTAACTCTCCACCCTTGGTAAATATTACAGGATAAATTCATATGAATGGCGTAAGAAGTCAAACACCCCGTGAACACATACAATACAAAGACTAATATAGCTGGCCCTTAACATGGGCTTGACCCATGAATATCCACTTCCGTGTGGAATTTAGATAAAGTGCTGTCCATGTATTTTCTGTTATGATTTTCTCAATAACACTTTCTTTTTTCCAGCTTACCCAACTGTAAGAATCCAGTACAAAACATATATAACAAAGAAAAAATGTGTTAATCCACTGTTATCAGAAAGGATTCCGGTCGACAGTAGATTAGATTAGATAGTTTATCAGGAGTCAGAGGTTATACAGGGATTTTCCACCACTGGCAGGGGAGTGTGGTTTGGCCCATTGTGTTTTCTTTGAGTGCAGAAGCAAAAAGGTTTCAGAGGAGGAGGAGAAGAAGAAGAAGAAGACGACGACGACGACGACGACGACGGAAGAAGGAAGAAGAATGGGATGGGTACTTTTCTTTGTGCACCTTGTTTCTCGGACTCACCTTGTTCACTTTGGCTTACCTCGGTCCTGAAACTTGAAGTGTACCCTCTTCAATCATTTTCATTTCTTCTCCAACTTTGTATATCCCATCTCATTGTACAGATCGGTAAGTTATGATCAAGAAGTGCCACGTGCTTTTCAAGATACCTAGTGTTTTCTAAAAGCCCCTTTGAAGAGGTCCAGTGTGTACAGAGGTAGTGGAGGCGTGGCTGAGGTACGCTCACAGGACGCTCCTTTTGTCGCGGCTGCTCAGTCTACACTTCCCGCCAATTGTCTGGGCATTTCTGTCCCAGAATGTGAATTTGGTGTTATCCAAGAGTTTCGAGAAGAGACCAGAACTACACAAAATGCCTCCTCCACAGCCTACGGCCCAGAGCAGGATGTGGATCAGGAGTGTTCCTGGGCTCCAAACAGTGCTTCAGCGCCACCCATGACGGCTTCGAGGTACCCGCGCGGTCCCCTTCGCCAGGGACTCAGAGGCACGGTGCGGCGCTGGAGATGTGGGCTCCCACCAAAAACAGTGCCACAGAAGCTTCCGTGAAATCTGTGGCATAAATCTGTTTCTCATGACCCTGCTCTCAGACCCCCCGAGTCCACGAGCGTCGAGTTTCATCCAGCGAGGTGTGGCCCCTGCCTCGCTCCGCAGCCTGCGGAAGCCTGTCCGCAGGGCCAGTGGAGCTGGCCTGGCTCCGCAGCCTGAACACAAAGCCTCCACGCACAAGCTGGGCGAAACGAGGGCCGGTCCAGCCGATGTGATGTAAACGTGGCCCCGCCTGATGCCAAGTCACCAAAAAAGAAGCGATCCAAGGAGCAGGTCCTGGCCCGGCCACTCCAAAGACCCGCCACACAAACCCATCCCCACATCCCAGCAGGCCCTTCGCGCCCAGCATCCCGGCAGGCACGGCGCGCCCAGCATCCCGGCAGACACCGCGCGCCCAGCATCCCGGCAGGCACCGCGCTCCGGCCCACGCTCTCTTCTCTGGGGCTGCCAGGTGCATGGGAGCTGTACTTCCCTTTGACCTTCCCCTCTGTCGGTGCAGCCTGCTCGCAGGACGTCAGCTCTCCCATGGGATGAGCCAGGACATCTAGAAGTGAACTTGGGCACCTCAGGAGCTCTGGAGGCCGCATATTTAAATAAAGGTTGGTTTTCCTCCTCCCTGCCTAGCTCTGCGAGCTTGGCTTCATCTCACGGTCGCTCCAGTTTTCTTCTTGAACCCTGGATTATCCTGATCTTAACAGTGCCCGGAAGGATAAGCAGACGTTTCAAGGTGGTAGCTGGTGTCTGAACTGGGGCAAAGCTAAGACCTTGATTTACTTCCACCAACCCACGTGGTAGAAACAACCGCTTGTCCAGGACTGAATGCAGTGCGTATATATTCATTCTGTGTCCATCCCATTCTCCCAACTGAAGAAAGCAGCCCAGACTGTCAGTGAGGGAATGAGTGAGGGCATAATGGTGCGTTTTATTGACAGTCCTTACTTCACATATCACTTATAAATTGCTTGTGTTTTATCTGAAAATGAATGCAAAATGAGACAGAAAACCCCTGCAGAGTGGTGTCCAGCCTCTGTGGAATCACTGTGCCATCAGTAAAAATCCTAATCGACTTGGTATTTTTTTTTTCATCGATTCCCTCCATAGTTGCTAATTCACAGTAATTACACGAAGAACATAGTTTTACTTGGGTTAAAACAACTAAAAATGGGGCACCTAGGCGTGTCAGTTGTTCAGCGCCTGCCTTTAGCTAGGTCATGATCTCGGGGTCCTGGGATCTACTCCAGCATTGGGCTCCCTGCTCTGTGGGGAGCCTTCTTCTCCCTCAGCCTCTCTCTTTCTCTGTCTCATGAATAAATAAATAAAATCTTTAAAAAACGTAAAAGCAAAAACAACTAAAAATGTAAAGATTTTCTCCTCAGTTATTCTCCCAGAAGAAAGAAATTTGTTTCTCTGGAGTTGGCAATAATTTTAATGTGTTTAATAAGACTTTATGTCTTAACTTTGGAGGGAGACACAAATCTTCAGTATTTAATTTCTTACTTGATGCAGGTTTTTTTTCTTTAATATAATTTCTGATAGTTTTGTTTTTGTTTCTGCTTGAACACCAAATGCCAATGGTAGGGAAGTGGTGATGGAGTTGATGGGTCAAACCTGGGGTAGCCTGAGGGATAAATAATCATTATCAAGGAGAGAGAAGATGGTAGCTGGGAATTAAAAAAAAAATTAAAAAAATACCCCAGGGGCGCCTGGGTGGCTCAGTGGGTTAAGCCACTGCCTTCGGCTCAGATCATGATCTCAGGGTCCTGGGATCAAGTCCCGCATCGGGCTCTCTGCTCAGCGGGGAGCCTGCTTCCTCCTTTCTCTCTGCCTGCCTCTCTGCCTGCTTGTGATCTCCGTCTGTCAAATAAATAAATAAAATCTTAAAAAAAAAAAAAAACCCAAATTGCTTCAGATATGAAGAGCAGGGCAAGGACTGAAATAATAGCTAAGATCAAAGGTAATAAGAATAGGAAATGGGAAATCAAAATGTCTTATTTTAGTTCATCACCTGGCCTCTACTGAAGGCCTATATGAAAGGTATAAGGACTGATGTTGAACTGAAGGCTAAAAAGAATGCATGCTACCTCAAGGCATCAGCCTTTGCTTTATAGATTTGACACCTCTGTTGCCAACATAGGGGCTTCTGATTTCTTTCTTACAATATTTTTCCATTTTTCCTAGTTTTGCCACAGAGTCTATCCTATTAATATGTGAATATTTCAAATACCAAGGATCATCTAGCATCTCTTCTTTTAGTATTCTTCAGTAAAAACCAGGTTCATCAGACATATCAATTCCAAAAAAATATCTGTAGAACTTTTACTATTTTGTTGTCCTTTTTCAGTGTTTCAAAGATTCCTTAAAAGCACAGCCCCAAATTTCACAAAGTGCTTTAAATGAGTCTTGAAAACCATAAGCTCCAGGAGTTCTATTATCTGGACTGTAAATTTATATTAATATTAAAAGTATATGCAATTATGTTCACTTGCTTAACAATTGTACCATATTATTAGCTCACATCAGCTTGAGAGAAAAATATGTGTGGCAAACTGATCAAGCAAGTCTTAAATTGGAACTTTGTGGAGGAAGGTGAATTACAACCTAAGATATAGGATGGGACACTGAACTGCAATTCTCAGAAGTGCTATAGATAGTTCCTGAGCAGTATTCATAACTTCAGCTGAGCTTGTCGGGAATCATGTGAGTACTCAGTCACTCTGGAGTAAGAGTACACCTTAACAACTGGACAGAGCAAGGCTACCACAGAAAGTATCTGATTTGTTTAAATATCTTGATTTCCTTGAGTCCTCCGACCAATTCTGACTCCAATGTTTCCCATTTCCTTCTGACTTCATAATTCCCCTGAGACCTCAACTTGTAATGACACTGTTTTCTTTGGTTCATCTCTGTTGCCTGCTGGCCTGGCTCTTTGCTCTTCTATTCAACTTCAAAATTCACCCCTTATTCTCTTGGCTACCCCTCCCCACTTGTGATATCTAGGCCTGTGCTACTGATTCCATCTTCTTTTAGAAACACTTTAGCCTCCTTCTTTATCAGTGCATGGCATTTACCTTCTGCACCTATTTAACCTCACAGAGTCTAAATTATCTTTTGAGGTTTTGACATGAACCAGTCAGCATGTGGCATTTGATTAATATAGTCAGTTTTACATAAGTGAAGTCCATACATGGATAGCACAAAAGTTTGGTGGGATGAATCTTAGGGATGTAGAACTGCAGTGGAAAAGGAGATGAGCTCTGTCTTAAAGAGATCTAGTGTACAAAGCGGATTGTGCATTAAAAATACAATGATGTGTTAAACAGTATATTAAAAAGGTTGTTGACAAATAAGAAAAGTAAAGTAAATGATGTTGTTAGAGATACCACAGAGTGCTCAGAGAAAGAGAGGATACAACTGATGCTTTCCTAATATAGATTATAACTCAAGAATTCAGACTATTAGTGTCAGAAGCCTTATCTTTCTCATCTTTGAATCCCCCTTAGATTCTAGCAAAATGCTTTTTGAATTGAAATTAGTCTTCTGTTGGCAGTGTCTTTCTTCTAAATGCTGAACAGTTAATACATTCTTGATGTACCCGGAAGACTCTTTTATGACTGAAGAGCCAGAAGAATCCACAGGGGAATGGTTACTCTGGCCTTTAATCCTGTCAGCAAAATGGGGATAGGAGAGTTAACATTCATCAAACTCTTCCAAGAATTCTGTAGCCATCATCTCCTTGAGGCTTCTTAAGATCCAATTCATGGAGGATTTATTAGCCCCATTTTTCAGATGGAGAAATAATGACTCAGAAATTAATAACTATACGATAGGCAGTAGTTATTAATGCAGGAACTTAGAAACTCAGAGTTTATACTCTATGGGATACAGTGTGCTGTCCTTCAGTGGCTGGTGATTAGAAAATGGGGAGAACCTTGGGAGATAAATGTCATTCCAGTGAGAAGATAGCAGAAAGATTATTTGGAGTATGTGGCTTCTGGGAAGAAGATTTTCTTATGAACTGAGATTTCAAAAAAAATGTGTACTTAACCACAAAGGAAAACTAAAGAGTTCCATGTATCCCTAAGGAAGGTACCAGGAAAAGCTCAGAATAAATACATATTTATACAACTATTAAATACAACCAAATAAATATATAAATACAATTTTTTAGCACATGTTTTGTATAGGAAAGTGGGCAAAGCATGGATAGCCCTGTTATTTAGAGAATGTATAATATAACACAATTTAAAGATAAGATAATATGGTTTGTTTTTATCTTTGTCACTGATTAAAATGAAGTATTATTATTATTGCAAAGTACATTGCAAGCACTGTTAAGCTATTGCAATTCAGGGTAGAAAAGTAGGATCAGCAGCATTAAGAAAAGTCTTGGTAAGTTTTTCAATCAAGTGTGAATAAAACCTGTATATGTGATTATGAAGTCATTCTCACTATAAAAGGACATGACATGGAGAACTGAGAGTGGGCCATAGAGCAAAGAGGGGAAATGTTGTACTTAAGGAATGGAACCCCCAGCTGTACTTAAGAGAGGGAGGTGGGACAGAGTTGGAACTGTGTCTTCTTTTTTTTGTAATTTTCCAACACTAAGCCTAGCATCTAGTGGCATTTAGTAAATGTCTTTTTAGTTCTAAATGGGGGTAGTTTTCCAATTTAAAACATGTGAAACAAGTATAATATCATATAGTTGACAAGGTGTATAGAATACTTCCAGTTTATCAGAGAGATGCATTATCAAACTAACATATCAGGGTAAACCCCAAGTGTTACTATTATTATCACAATAGTATATTTTCAGTCCAGCTAGTATTTCCCATGGTTGTCATTTTCCAGATGCTGCATGAGGCACTGAGATGTAGTGGTAAATTAAGTACTATGTATTTTCAAGTTTCCCACTGTTCTAAGCTAATAACAACCAGGCTGTAACTTAACAGAGAGCTTGGTCTTTAGGAAAACATGTTCATGAAGAGGCAGGACAGGTGTCCCAGGCAATCGCCAACCTACTTATTGACAAAGGTATGGATTATTATGATATAAAGGGAGAGGCAAATGTGGATTTCAACTGTGAATCCATTAAAACACCAGAATCCTGGGCCTTGGAGCTGCACATATTGCATGAAACAAGGCAGATAAAAGCAAAGAAAGATAATATTGCCTGTTTATTCTGTACCACCCACTGTTCTAAGAATTTATATGCAGTGTCTCATGTAAGGCTCACAACAACAAGGTAGGTACATTGTTTTCAGTCTACAAATGAGGAAGCTGGGAAATAGGAAAACGAAATACTTTGCCCAGTATTACAAATACAGTAAGTGGTAGCACCTGGTTTTGAATCTAGGCAGCTTTGCTATATCCCCATAATCTTACCTTTGACACTAAACCAAAATATAGTCATGTGCTAAATTAGGAGAGCCAAAGAAAAAATGGTGAGCTTCTCTCACTATAGACATTCTATCTCTCTCTCTTTTTTTTTTTTTCATCATCCATTCTCTGTTCTAGGTACTTAGAACTCTGCTAAGAGCTCTGAGCCAAAGGAATATAGTCTAATCTTAATCATAATACAGTATTAGGGGTCTAATGTTAGCTCTTCCCCTCAGAGTCTTGTTTTTTAAAAAAAGGATATCAAGGAGAGGGTAATGTATGACACACAGGAAGAGTCTTTAATAATGAAAATTTAAGGGATGATAGAGAGTCTGGTGGACCTGAGAGGCTGTAGCTCACTTTCCTGGGAGTACTATTTACTCTCTTACCTGAGAATAGTCAATAGAGTAAGAAGTAGAGTTGCAGAATATTTAGAAGATCCTTTTTTTTTTTTTTTTTTTTTTTGACAGAGAGAGATCACAAGTAGGCAGAGAGGCAAGCAGAGAGATAGAGAGAGCGAGAGGGAGGAGGACGCAGGCCAGGCTCCCTGCCCAGCAGAGAGCCCGATGCAGAACTCGATCCCAGGACCCTGAGATCATGACCTGAGCTGAAGTCAGAAGCTTAACCCACTGAGCCACCCAGGCAGCCCCTAGAAGATCCTTCTTTAAAAGATGAGCTTTGAAACAGGTCATGAAAGAAGCAATAGATGTGGATTCTCAGAGCAGGAGAGCTGGAAGCCATCCTGACCACAGGAAGAGCAAGAACAGAGGCAATGGAGAGGAAGGTTTCTGAAATACAAACAATCCCAGAATCAGTGAGTACATTCTGAAACGTGTTTTCTGAAAAGACAGTAGGTGAATACTTATTTCTTTCCACTAGCTTACCTTTTAAAATTGCTTTCTGTATACAAAAAGCCAATTGTTAGCAGGTTGATACAGGATCACAATTAGTTTTCAGTATTTTTGCTCTGGAAACATATGTTCTATCTTTTGCTTTTAAAACAGAATATTTTTTGTGGAAGGTCTATATTGGACTCAACCCAAAGGGACTTCTTTATTAAAATCCCCAAATTTCTATCATACAGTTTAATTTTGAGACAAACTCTTTACATTAGCATGACCTGTGGAATTTTAATAACCTTTATTTTTAGGAGAATTTCGTAGCCTCATGAGATAATTATAGTGTATGCTTAATTTGAGAAATAAAATACTCCGTGATAACTGCACATGTATATAAGAAGCTGTGGTGGTTTTCCAAGTTCTTTATCCAGTCTCCCTCTTAGTAAAATGATAAGACCCTCTTGTGACTCATTCTTTTTCCTTATTTTTCAATTCTCTAACTTCCTGGAAGCTCCTCTGTTCTGGTGGTCGGATAGAGAAGCATTCACCCAGAAAATGAACTTGAAAGACTCTCCCATGAGTTCTTGGTTCACTGTTTTGTTTTGTTTTTCCCATGTACTTTGCCTTGAAAGAAAGGCCAGAATGAATAAGACAAGCAATAGACGAAACTAATTTTGCTGTGTTTGTCTAGAACATCACAGGCTGGAAAATTAGTAAATGAAGGGATTTAAAAAAATTTTTTTTTTAGAATTGTTCTTAAAGTATACATCTGTATATCATTCCAAATGTGTGTGGTAGGTTTGGGAGAGAAATTAAGACTACTTTTCCACTTAATCAAAATAGTAATACCAGTATGTCAATGTTTACTCCTAGTGAAGTAAAAACTTGCTTAGAACTACTTTAAGGAGTGTTCTTCTTAACAGTCATGGGTGAAGCCATATGAAATATCTGTTTTTCTAGATCAAAACTAATTGAATATTGGAAATTTCATATAGTCCATTCCATAGATACATTAACTAGTTAATTCCTTCAACATTCAAGGGATAGATATAGGATGCTGTCCCTTATTCTTATAAGAAAATGTGATAGTTTCTTAAATAAAATAACACTCCATGAAGACAATTTCAAAATATAACCTCAAGTTCCAAATTGTAATGCCTCCAGCTTTTCTTTTCTTTTTCCAGGTAGCTCTGGGCATTCTGGGTCTTTTGTGGGTCCATACATCTTTTGAGATTATTTGTTCTAGTTCTGTGAAAAATGCTATTGGTGTTTGATAGATATTGCATTAAATGTATACGTTGCTTTGGGTAGTATAGGAATTTTAACAATATTTGTTCTTCCAATGCATGAGTATGGAATATATTTCCACTTCTTTGTATTCTCTTCAATTTCTTTCCTCAGTGTTTTGTAGTTTTCAAGATATATTACAAAGCAATAGTGATCAAATAGTATGGTACTGGCACAAAGTAGACGCATAGATCAATGGAACAGAATAGAAAACCCAGGAATAAACCCACAACTATATGATCTATTAATCTTCAGCAAAACAAGGAAAAATATCCAATGGGAAAAAGATAGTCTCTTCAACAGATGGTGTTGGGGCAACTGGATAGCAACATACAAAACAATGAAACTGGACCACTTTCTCACACCATACACAAAAATATACTCAAGTGGATTAGAGAACTAAATATGACAAATTAACCTACAACCTACAGAGTGGGAGAAAATATTTGCCAACAGCATACGTGGTAAAGGGTTTGTATACAAACCTATAAAGAACTTACAAAACTCAACCCTCAAAAAACAAGTAATCCAGTTAAAAAATGGGCAGAATACATGAATAGACACTTTTCCAAAGAAGACATACAGATGGCCAACAGACACATGAAAAGATGCTCAACATCACTGATCATCAGGGAAATACAAATCAATATAATTAGATATCACCTCACACCTGTCAGAATGGCTGTAATTAACACAAGAAACAACAGGTGTTGGCAAGGATGTGGACAAAAAGGAATACTCTTACAAGGTTGGTGGGAATGCAAACTGATGCAACCACACTGGAAAACAGTATGGAGTTTCCTCAAAAAGTTAAAAATAGGACTACCCTATCATCCAGCAATTTCTCTAGTAGGTATTTCCCCCAAAGAAAACAAAAGTACTAATTCAGAGGGATACATGCACCCTAATGTTTATTGCGGCATTGTCTGCCATAGCCAAACTCTGAAACAGCCCAAGTGTTTTGGGGCTGTTATTGCTCAGCCATCAAAAAGAAGAAACTCTTGCTATTAGCAACAATGTAGATGGAGTTAGAGAGTATTATATATGCTAAACAAAGTAAGTCGGTCAGAGAAAGACAAATGCCATGTGGATTTCACTCATACATGGAAGAAAACAAGCAAAGCAGATTAAAAATAATAGAGTAGCAAGCCAAGAAACAGACTCTTAACTATAAAGAACAAACTGATGGTTAAAAAAGGGGAGATGGACGGAAGGATGGGTTAAATAGGTGATGGAGATGAAGGAGGGTCCTTGTGATAAGCACTGGGTGTTGTGTGGAAGTGCTGAATCACTATATTGTACACCTGAAACTGATTTTACACTGTATGTTAGCTAGCTGGAACTTAAATAAAAACTTCAAAGTTTTTTGAACTATAAGTTTCACTTATAGAAGTAGATAAGAAAGCCTTAAATAAAAAATGAAGAGGTAAATTTAAAAAATGAATGAATGATCCACCATTATCAAGTAAGATATATCCAGTAATACAGATATTTAAATATAGGATACCCTATCAGTATAACATAATCTGCATAATGTTACTATAGATGTCTTGAAAAATTACATATACATTCTTTAAAAACATGGATTTCAGGTAACTATAAAAGCATTTTGACCTTGTTTTTTAGTAAAAGCAACACTATCTTTTATAAACTGATAGCCAAGCATTTGTCCAAATATGTCCAAATTGTGGACAAATATTAAAGTTTTTCAACATAGGAGGAAATGCATCTATTAGGAAAACCTGGGGAGGGCACTTGGGTGGCTCAGTTGGTTAAGTGACTGCCTTCGGCTCAGGTCATGATTCTGAAGTCCTGGGATCCAGGCCCACAGCGGGCTCACAGCTCCATCAGGAGTCTACTTCTCCTCCTGACCTTCTCCCATTTCATGCTCTCACTCACTCTTTCTCTCCCTCAAATAAATAAATTAAATCTTAAAAGAAAAAAAGAAAGAAATAAAGAAAAACCTGGGGTAGATTTTAGTGTCTGTCATGATAGCAAACGAACATAAACCTCAGATTTCCTACTCAACCCTGTAAATGCTACATATGTACTGATGCCATGGAAACAGGAGTCATAGTGTTACATCCTGAGAAACCTCAGGAAAAGAGGGTAGGATTGATTGAAGGGTGATGTGGCAACCCAGAGGGAAGAAATTCTAGGGGTCACGGCAGGGTAAGTCTTTTTCACGGCATGCATGTGTGTGTTTTTGCAGACCCCGGTGCTGTGCACATTACTGGGTGAAACGATTGTCCTCTCCCATTTCACCGTGACACAGAAAGTAGGCCACATTTGCCAAGAGCAGTTCAGGGATTGTTCTCTACAATGTTTGAGATTAGTGAGTGGATTACAGTAAGTAGCCCAGCAAACTCTTGCATATTCCTTCCTTCATACCTCCCTTTATCCTCCTTTGGACTCCAGGGTCTGAGCAATTATAAGCATGGGAAATAGCTTTAGGGACGAGGCAGTACCCAGGTAGGAATACAGGGAGATTTTCTGTGGTCAGGGCCATTTGTTGAGGGTTTGTTGAGGGCCATTTGAGGGTTAACCAAGAACAATGAAACCCAGGCTGTCAGGACAAAGGCTTTACATTTATCAGAAGCGGCATGTTAGTGTCTGGATTTCAGTCTCTCCCTATGGCTGTATATTGTTGGGTAAGGAATATGAGATCCTAGGGAAGAATAAAATCTCTGAGGAATATAACTCCTTTAAGAGAAAGACAAAAATCTAAAAACCTATATACCACAAGAAGTAGATATGTCTAGATAAGATAACTTTTTAAAATCAGCACATTAAGTTTAACAAAGAGGTAAGAAAAAATACTGGTAAAAGGAGCCAGAAGTTTTTATCAAGAACCAATAGTAAAAATTAAGTATGAAATGGCATAGTAGATTAAAAACTCAATAAAAAGTTATTGAATAGTAGAATGGAAACAGCCACAGAATGAATAGGTTTCTGTAAAATCAGATGGATAAATTACTATAAGTTACTATAGGATAAAGAAATGAACTTTTTTTTTAATTTAAGAGGTATAAAGGTAGAATTGTCAGTATGTAAATATTAAGATTCTTGAAATGAGATATAAAAAAAAGTGGAAAGAAGGAAATAATTGTTAAGCTAATCATAGAGGTTTTACCATAGTTTAAGAAAAAAGAAATGCCTCAGGCTAAAGCGACATTAAGTGTGAAAGAATATTTCTAAGGGGGAAAAACAACCAAGGTCAAGATCTATTAAAATGAAACTTTGCAGAAATGTCTGTTCATGTCCTCTGCCCATTTCTTGATTGGATTATTTGTTCTTTGGGTGTTGAGTTTGCTAAGTTCTTTGGAAAACATCATGGAGGTTCCTCAAAATGTTGAAAATAGAACTGCCCTATGACCCAGCAATTGCACTATTGGGTATTTACCCTAAAGATACAAACGTAGTGATCCAAAGGGGCACGTGCACCCGAATGTTTATAGCAGCAATGTCCACAATAGCCAAACTATGGAAAGAACCTAGATGTCCATCAACAGATGAATGGATCAAGAAGATGCTAAGTTCTTTATAGATTCTGGACACTAGTCCTTTATCTGATATGTCGTTTGCAAATATCTTCTCCCATTCTGTCAGTTGTCTTTTGATTTTGTTAACTGTTTCCTTTGCTGTGCAAAAGCTTTTGATCTTGATGAAATCCCAATAGTTCATTTTTGCCCTTGCTTCCCTTGCCTTTGGCGTTGTTCCTAGGAAGATGTTGCTGCGGCTGAGGTCGAAGAGGTTGCTGCCTGTGTTCTCCTCAAGGATTTTGATGGATTCCTTTCGCACATTGAGGTCCTTCATCCATTTTGAGTCTATTTTTGTGTGTGGTGTAAGGAAGTGGTCCAATTTCATTTTTCTGCATGTGGCTGTCCAATTTTCCCAGCACCATTTATTGAAGAGGCTGTCATTTTTCCATTGGACATTCTTTCCTGCTTTGTCGAAGATTAGTTGACTGTAGAGTTGAGGGTCTATTTCTGGGCTCTCTATTCTGTTCCATTGATCTATGTGTCTGTCCAGATGGCCAACAGACACATGAAAAAGTGCTCCATATCACTCGGCATCAGGGAAATACAAATCAAAACCACAATGAGATATCACCTCACACCAGTCAGAATGGCTAAAATCAACAAGTCACGAAATGACAGATGCTGGCGAGGATGCGGAGAAAGGGGAACCCTCCTACACTGTTGGTGGGAATGCAAGCTGGTGCAGCCACTCTGGAAAACAGCATGGAGGTTCCTCAGAATGTTGAAAATAGAACTGCCCTATGACCCAGCAATTGCACTATTGGGTATTTACCCTAAAGATACAAACGTAGTGATCCAAAGGGGCACGTGCACCCGAATGTTTATAGCAGCAATGTCCACAATAGCCAAACTATGGAAAGAACCTAGATGTCCATCAACAGATGAATGGATCAAGAAAATGTGGTATATATACACAGTGGAATACTATGCAGCCATCAAAAGAAATGAAATCTTGCCATTTGCGTAAGCATGGATGGAACTAGAGCGTATCATGCTTAGTGAAATAAGTCATGCAGAGAAAGACAACTGTCATATGATCTCCCTGATATGAGGAAGTGGTGATGCAACACGGGGGCTTAAGTGGGTAGGAGAAGAATCAATGAAACAAGATGGGATTGGGAGGGAGACAAACCATAAGTGACTCTTAATCTCACAAAACAAACTGAGGGTTGCTGGGGGGAGGGGGTTTGGGAGAAGGGGGTGGGATTATGGACATTGGGGAGGGTATGTGCTTTGGTGAGTGCTGTGAAGTGTGTAAACCTGGTGATTCACAGACCTGTACCCATGGGGATAAAAATATATGTTTATAAAAAATAAAAAAAAAAAATGAAACTTTGGATCATCAAAACCAAAGATCAAAATACAAAAAAGAAAGCAAAGTTATAGAATAAGGCTACAATGATGTGTTTTTAACTGATAGATACAAGGGGAATCTATACCCAACAAAAGAGTTTCCATATTATATTTGAAGACATGTAATCCTCCCTCCACATATCCAAACTGTGTATCTGAAAAAAGAATCGGCATCTGTTTTCTAACCTCAAGACAATAAAATTGGAAATCAATAAACAAATAATAGCTTAAAAACTAAAAATTATGCTATTTAATAATATTTGTGTTAAAGAAGCCATAAAAAAAGACAAAATTCTTAGGACTGAATGAAAAAGCATGTCAAAATTTTATAAATACAGCTAAAGAAACAGAAAAACTGAAAGACTTAAGTACATTATCAAAAAGGAAGAAATACAGAAAGCTAATGAGCAAAGCTTTCAACTCAATATGAGGAGTTGTTTCAAAATAAACTCAAAGAGATAAGAAAAACTATTAAAGATAATGAGAGAAATTAATGACAGAGAATAAAAGCAATAGGGAAGACTAAAGAAAAATCCGGTTTTTTTAAGATAAATGGGAGAAAAATATGGCACTGAGAAAAAAAAGTAAAAGGTAGAATTAAAAATATAAACACAAAGTACATCAAATTCTATAATAACCTTCTAATCTGAACTTTTTGATACATACACCTGTGTTTTTCTTTTACATTTCTATTTTTTTAATTTCTTTTTTGTAAATTTTAGTTTAGTTTAGTCTAGTTTATTCCTTTTTATTTTTATTTTCTAATATTCATATAGAGTTAAACTTCAAAATAATCCCCTTTCCCCAATCAATACTACCCCTAGAGGTAAACCAATTTTTAATCCTGCTTTATCTTAGGAAAGTTGAGTCCTTTAACAAAGATATCAAGATACATCCAGGAAGAATCAAAGCAACCTTCCTTGCTCACACTGAGAATTTATAACCACTCTCTCATCTTTTTCTTCCACCACTGTTTCTGTGTTTTTGTGTTTGTCCTGATAGTATATAAATCTTATACTTGGGGTTCTTTTTGATGAGGTTCTTCCTTTATTTGTATATATATATTTTTTTTCTTGTGTCATATACTTTTATCAGTCTTTTTGTTTGTCTGTTTTGGTTTGTATATTTCATAAATCCTACTTTGGGGCCCTTTTGGGCTGAACCTTCTCTTTCATCTTCCCTTTCTTTCCTGTCTCTCTCTCTCTCTTTTTCTTTTCTTTTGTCTCTCATTTGGGTGGGTAATCCTGATTGCTCAGAAGTGTTCCAGGTTGCACCTTGACTGCACCCCGGTTGATACATCCAGCTACATCTGTTCAGTCATCTCTCACCAAAATGACTAGGAGGAGGAATGCCCAACAGAAGAAGAACACAGAGGATGGACCTTCTGCAACAGAGCTAATGGCTATCAACATAGACAATATGTCGGAAAGAGAATTCAGGCTAACAATTATCCAAGCCATAGCTAGGTTGGAGAAAGCCATGGATGGCCAAGTGGAATTAATTAGGGCCGAACTGAAAGCGACCAGACAGGATGTTCACAATGTTAGGGCTGAGCTGAAAGCTAGCAGGGATGAGCTTTACAATGCTCTCAATGAGTTCCAATCTAATCTAAATTCTCTCAAAGCTAGAGTAACTGAGACAGAAGATTGAATTAGTGATCTGGAGGACAAACAGATAGAGAGAAAGGATCAGGAGGAAGCATGGAACAAACAGCTTAGAAACCATGAAAACAGAATCAGGGAAATAAATGATGCCACGAAACATTCCAACATCAGAATTATTGGAATCCCTGAAGGGGAGGAGAAAGAAAGAAGACTAGAAGATATAGTGGAACAAGTTCTTCATGAAAATTTTCCCAATCTCGCGAATGGAACCAGCATTCATGTACTAGAGGCCAAAAGGTCTCCACCCAAGATTATAGATCCCCAAAAAACACCAAGGCACCTGACAGTCAAATTGAGGAACCATAACTGTAGGTATAATCTCTTGAAAACCACTAGGACTAAGAGGCTCCTTACTTATAGAGGAAAGCCCATCAGAATAACACCAGACCTGTCCACAGAGACCTGGCAAGCCAGAAAGGGGTGGCAAGACATATTCAGGGCATTAAATGAGAAGAACATACAGCCAAGAATACTTTATCCAGCAAGACTGACATTCAAAATGGATGGAGAGATAAAGAGTTTCCAAGACCGACAAGGCTTAAAAGACTATGCAACCACCAAGCCGACACTGCAGGAAATATTAAGGGGGGTTCTGTAAAAGAGGAAAAATCCTAAGAATAGCATTGAACAGAAATATAGAGACAATCTACAGAAAGAAAGACTTCAAAGGTAACACGATGTCAATAAAAACGTATCTATCAATAATCACTCTCAATGTGAATGGCCTAAATGCGCCATAAAATGGCACAGGGTTGCAGATTGGATAAAACAACAGGATCCATCCATATGTTGTCTACAAGAGACCCATTTTGAACCTAAAGATACGCCCAGACTGAAAGTGAAGGGATGGAGAAGCATCTTTCATGCCAATGGGCCTCAAAAGAAGGCTGGGGTAGCAATTCTCATATCAGATAAATTAGATTTTAAACAAAAGACTGTAGTCAGAGATACAGAAGGACACTACATCGTTCTTAAAGGAACTATCCACCAAGATGATCTAACAATTGTAAATATCTATGCCCCCAATATGGGAGCAGCCAACTACATAAGAAAACTCTTAATCAAGATAAAGAATCATATTGATATGAATACATTAATAGTAGGAGATCTTAACATGCCTCTCTCAGAAATAGACAGATCATCGAAGCAGAAAATCAATAAAGAAACAAGAGCATTGAATGACACACTGGACCAGATGGACCTCATAGATATATACAGAACATTCCATCCTAAAACAACAGAATACTCATTCTTCTCAAATGCCCATGGAACCTTCTCAAGAATAGACCACATACTGGGCCACAAATCAGGACTCAACCGATACCAAAAGACTGAGATTATTCCCTGCATATTCTCAGATCACAATGCTTTGAAATTGGAGCTCAATCACAAGGAAAAGTTCAGAAGGAACTCAAACACCTGGAAGCTAAAGACCACCTTGCTTAAGAATGCTTGGATCAACCAGCAGATCAAAGAAGAACTGAAGCAATTCATGGAAACCAATGGGAATGAAGACACTTTGGTCCAAAACCTATGGGATACAGCAAAGGCGGTCCTAAGGGGGAAATACATAGCCATCCAAGCCTCCCTCAAAAAAATTGAAAAATCCAGAACACAGCAGCTGTCTCTACACCTTAAAGAACTGGAGAATCAACAACAAATCAAACCAACTCCACACATAAGAAGAGAAATAATCAAGATTAGAGCTGAGATCAATGAGGTAGAAACCAGAGATACAGTAAAATGTATCAATGAAACTAGAAGCTGGTTTTTTGAAAGAATCAATAAGATCAATAAACCATTGCCACACTTATCCAAAAGAAAAGAGAGAAAGCCCAAATTCATAAAATTATGAATGAAAAGGGAGAGATCACAACTAACACCAAGGAAGTAGAAACAATCATCAGACGTTACTATGCCAATAAGCTAAGCAACCTAGATGAAATGGATGCATTGCTGGCAAACTGTGAACTCCCAAAATTGAACCAGGAAGAAATTGACAACTTGAATAGACCGATATCTAGTAACAAGATTGAAGCAGTGATCGAAAACCTCCAAAAAAACAAGAGCCCAGGACCTTACGGATTCCCAGGGGAATTCTACCAAACTTTCAAAGCAAAAATAACACCTATACTCCTGAAGCTGTTTCAAAAAATTGAAGCAGAAGGAAAACTTCCAGACTCTTTCTATGAAGCCAGCATTACCCTGATCCCCAAACCAGGCAAAGACCCTACCAAAAAGGGGAATTTCAGACCAATATCACTGATGAATATGGATGCTAAGATTCTCAACAAGATCCTAGCAAACAGGATCCAACAGCACATTAAAAAGATTATCTACCATGACCAGGTGGGATTTATTCCTGGGCTACAAGGATGGTTCAACATTCACAAATCAATCAATGTGATAGAACAAATTAGTATGAGAAGAGAGAAGAACCACATGGTCCTCTCAATCAATGCAGAAAAAGCATTTGACAAAATCGAGCATCCGTTCCTGATTAAAATGCTTCAAAGTATAGGGATAGAGGGAACATTCCTGAACTTCATAAAATCTATCTATGAAAGACGCACAGCAAATATCATCCTCAATGGGAAAAAGCTTGCAGCCTTCCCGTTGAGATCAGGAACACGACAAGGATGCCCACTCTCACCACTCTTGTTCAACATAGTATTAGAAGTCCTAGCAACAGCAATCAGACAACAAAGGGAAATAAAAAATATCCAAATTGGCAATGAAGAAGTCAAACTCTCTCTCTTCACAGATGACATGATTCTTTATATGGAAAACCCAAAGACTCCACCCCCAAACTACTAGAACTCATACAGCAATTCAGCAACGTGGCAGGATACAAAGTCAATGTACAGAAATCAGTGGCTTTCTTATACACTAACAATGAAAATACAGAAAGGGAAATTAGAGAATCGATTTCATTTACTATAGCACCAAGAACCATAAGATACCTGGGGATAAACCTAACCAAAGAGGTAAAGGATCTGTACTCGAGGAACTACAGAACACTCATGAAAGAAATTGAAGAAGACACAAAAAGATGGAAGACCATACGATGCTCTTGGATTGGAAGAATAAGCATTGTTAAAATGTCTATACTGCCTACAGCAATCCATACTTTTAATGCCATTCCGATGAAAATTCCACCAGTATTCTTCAAAGAGCCGGAGCAAATAATCCAAAAATTTGTATGGAATCAGAAGAGACCCCGAATCTCTAAGGAAATGTTGAAAAACAAAAACAAAACTGGGGGCATCACTTTACCTGATTTCAAGCTTTATTACAAAGCTGTGATCACCAAGACAGCATGGTACTGGCATAAAAAGACACATAGACCAGTGGAACCAGAATAGAGAGCCCAGATATGGACCCTCAACTCTATGGGCAAATAATCTTCGACAAAGCAGGAAAAAACATACAGTGGAAAAAAGTCTCTTCAATAAATGGTGCTGGGAAAACTGGGCAGCTATATGTAGAAGAATGAAACTCGACCATTCTCTTACACTGTACACAAAGATAGACTCAAAATGGATAAAAGACCTCAACGTGAGACAGGAATCCATCAGAATCCTAGAGGAGAACATAAGCAGTAATCTCTTCAATATCAGCCACAGCAACTTCTTTCAAGATATGTCTCCAAAGGCAAAGGAAACAAAAGCAAAAATAAACTTTTGGGACTTCGTCAAAATCAAAAGCTTCTGCACAGCAAAGGAAACAGTCAAAAAACAAAGAGGCAACCCATGGAATGGGAGAAGATATTGCAAATGACAGTACAGACAAAAGGTTGATATCCAGGATCTATAATGAACTCCTCAAACTCAACACACACAGAACAGACAATCATATCAAAAAATGGACAGAAGATATTAACAGACACTTCTCCAATGAAGACATACAAATGGCTATCAGACACATGAAAACATGTTCATCATCACTAGCCATCAGGGAGATTCAAATTAAAACCACATTGAGATATCACCTTACACCAGTTAGAATGGCCAAAATTAGCAAGACAGGAAACAACATGTGTTGGAGGGGTTGTGGAGAAAGGGGAACCCTCTTACACTGTTGGTGGGAATGCAAGTTGGTGCAGAATCTTTGGAGAACAGTGTGGAAATTCCTCAAGAAATTAAAAATAAAACTTCCCTATGACCCGGCAATTGCACTTCTGGGTATTTACCCCAAAGATACAGATGTAGTGAAAAGAAGGGCCATCTGTACCCCAATGTTTATAGCAGCAATGTCCATGGTCGCCAAACTGTGGAAAGAAGGAAGATGCCCTTCAACGGATGAATGGATAAGGAAGACGTGGTCCATATACACTATGGAGTATTATGCCTCCATCAGAAAGGATGAATACCCAACTTTTGTAGCAACATGGATGGGACTGGAAGAGATTATGCTGAGTGAAATAAGTCAAGCAGAGAGAGTCAATTATCATATGGTTTCCTTATTTGTGGAGCATAACAAATAGCATGGAGGACATGGGGAGTTAAAGAGGAGAAGGGAGTTGGGGGAAATTGGAAGGGGAGGTGAACCATGAGAGACTATGGACTCTAAAAAACAATCTGAGGGGTTTGAAGTGGCGGGGGTGTGGGAGGTTAGGGTACTAGGTGGTGGGTACTATAGAGGGCACGGATTGCATGGAGCACTGGGTGTGGTGAAAAAAATAATGAATACTGTTATGCTGAAAATAAATAAAAAATAAATTTAAAAAATATATACACAATAGTTTTAAATGACACTATATATTAAAATCTTACTAAAATATGGTTTTCTCAATCATAAGATTGCCAGTACAACACAAGACAAAACAGAAAAGCCATTAAATAAATTGAAATACTATTCAACCTTTTTTCCCTACAGCAGAAACTTGGATGGTATTTTAATTAAATTCTTTCAAACTTTTAAGTGTTATATCATCTTTAGCTTATACAACTCTTTTTAAAAAAATTTTAAATGTTTACTTTTTTAGGGAATAAAAACATTTATTTTTAAAATTATTTTCAGTTAGCTGCATAAAGTACATCATTCGTTTTTGATGTAGTGTTCAATAATTCATTAGTTGTGTATAACACCGGTGCTCATCACAGCACGTGCACATCAGTGGTTTTTTAAAGAAAATACATGGTTTGTATTACTTTGATACCAACAGAGGATAAAGGGAAATGAAATGATATAGGGAAATGAAATGCAGAGTCCATCCCACTTATTAAAATACATGCAAAATCCTGCATAAATGTTAGGATTTTGTATCATATACAAAATGTATCATATATTTTATGTTTGAATAAGTGTATCATATATTTTATGTTTGAATTTATATAATTATAAATATATGTTTAAAATTATATATAATATTGCAGTATGTCACTTTCAGGTTTATCCAAAAAGGACAAGTATGCCTTATTATCAGAAATCAGTCACCATAATTTGCCATGTCATGGACCATGAAAGAACACATTGGTTATCTTAAAAACTGAGAAAAAGCATTTGATTAAATTTGATTAAAAAGCACGTATGAGACACCTGGGTGGCACAGTCAGCTATGCATCAGAATCTTGGTTTTGGCTCAGTTGTAATCTCAGAGTGATGAGATAAAGCACCACATTGGGCTCCGTGCTCAGGGTAGAGTCTGCTTGGGAGATTCTTTCTCCCTCGCCCTCTGCTCCTTCTGCTTGTGCTTGCTTTCTCTCTCAAATAAATAAATCTTAAAAAATTTATAAAAAAACATTCAGAGACAAAGTAAAACCATATTTAAACTTAATAAAGCCTTTACCAAAAACTTGGATCAAACATTCAACTTAGTAAGAGAATTTATTTTTTTTTAAAGATTTTATTTATTTATTTGTCAGAGAGATAGAGAGAGTACAGGCCAGGCAGAGTGGCAGGCAGAGGGAGAGGCAAGCTCCCTGTGGAGCAAGGAGCCCGATATGGGAGATCCCAGGATGCTGGGATCATGACCTGAGCTGAAGGCAGCCACTTGACCGACTGAGCCACCCAGGTGTCTCATACATCCCTTAGTAAGAGAATTTAGATGAACCTATTATCATTAGAATCATTCAAGAGACTTTCAAAAGTACCGAGCAATACTATAAGATAAGAAAAAGGAATAAGAGGAAATATCTGAAGGGATGATGCAAACTTTTTTTATACATTATATGATTATTTACTAAGAAAAATCCCTCAAAAGCAACAGGCAACATTTTGAAATAACAAAGAACAAAATAATCAAATACAGAAGATTTCTCTTAGAAATATTGTTTTCGCTTATTCTAGTAATAACATCATAAAAAATGGAGTATAAAAAATACAATGCATTTGTAAAGTAAATAAAAATATATTAAATAGGGAAGAATATCTAATTGGAGAGATACAGTATGTTTTTTAATACAGATTCATCTATCAATTCACATTAATTCCAGTAAAAATTATGGTAGGATGTACCATAGGAGGTACAGAGTTTTCAAAGGATACAAAGTTTCTTTTATGAAAGAAGTCCTGGAGATCTCCTATGTAGCACAGGTGCTATAGTTAATAATACTGGTATTGTATACTTAAAAATTTGCTAAGAGGGTAAATCCTAAAAGTGTTCCTATTATGAAAACAAATTATAAAAGAAGGTGAGAGAAAACTTCTGGAGGAGATAGATATGTTTATGATATAGAGTATAGTGATTGTTTATCGTGATATATATTTATCTCCAAAAACATCCAGTTGTATACATTAAATATGTATAGCTTTTTGCACATCGATCATACCTCAATGAATTTTTTTTAAATCAAAAACAAAAATATGCAGACTAGTAGAAAAATGGTTCTTACATATATGGATAAATGATCCATAAAAGGGAAGTTTTGGGTAACTAACAGGTCCATGAAAAGGTTCTCAGCCTCACTTGCTAGTAAATACATAAGCTCAATGCAGTGAGGTCTTCAGGGGCAATCTGACAGTTCGAGGTGAAACTAAGAAGTTTTCATAACTCATCAATCTCTCCCCTTACCATATTGTTCAGAAAAATACTTGTTTATAGTTTGTTTTTTTTTTTTTAATCATGGTGGCATACTGGAAGCAACCTAGATGCCTTTCCCCAGGGGAATAGATAAATGGATAAATGAAATTTCCTGGATGTGTGGATGCATGCATGTAATGCTACACAGCAGTTAGAAACAATGACTTGGCACATGAATTACTCTCAAACATGCAGCAACATGTGCAACTGTAAAAAACATTACTGAATGAAAAAAATAACATTAAATCTATCATCTGATGTACTTATGCAAATTAAAAGCCCATAGATACACAAACAGCATTACCTATTTTGCAATAACTGTACGTACCAAAGGATATGAACTTGGAGTAGGGCAGCTGGCATAAAGGGGCAAAATAAATCAAACCAAACAAAAAGGGCCCTTGCATATGTTAATGATGATGTGCCATGAACTGAAAAGTTTGATTAACTTTAATATCTGCATCTGAATTCCATTTTTTTTTTAAATTCATTCTACAAACTTCTTCAAATAGTATCTTCATCACCATGAGATTTTGATTTTTAAGCCAGGCATGAGCTTAAGTAGTTTGTAACTGGTAGCTGATTAGCTCCCTGGGGCTGGCACTGACACATGGGAACTGTATGTGGGCAGTGGAGCCACCAAAGGTTATATGTTAAAGTGCACATTTGCAAATTTCTGGAGTCTATTTAATACCACTTAATGGGACTCAGGGATCTGACTATTAAACAAGAATCCCTTAACATTTTTAATACAGGTGATTCCTACATTATACTCCGATAAGTATCATTTTAGTACACTTGAAGTAAACTCTTTTTTAAGGATGAATGATTTATCAGTAAGCGATTGTGCATTATTGCCATTATTTTAAATATTATTTTGAGCACTCTAATGAATGCAGTAATATTTGAACTGTGAATAGAAGCATAAACATAAGAAACAAATAGATAATGCATCACTATGGAATACAGAGGAAATTTTACAGTAAGTTCAATATCAGCCTCTAGACACACTTGGCCTTTTGTGCTACATAAGGGAAAGAGAGGGGGCCCAGAAGGGTCATCAGCTCAGGTCAGCACTGAGTTCCTGGAGTTGGTTAGTCCAAAACAGTGTTCCAAGGAATGGAAAGGATTTCGTCTTTCCTATCACAGGTCTGGTGAGTAGTTGACAGAGGAAGCAAATGTGCCAAAGGGCAGGCCCATAGTATTTTGGTTGTGATTGATTGATGTCTCATTAAAGCTAAGCCCTAAGCAGCCGTTGGTGTATGGTAAGCAGTATTCTAAAGATTATGAATCAGAAGCACCTAGGGTGCTAGTTAAAACAGAGTCAAGGCCCCACTTCAAACCTACTGAGTTGCAATTGCTATGACTGGGAGCCAAGAATCTCTATTTACTCAGGAAATTCTTTTAAGCTTAGAATAAACTCATTAATGCTAGAGAAAGCAAGTAGTTTGTGCTCAATTGCTTGCATTCATTGTAATGAGAAGACTAAATAGATATTTAACATCAATATTGGGACATAGTATTCTTTTTGGAGTGTGTGTGCACGCGCTCTCATCTGCATGCATGTGCATGTAAATCACTGTGGTTCCCTAGAAAAACAGAAATGAAATGTCACTATCTATCTACAGAGCAAGCCAAAATTTCTAGGGGAGGAGTGGAGGGTGTTTTATGAGGAATTATGCGATGAAGAACTGTTGTTTACGTTGTTAATATGGGATTGTTTAGTTTGCATATATGTTTGTTCTTTGCTTGTGTGTGGTGGGTGGGGTCTCCTGGAGAAGTGTATGTAGCAGAGGAATTTGTACAGGGGAGGAAAAAATGGGAGCTGTCTCATGGCAGGATTTGTATTACTTTGAACCTAAGTTTGTGCCACTTTGAGCACTAGTGACAGAGTGATTTGAAACATTGGATGGGAGACATCTCCCCTTTTTCTCATAAGGCTGAGCTCTATGGGGCCTGTGCACTTCGGGAGGGCCAGGACATAGCCCCTTATGCAGCCATTCAGAACAAGCTTCAGGAGACATAAGCAGTAAGAGGTTGGGAAAAGCAATGTGTGTGAGAGAGAAAGCCAGGACATATGGTGCTTAATGTATCACTCTCTATTGAAGCAAACTAACCGAAGAGCCCCAACTGGACAAGAGGCAATACTGGCAGGGGTCATTAGAAAACGAGGAGGCAGAAAGCTAGGGAAAGCAAAAACCCAATTTAAAAAATGGAGTTAAAAAAAAAAAAAAAAGGAGCTGAAGGTCAAGTGACCTATAATCAGCTCACACTCAGAGAAGACAAAAATATTTCAGACCTTGGAGGTGCTGGGTCAAGATCCAGGATATGACTGTACTCATTAAAGGCTGATGGATGTTGAAGTCAAATGTGCAAGAAAGTAAAGGGTGGTAAATAGTGAGTCAGCATATCAACTGTAATGTTGAGGTTACTAATGATGACAAAAGAGAAGGGCAGAAGGAAAATGATGAATCTGGCACAGAAATATTTGAAGAAGGTAATGGTGAACTGTGAAGGATGATAAACAATGGTGAATAGGCTGATAAAAATAGATCCTATGGACTTTGGACGTAGAAAAGTGAAATAGAGTTATTCAGTGATCAGAAAGTAGCCCTGGGGAGCAAGGTATGAACTTGTAGCCCATGAGGAAGAGTAGGGGAATAAAAGTACCAGGAAGAATGCTGAAGGGGTCATTAGGAGAAAGGCCAAGTTTCACAGCACAGGTGATGATTTGAAAGGAGGCTATAAAAAGACATTTATGGATAAAAATAAACTTGCTCAAAAATAAGCAAGAATTTTGATACTGGAAGTTGGGTCAAAAGAGAAGAGCTAGGGTGGAGAGTGTGAGTATAGGGTTGAATTAGGTTGGAATGAAAGTAGAACAATAGATGTTTGGTTGTTGGTTTGGGGGTAGGGAGATGGTTAGGCAGGAACCCTAAGTGTGGCCACGAGGATGATGTTTAGGAGAAGAGACAGTTGAGCACTTGGAAAGATCTAGTAGGCATAATGGTATGTGGTTTCTCCAAACTGTAAAAGTATACTGTATGCGTATATGCCAGAGGGAGGTTTTAAAAAATAAATTGATTGTCCAAATACCATGCAGCTTCTTATCACCAGCTGTTTTTCTTGTTATATAGTGTCTTCATATTTATACACTGGACATTTCAATTATACTAATTAAAAAAAAATCCATATTTAAATGGAAGACTCTCTGACCAGAAGTCTAAATAGTAACTTGTTAGATCTTTATAGAGATACTCTCCATGGTAGAACTTATAAGACTATGAGATTTGGTAATTCGTACTAATTTAAAACAAAAATGACTGTAGAGCAGGGACTCATCAATCCATTTTTTCGTCAGTTTATTCTTTGTGTTCTTTGTGAATTGATTGGTTTAGTCTACTGAATACCTGTCATGCACCAGGCACCATGTTAGGGTTCAGTGGACATTGGTAAATAAAATAGACTGAGAAGCAGGGTACAGAATTTGAACAGGAGAATAAATTAATAATGTATTATGGGCTCTGCAATAAAAGAACTGGATATTAGTGCAGTGACACAGGATCCCCAGGGAGGAGTAATCTACTGGGGAAGCACAATCAGAGAAAGCCTCTTTGCGATAGAGATGTCTAAACAGAGAGCTGATGGAGGAAGGAACAGGTAGATGAAAAGTAGTCTAGGCACATGTGAAGTCCCCAGGGAAGGAAAGAGCTGGTGAATTCAGGAAAGCATAGAAGGAAAACTGGCTTCAGCCCAGAGGAAGGAGGGAGAGATGGTCAGAGCAGGACTGCACAGAACTTTGTTGACATGTGATTCCCAATTGGATCATTGAACAAAAAGATGTTAAGGGTTTAGCACGTACATTTTGGTCCAGTGAAAAATGACCACTTAGCTATAAACTAATACATGCTTTTTCCTACTAATCTTAGGTTATTAACAGAACCAAAACATGGGTTTTTGTTTGGTTGTGTTGTGTTTCTCCCCTTACACTTACAGCATAAAGCTCTAAGTGACTTACTATCTCTAATAAAAACTCATGTAGGCTGGGGGATATAATGCTGTTCCGGTTAGATTTTCTGTGGCTTAACACAGATGGGAAAAGTATTTTAAGAAGCTTAGCTATTTTGTTAAATGTTTATGACTTGTAAATTCCCAGCCTTTTAGGATTATCCAAAAGTGTTGACATTGATGGTGAATTTGAAGGGAAATTAGCCAAATATGTTTGTCTAATTAACCAGTGGGGTCCAATAATAGCTGTTGGAGTTGGCATATAAAGCAGGGCTACTTATTTATTGCACAGAGATATGTTCATATTATTTTCCGTTGAAGTTTCGATTTTCAAATTCTTTCCCACCACTTTCTGGAGAGTCATTGAATGAGCTGTCAGAGCATGAATCCCCAACCTCTCCTCTTTCTAAAAAGGAAAAAAAAAACTAGCCTACTAGTTTCATTTCGCCAGAAGTCTGAAGTCTGACTCTTCCAAACTTCTATTTCTGTGCTTCTTATAAGATACAGAAGGGAAATCACTCACTCCACTTTTGGCTCAGTGGTCTTGAGAGATGAGAAGAAGTTTGAGTTTCTTGTGATGGTTTTTAATCTCTTGGGCTAATGGTTTTATAATTCAGCAATTATATATCATCTTTGTTTAAGTTACTCTAGCAGTTAGGTATGTAAAGTTGTAATAATTCTGTCAGACCAAAATGGTAATATTTAGCAAATTACTACAGGACCTCCTACAGGGAGTAACGGACAGGAGAAAGAATACTGTCATTGAATGAATATATTACTTCAGATAATCTGAAGGTATTTTACATAAAATTTAACTCATCTTCACAAACAGTACTATACTATGTATAAATTTGTTTGCACATGAAGAAATAGGTTCATGAGCTCATAGGCTGTGTTGGGAAGCATTCATTTAGACCTGTATATTTCAGTGTCTCAAGTTTGAGCCTTTCCCTGTTTTATTCAGTGTTGACTTATCATACCTATTAACCCAGTGAAAAATAATGATCAGTCTCGGTCACTTGTGTCCAGGCATACTGGTGTGTAGCAAAGTATGTTTTCTGTTTTAAAATAATTTGAAGATGATGATGATGATTAGTGGTTGTCATCTGTTCATATTTCTTGATGTACTAGGTGGGTCAAATAGGATAATTCCTCATGAGTGTGGCTACTTATATTTTGGGCTTTTGGGTGAAAAATTAATATATCGATTAAAAAAATCACATGTTGGTTATCTCAGCCTACAAATAATATAAATAGCCCATGTACCATAAGTATGAGTTTTTTTTTTTAATGTCATACTTACTATTGACCCCAAAAGAGCCACTTAAAATTAAATCATATTAACAGGACTGATTGCATGACAGGCAGGTAAGGAACTATCTTCAAAACATCTCTGTACTGATTCTATTGATAATGAACACCAATCACCCAGCTCTTTCAGTCTTTGTTTCTTAACTAGAAATAAAAGGATTTTAAAGTTAGTCTGAGCTATGAAATTCTTACATTTGACTCATGAATATCATAATGTCTAAGTATTTTTTGTGTTTGGAATTCATGGGAAACAAGAGAAGTGTTGCTTCTGTATTTTTCTTTTAATATTTTTTCTACTTCAGTATTTTTAGTCTTTTTGCAAATTTTACATAAGAGAAAGTCTGAATAATAAGTATACATGAAGTGGTTTATACATTTTAACTTTGGTATATTTATTTTCAAATCTGTAGGTAAGTTTGTTTTGCATGTTTTTGGTTTTTTAGTATTGTTACAATGCTACATCAACTTGGCCCCAGGATAGTAATTAACAACCCAGTCAGAGGTTGCTAGTAATTTCCCATTTATTTGGGGAAAAATTTTATTAAATAAGTTGGGATCATGAGTATTAGGTAAAGAAGACTTTGGAAATTGCATTTGATATAATATATTTTAAAAAGGGAAATGAGAAAAATAAAATTAAAATTCAAGTTTAGAAGGTTACAAAAATAGTTTCCAAAAGAAGATAATCTTTATAGAAAAGACTATTGTTGACTTCCCAACATATGTGAAATGTTTCAAGTCATTAGAAAACAAATCAAAACAAAATTTTAAAACCCAAGATAATAGTTGAAAAGAGTAGAATGTCCCTTAATTTAAAAATATAAGTGCCTAAAAATCATGTGCTGATGTTTAACTGTCTTCTCTTGCCTTGACTCTGTATTAAATGAAATGTAAAGAGAGTGTAGAATTAGGTGGAGGCAGTAATAATAATAATGATAGACGAATAACCAAAGATAAAAGTGTGTAGGTGTTGGGGATGCCATTTCAGGCCTCAGAGCCCTTCTGGGATTGATGCTGAGTCACAAAAACATGTTCTGACCTAGAAATGTGAGTGACCTCATGGGTAAGGTGGAGAGTGAAGATTACTGGGGGCATCCTCACAAGGATCTCTCTTAGCACCTCTGTGTCAGCCCTAAAAATAGCCACTTATTTTACTAGCAAAATGAGTTTATCAGGAATAGCAGGGAAATTGCAATTCTGAACACGCAAGTTATGGTGAACCATAGGCAAGTTCAAAAAGACAAAGGAAGCGTCCACCTTTGTTAGGTTTCAGAAGGAAATTGGAGGAAATTGGTGAAGGTTGTTTTCGAACAAAAGTTCATTGGAAAAGGACAGAAGTTTGAGGTTGTGCAGTTTCTTGTTGGTTGCATGTTGTGGTTAATGTGTTGTTGCTAGGGCAGAGAGAGATCTTCCATCTTTTTTTAAAAGCAGGAGATGAAATTCCAATGTGAAAAATGTCCTCTCTTGTTAAAATAATTATCTTCCTTCTTTCTGCTGGTTATGCAAGCTGCAAGGGGGGGGGGGGGGTGCATGAGAGCTCCCCCTTCAGGGCTTCCCAACTCCATTTTAAATGAGGTTTCCTTTATTTATTTTTACAGAAGCTTTTGCTTTTGTTGCTTATTCATCCACTTTAATATGCATAGAAGGAAGTTAAATGTTAACTAAAATTGTAGTAGAGTTGTAGAAATAAATATTGTTCTAACTTAGAACATAATTGCAATTTAGATATAAATAGACTCTTGGTTCTTTTGTAAAAATGGCATGACTAGAATACTTTCAAGTTAAAAGTTTTATTGATCTATTTTGCTGAAATGAAATTCAGTAGAAATTTATTTGGAAGGCTTTAAAAATGTTTTCAGTAGACTGAAGGGCAAAAAGCTAAGACATCACTGTAACTGGCTATATATATATATATATATATATATATATATATATATATACCACTCATACTGTAGAGATTTTACCTCAGGAAATTATTACTATTATGTCTGTGTTTTATATACTGAATTGCTCAGATCCTGATATGTTCTAAGGAGACATAAAGAGACAAAGCACATACTAATGTCCTACTCCAAGAAATATATAGCAAAAAGTCCTTGACTCACAGAGTATTAAAAATGGAAGAGAACTTAGTTGTCATCTAGATGGGAGTTCACAAACTACCACCTGAGACCAAATCCAGCCTGATGCCTGTTTACGTTCAAGAGCTAATAATAGTTCTTATATTTTTAAATGGTTGAAAAAATTTAAAAAAAAACAATATTACATGGAAAAAATTATGTGAAATTCAAATTTCAATGTCCACAAATAAACTTTTATTAGAATACAGCAGCACCCATTCATTTGTATATATCTGTGACAGATTTCATGATCCAGTGGGCAGAATGAATCGTTGGAACAAAGAGCATATGGACCGTTAACACCTAAAAGATTTACTCTCTGGACACTTAAAGAAAAAGTTTGTCAACGTTTTATGTAGATACAAATTAAGTTTTCTCTCTAGAATTGATCCCCAGAGGTTACTAGGAACCCGTATGAGAAAGGTTCTGCTTTGGGGTTGGGTAGAAAAGTGTTCAGTGTTTGACAGGTTGATGTGTACCTCAGACACGGGAGGGTGATGGTAGCACAGATCCATCACTTTCCAGTCAAATTTCTTTTAATGTATATAATCCACAGTTACTTAGTTTGCATTAAAGCTCAGCAAAATACAAGGTCATTAGCTTCTAAGCCTCATTTCCATTATTCCTGGTACCAAACCAACCATCTAAGATTGTTTTAGTGAATATTAAGAATCATGGAGAGAGAGAGCTTTTTTAAAGTCACCTCCTTCCCCCATACCAACACACATAAGGTTATGATTTTATAAGTTTAGGATGAGGCATAGGGACTTCCATTTTCAAAGATGTTGGAACTTAAAGGATGCTTATCTAAAACTGTGCTGTCCAATACACTAACCGCTAGGCGCATGTGGCTGTTTAAATTTAAATTAAATAAAATTTAGTGGTGCCTGTGTGGCTCCGGCAGTTAAGTATCTGACTCTTGATTTCAGCACAGGTCATGATTTCAGGGTTGTGAGATCAAGCCTCATGTTGGACTATGCACTGAGCATGAAGCCTGCTTAAGATTCTCTCCTTCTTCCTCTGCCCCTCTCCCTGCTCACATGCTCGCTCTCTCTCTAAGAAAATAAAGTAAATAAAATAAAATTTAAGTTTTGGTTTTCCTCAGTTGTATGAGCTGTATTTCAAATCCTTAATAACCACATGAGCCTAGTGGCTTCTGAATGGAACAACTCAGAAAAACATTTCCATTGTTGCAGAGAGTTCCATTGGACAGACCTGATCTAGGAGATTTCAGAATCTCAATTTAATCTCAAAAGTTCACTAATCAGCTTTAAAAAAGAGGAAAAAAGAAAAAAGGCAGCACGGTTTGTTTTTATACTACCAGAAATGTGCAGAAAAGAAAATGAAGAGAACCAAGAAAGTCGGGATAAATATGGCAGTCTCCATTCACTATGTAAGTTATCCATTTACCATTAAGATGACTAAAAAGATACAGAAAATCAGAAAAACCCATTAAAGAACTAACAGTGACAGGAAGATAACATTTTTATGCTAGATGCTTGGAGGAATTCTGTAAAATATGTTATAAGGGAGAGGATTGAGATAGAACTGATCAAGCTATGAGTCAACAGATGCAATTGAAAAGTTTGCCTGAAGAATAAGAATTTGAGATGATGGAAAAACCCCACAAGCTTCAGGAAATCTACCGTAAGTGCCAGAGGCAAGGGTGGGCCATTGAGAAATCAATGGGCAGTACTAACACCATGGAGAAAGTGGGATGTTACTAGCTCACTGATGCAGGAGTGTTCTCTCTCAGAAATGTGTGGCATTGACATCATGCTTTGTGACACATGCTGCTTCCTCTTTGAATGTAGTCAGACAACTTAGAGGAAGAGCTCAAGCAAGAGTCAGTGAATCAGTCTTCTGGAATAGGGTTCATGTGCACTGTCCACCTGGCTTGACCTCCCTTGTTGAAACTGCCTTTCTCCCACCATCAAGAAAAAGATCTGAGTTGACAAAATAAATCCACTACAAACCTAAACTTTTCTTCTCCTGCTAATTTTGTGTAAAAGAAAAGCACAGTATATTTCATGATTAGCATCTTCCTCTCTCAGTACTGAAAACAAAACAGAGAAGAAATACTAATAGCTCACTGTAAAGGCGAATAAAGAAATGTGACTGGATATGTGAAATAGTAGTTCTAAAGAAGAAAACTGGTGAAAAATAAATGCTCCTGAAAGTCTGTGGAACACATTTAACTGCAAGAAATGAGAGATCTTTAGCAATATCTGATTCAGGGGCCTATTTTGTATCTGAATAAGGCACCTATCAGAAAAGATAGCTTTCAGATGAGGAGGATGGTTAACAAAGGTTTGTAATGGCATGAAGGCAGAATATATATGTTGAATATTCTAGATATCTGAAGCAATAAATGCCAGATTGAGAAATTGTCCCAGAATTTATAATAAAATATGAGATAAATGTACAACCAGAAATATAAAGGGCATTGATGAAAACCCTAAGTCGGTAATACATCCAGCAGAAGACAGACCATTCATAGGAAATGCAATTACCAAAGGAATAATAGAAGAGTATTACTTGGTGGTGGGGACTTAAAACCCAGGGAAAGTTACTTATCTAAAAATACGATGTAGGTCTTGAATTTAAAAAAAAAATTAAAAAACCAAGATGACAGGGGAAAAAGTTTGTTTATAAAAGGAAAAAATTCAAGTTGACATCAGACTCTCCACAATTTGAAAAATATGGAAGAGAAATGAACACAAGACTCTTGAGAGAAATATATTGAAACCCAAGAATGTTATAACCAGACAGGCTATCATTCATATTTGGAGTAATACAGAGATATTAATAGACACAAAAGGACTCCAAATGTTTTTACCCACATTCCTTTTTTGGGAAGAAAAAAAGATTAAAAAAAATTGAAAAAGTATTCCAGCTGATTTAGGAATGAGTCAAACTGAAAAACTAAATAATGAGGATTAAGTGTTAGAAAGTATGGTGAATAACTAAAACCAATCAAATAATCAATATTTAAATCACTGTTGTTAATGTAGTGAGGAGCTAAAAAACAATAGAAAAAATTTAAGTAATTCTTTCAGAAGAAACAAAACATGTTTATAAATGATAATATTCTGGGTAAGAAATCCCAGATTACACGAACAAAGTCTTAGAGTAGGAGTGTGAATAACTGCAAAATTATTCATGTTATGTGTGTGTGTATGTGAGGGGTGGGTTCTCAAATTTATGTATTTTATTTTTGAATGATATATATAGATATATACAGAATTAAAGAAAAAAGGTATTTTACATGTAAATTAGCCATTAGTTGGAAAAATGATTTCCAAAATATGAGAAGTAAAAGAAATTGGGGTACATAAAGGAACAAATCTGAAGATGTACAAATAATATAATGAAGAAGCAAAAAAAAATTTCCATGAAATCATTAAAACTGTAAATCATAAGCAAATAAATATGGCTAAAATTTGAGAAATTTTTACTTCTGGCTCTCACTCACTCTCCTTACCAAAACTAACCACATGTGATCTTGTCCCTTAACTCCTTACAACCATTTGTCTTTATTTCAAATTTGATACATTTTATGTTTCCTTTTATTTGGAAAGCTTCTGGAGGGAAATGATACATTCCCATTCCATATTTCCCCATAATTCTAGTTACATTATCTTCAGTACTACCAGCAGCAGTCAAAAAGTCAAAGATACTTTAGAAAGGATTTTTCTGACTTCCATTTCTTTATGCTTTTGAAGTTCATGATGATCTTTTAGCCAGTGTTTTAATCTCACCTGTGAACTTCTACTTGTCCTCCATGTTTCTAAAGGGCACCTACAAGAAATATTAAATATATGTTTGTTTAGATATGTATCTGTCATTCATTTGGCAAATATAAAAGACTCACCTTTTGCCTAGGACTGGGGATAAAATCCAGCCCTCATGGAATTTAGAGATTATCCAAAGTAACATGCCAAGTTATCATTTAAGCCCCTGTAGCAGCTGGGCTAGCCCACACAATCCAAATGTATGCCTCATTCCTGTGTACTTACCAATGAAACCTTTTCTCCAATTATCTTAAGCTCTTCTTGCTCTCCCACTTTTTTAGACTCTATTTATTCCATTTGGTATATCTCTACTTCTATCATGTTGGCCACTCTGTTTTTCTAAAAATTATTTCCCTGGAATAGTAACTCCTCAAACCATAATTCTTAATAATAATTCCTGCGTCCAGTGTCTTCACCATGAATAACTAGCTGTCTCTTGAGTTTTAACTTCCTTCCATGTAGGTCTGAAATCGCGTGAATGAGCTTTTTATCCAGTGAGTCTAGGTCACTTGCTTTCTCAGCTTACCTGCCGTAGAGAGAGGGACTGACTCTTTTGGTTAGCTTCCTCCCAAGTAGAGCCTGGATGCTGAAAAGCAGCAACTGCTGTCTACAGCACATACACAAATGTCCTTGTGTGAATGTTTTAAATGCATGTGTATGTTTTAAATTGTATGTGTATTGGGTGGACGTTTTAAATGTATGTGTATTGGGTATATGTATATGAATTTAGAATATTAAGAATTCATTTATTGATATTTAAACTCTCCTGAGTCCCTGTTTCCTTGTGAGTAAAAGAAGGTTTTAGATTAGACTGTGTGTTTCATATCATGTTCTGAAGATAAAAATTTTCTGTGAAAGTGACTAGGAGATTAGTCCAAACCCCCCAGGGACTCTGAGAGGGCAGGTCTCTGTGCTCCCCACCATTGCTTCAGTGCACACAGCTGTGCTTTTAGTTGTTTCATTGGATTTTCTTAAAAGAACATGATCTGTAACTCAAAATCTTTGACTAACACTGTAACAGATCTTTCTTCTCAAGGACCTACATATAGTATCGGCACACCTGAGAACTTCTTAGAACTGCCGTCTTGACCTATGATGGACCTTCCAAATTAGAATCTGTATTTTAACAATATTACTAGAAGACTCATCTCAAATTAAAGTTTAAGGAACATTGTACTTGTTGATCCCTAAAGTCATTTTCATTTATAGCATGGTGCTTTTATACAAATTTATACAATATATGTTTTATCTTATTTTGCTTTTCTAAGGGGTGAAATTTTGGTTCATGGAAAAGGAAATCCATCAAAGATATACAACATAAAGAATTTTTTAATTAAATGTATTAGAGAATGCTATTGGAATTGAATTAGGTTCCAAATTTATTTCATTTCTAGTGATAGTAACTATGGCAGATGGACGCTATCTAGCTTCATTTGATTGTAAATCTCATTTGCTCCAATAAGAAAAATATACGAATCCAAATATCCTATAACTAATGAAAAAAAAAAAAAAAAACTTCCAAAGATAGTGTAAAGGAGATTGGGAGGGTAAAAGAGAAGCATATTAAATATTGATAATGATAAAATCAAGAGACAATGATGAGTACCTACATTGATAGAATGTTTTAGAATTTAGCAAGCATTTGAATATTCAACAACTCTTTGAAGTTATTAACAATTCACTGAGGAAGGCAAATTAGGTATTTCCAACCACAGTTCACAAATTTAAATAAGGCCTGAACCAGTAATCTGTCATAACCAAGACTGGTGCATATCATTTCTGTCCTGAAGTTGATCTCTCCTTTTTCTCCAGTTTCATTTTAAAATCATGCTATTCCAAGAAGAAATGGACCACGAAGGATGTTTTCAATATATTCGCAATATTTGAAGTTGACATCTTTCCAGTTGCAGAAATGCCTCCTTTTTTCCCCACTTTTTAAAATTGCTTTCTCTGTACTGTTTCTCTTACTTTTCTATTTTCTCTTTCCACTTTTCTGCACCAGCTTTTTCCTCCTTCTCTTTAAGTTCGGCAGCATCTGAGGCCAGAGTCTGCTAATTTGCAATAACTGGTTCTGCTGCTTCCACATCACCCCTAACCTTGCAGCAGCTTCCTCTTTTCCTGTGGCCACCTGCCTCCTGATCATTCTTGCTGGGACTCGGGACACGGGACTCTGTGTGGCTCCACTCTGTTCTACCTCCTCCTCTCCACCTGGCCCAACCACTGCTCCGCCAGGCCTTCCTCCTCTGCTCAATGTTGTTATAGCAACCGACAGTCAGTGGGCCCAGGAGACACCGTGCTGAGCCAAAACTGGCAGGAAGAGACACTGAGCAGCATCTGCGGGGGCTGATAAGGCCAAAATGTTGGGTTGGTCTCCTCTGGTAAGAAAAAGAGAGAGAAACATCGAGATTATATTGGCTCTGGTAGATCTACCAGCAATATTTTCTGACCTGATGGAATGGCTAGAAGGCCTGCTTAAAGGTCCTGATTGAGTTACGTAGGACCTTCTGCTTTGTGTGCCCAGATCTAGCCTTTTGGATCAACATCTCCCACACCTCCATCTCTATAACCATTAGAAGAAAGATAAAAATGAGAATGATTCTCATTCCAGCCAGAACCTATCAGAATAGGTTCTGGCTGGCAAGTGCAGAAGAAAATGCTGGTTGCTCTGTTTAGTACGACATATTCCTACATCCCAGCTTTCTCCAGATTGTCTCTGATTATTGTGGAGAGGGATGAATGATCATTTTACATTTTAAGATGCACATGCTAGAATTTAATAGGCGTGGTTTTCTTTGCTACAAACAAAAACAATCTATAAAGCCATCAATGATGGTTGCCTCATATTTTCAAAGTTTTCCAAGTACCAGGAATAATGAAGACTCGAAGGAGACCAAGACTCACACAATAACTCGCGGTCATTTAGAAAAGTGGAGTTGGAAATAAGGATTGTTAGAAGTCTGCTTCTAGGACTGCACTGTCCACATACCTGCAGCACGTGTCTGTGTAGTAGTCAATGATTTCGAATGTTAAAATGCCAATGGAAGCAGACATGGGCTAGTTTAACTCTCAGTCTGCAAATGAGAAGAGTGTGGACAAGAAAATGGTAGGGCCTGGTTGTAGTCACACAGTTTTTGAGTTGCAAGTTTGGGCCAATATTTCAGTGATAATACCTTGTTACCGTTCTATGTAACATGAACTCAGCTATAAAAGCTAAAAAAAATTAAAAAAAAAGAAAAAGGAAAAGTCTTTAGAACCTCCGTGTTTGGGGAAATTGTGTGCATGTACCTAGGACCCTGTTCTTAGGAGCTCATCACACTGTATGGCTCTGCGGCAAATAATCCAAACCCAGTCAAAATACCGGGGATGCTATCTCATTGCCTTTGGGATCTTAGAATCCCTTTACACGCTGATCAGGGAAGAGTTCATTATATTTATCAAACAAAACAATATAAAATTTACAAAATTTAACAGCATGAAAGGAAATAAAATGAGGACAAAGGGGAAGGGGAAGCAAAACAGGAGGTGGTTGTAGATAAGCTAACATTTCCATTTAAATTAAAATTAACACTGTGTCAAGTAGCGCATTAAGTAACACGCATTTATTTTTTAAAAGTTACAATGTTATCCACCAGAAGTCTTTAAAAAAACAAACTGACTAAAACTCATCTTTCAGAAGAGGAGGGGGCTTAACTTTTTGTTTTAGATTATTCCATGTGGTTTGACCTTTTAAATATGTGCATGTACTCATTTAAGACTTAAAATCAACACTCTAATCAATGACGATTTTATTTGGTTAAATTATGGTACAGTTATAAAATGGAATTGCCTGCTTCCCTTGAGAAGAATGGGATTGATCTACTTATTCCGATAAGAAGTACATCCACATGAAAGGATAAGAGAAGAAATGAAGAAATTAAGTTATGAAATTATATCCAGAGCATTACCTACAAAAATACACACCCCTATCTCTGTATGTGTGTGTTTGTAGATTATAAAAAGAGATGTGGAAAGACACATACCTAATACTTAAATCTGAAGGGAGAAGAAATGAGAGACAGGAATTTCTTTTTTAACTGTATTTGAATGTTTAAATAATAAAAATATATTATTTTTTAATTTAATATTTTATTTTAAAATAGGAAAACAAATTATAGAACTAAAAGGGAGTCAGAAAAATGTGTAGCTTTTCTTGATGAAATATTTCACGCATTATAATGTTTATCTAAATTTAGCAAAGCTTTTAAATATAATATTAGAAAGAGATAAAAACTCCCCTATCATTTATTTGAGTAAATTATTTTTGGGGGATGGGATATAAAGTAGAAAAATAAGAATATTAAGAAAAAATATACAGCACTAGAATTCAATTTGAAAATAGTAAATGAAGATCCCTCTTTGGAAGCTAATGAATTTTAAAATGTAATCACTTTAAATTTTTCCTTTTAATAGCTATAATTTCTCTAGCACTAAGTGAGATAATTATGAGATTTTCTTTTTTCCCCTTCCCCATTAATTCATTTTACTATCTTGAGAAGTTTAGTGAATGAATATAAAGTCGTAATGGAAACTGTTATTGTCTTCCATATTTATTGGTCCTTGGGCCAAATCCCAACTGGCTGTGCCCTCTCTTTCTTTTCCCAAATCAGCTTTGAATATTGAGTTCTTTGTTTAATTAGCTCAGTGGGAGCACAAAGAAAAATAAACAGTAGGCTGTAATTTCAGCTTTAAAAATTTGAAGATTTCATGGTTTTATTTTGTTTGGAGATTTTTCCTCTTCCTGATTTTGGTGAAAAGTGCAAAAAAGAAAAGCAACCTTCAGCCTGTTAAAATCTTTAGCTGAAAATTGGCAATTTTGAAGCAAAGGAACCGATTATTTTGGTGATATAAATCAAACACTCTGTGGTACATTTAATGTTTCATAATATATATTCCCTCCATTTATTTCTCAAATTTCAAAAAAAAAAAAAAAAAAGCCTATTAGGTTTTCTAATTTATGCAGAATGCAAATAGTTCCTTCACATGGTGTGGACTTTTAGTCGGATGTGCACGTTAGCAAGGGTTCCGTTCTGCCCGAGTCTCCTGCGAGGACCCTTGTTTAATGATGAGCCTCTCACTAGACTTTTCTTTTTTTCCTTTTCTCAAAGGATTTCCCCTCATTTGGGGTTGACTTCACGTTAGGATAAGAATATTTCTGGGAAACTATTTGCCACTTGTGAATTAGGGAGTGTGAAATACATTATCTTGAGATAAAGTGAAAATTTTTAATTTTTGAAGACAACTCTAACTTGTCTAGAGCACTTGGAGCACACTGGTTTATTAGGATCATAGTGGTTCTCTTGTTTCTCTTGTTTTACACATTTTTTTTTAAGATTTTATTGATTTATTTGACAGTGGGAGAGGGAACACAAGCAGAGGGAGTGGTAGAGGGAGAAGACGACTTCCTGCTGAGCAGGGAGCCCCATGCAGGGCTCAGTCCCAGGACCCTGGGGTCATGACCTGGGCCGAAGGCAGCTGCTTAACCACTGAGCCACCCAAGCACATTATTTTCTAATATAAAATTAACATACCACAGGTACGTACAGTCTGAAAATAGAGGTGCATTTTGAAATTAAATAAAAGTAACAATCACCATTATGTCACCTAGGAAGAGAATGCCTATTACTATTTTCCCATATTTTCATCATGTCTTTTAAGTCTACATTGTTTAGTTAAATCATACTATGCAGAGAAGTTTATAATATGTAGTGACCTTGACATTTCAAATAATTAAAAATTTGATGTTCCTAAAGAATTAAAAAATACAAATCACCTAATAAAGTGCATTTAATGGAAATTTGGAGGTATTAACTTGGAAAAAATAAACATTATGCCTAATACTACCATCCTGAAGCAGCAACTGTTTAGGATCTTGATATATTCTTTTTCACTCTTGTTTGAATGCCTTTTCCTTTTCTGCAGTTGCTATTATGTACTTCCCTGTATATCCTCTATTTTTGTTTTATGTTATAGAATTTTCCCATGTCATTAAAAATTTCTATTAAAAATATTCTCATAAACATTTTTAGTGGCTACATGGCAGTATACCATAATTTATTAAAGTATTTGGAACTTAATTTTTTAATGGTGGTGTGTGCTTACAAGTGAACTTTGAGAACATTTATTTCATTTGACTGTTTTAAATGGGAATTCTTTAAGAGGCACGGGAATAAAGGGTATACCAGGTGACTGGGGATGCAGGCAGAGCTCTGGGGGCAGGGCCAGGCAGCCGTGTGTGAAGGGAGGACAGCTGGAGCCAGTGCCAGGGAGAATTCAGGTCCACCCAGCACAGTGAACTGCTGCAGGACACCAATCTGTCTTCCAAGAGTTCTCGTGCCAGCAGGCCACAGAACCGAGCAAGAGTGCCTGGAGTTGCTCTGTCCGATTTTAAGTGCGGTTTTGTAATCTAAAAGATGGTATTGTGAACCTGGAGGGATTGACTTGGTCCGCAACACCCTAACAAGCTGTCATGCTGTGGAATGAGAATCCTTGAAATTAAAGCTACTCTAGGGACTTCCACAAAGACTGAAGACCTCAACATGAGGCTATTCAAAGGACAGCGTTGACTTTGGTTTGTTGTAGATTCAGAGGGCAAGTTGGGCAGATTGAAGCATTTATTTTGGGTAGTGAAATTAGACATACATCAGTACTTTTCTTTTTACTCTAACTTTTCCTTCAGACTATTTTCAAATTACGAGGTTTCCACCACTGCTTTTACTGGCTATCAAACTTCTGTTGGTTAGAAAAAGTTAATCATTGGAAGATTTGCCAGTTACTGTGGTGTTTTGATGGCTTTGATACCTACGTACTTTTCCCTCTTTTCTCCTTCCCTCCCCACCTTCCTACTTTCCTTCCTTCCTTTCCTCTTCCTTCTCTTTTTTTCCTTTTTTCTTTATTTTCTTTAGGTGAATGGTATAAAATACTTTTATTTAAGGTTCATGGGACTAGAATAGGAAAACTAATACAGAAATGTAGACTTTAGTTCGAGATAATAAGTTGATCTCACACATTTAACATCCTCTTCTCTGACATTTCCACTGATATGGCCAAAGAAATAGACAATGAGAAAAAGATTGGATTAAGCATTCAAGGAAATAAAAAAAAAAAAAAACCCAAAAACAGAAAGAGCTCACACTATGCACAAAACAGCAATTTAGGGGCACCTGGGGGGCTCAGTCAGTTAAGCATCTGCCTTCAGCTCAGGTCAGAATCCCACCATCCTGGGATCAAGATCCTCACTGGGCTCCCTGCTCAGTGAGACATCTGCTTCTCCCTCTCCCTCTGCTTGCTGCTCCCCCTACTTGTACTCTCTCTTTTTCACTCTCTCTCTGTCAAATAAATCAATAAAATCTTAAAAAATATTTTGGAGGGAATTCAGGAATGTGGAATCCACATGAGACCTAACATAGGTGAGAATGAACCAGCTTGACTTATCCTCGCAAAGGAAAAGCCTATGTGGAACTTATTAAAAGGACAGTAACCCACAGATAAGGGGGAAATCCCTAGGATGAGAGAGAGGAGGGAGTTGGAGATGATAATAGGCTAGGAAAGGCCAGAAGGAACTTCTAACTTTACAACTGCTGTGCCCAGGACCAGAGGCCAGGGCCATTGCCTGCCCTATGCTTTGCCTGGATGGTGTTCCAACTTTAATGAGACCACGGAGACAGTGGGCTCCATATGAGAGTTGTTTATAGTGAGGGACAGGGAGCAATGCCCCAGCTACTATTGGGCTACCACAAGAGATCTGATTACAAAAAAAAGAAGTTAACTTTCCTTTAGCCAGAACTTGAGAAAGTGGCAGTTCTGCCTTTTGTTTGGTGGGAAAAGCCTGTTGAGTATGAGTGAAGCAGGAGGTTACCACAGGGTCCTCTCAATAAGACAGTCATACCACAGGCGGAGTCTGTGCATACTGGGTCTCCACCATAAACAAGTGGCAGCTGTGAATCCTTCTGGGTATAGTTCCCTCACCACCTCACAAATGGAAAATGGACTCTGAATCCAGTGAAGCGGTTGAAAGTAACCCCCCTCTGCTTTTGTTAGGGACAATACATGGTATACAGGGATAATTTCTGATACTTATTTTAGCAGAACTAAAAAAACATGATTATCATGTTGAGGGTGGGTAAACTGCAAGAAAAAGAACATTCTTTTTTCCTCCTGGCTTTACAGAGATACAGTTAACAAATTTGTAAGATATTTAAGGTGTACAACATGATCTGATACACGTAGTCATTGTGAACCATTTCCCCACATTGAATCAACGCATTCATCACCCCAGATACTTTTTTTTTTTCCTTTGGTGAGAACATTTAAGTTCTACTTTCTTTGGAAATTTCACTTACACAAACAGTGTTATCAGCTATAGTCACGGTGTTATACGTTAGATACTCAGAGAGACAAATACTGCATGGTATCACTTATTGAGCTCATAGAAACATAGAAAAGTGGTTGCCCCTGGCTGAGGGTGGGGGGAAATACAGAGAGTTTGGTAAAAGGGTACAAATTTTCAGTTATAAAAACATCATTCTTTGGGCACCTGAGTGGCTCAGTCAATTAAGCATCTGATTTTGGCTCAGGTCATGATCTCATTGTCCTGGGATCGAGCCCTGTGTTAGGGCCCACAATCAGTGCAAAGTCTGCCTATCTTATGTCCCTCCCATGGCTGCTCATGCTCACATTCTCTCCCTCTCACAAATAAATAATAAATATTTATTTATAAAAATAAATAATAAGAATAAAATTGTTCTTATGAAACATTTATTAATTCCTAATACAGGCACCAAACTAAGGTATTTAGAGTAAATATCAACCAGGAAGTAAACCTACTAAAATGTTAACAGGAAATTTTAAAAAAATGTATGTCTAATTGTTTTCTGAATTGTTGCTTAACTGCACCAATTACATAAAATAAACCTTGCCTTCAGACTTTTTAAATTCCCCAAATTAAAATGCAGTGGATGGACCATTTCATTATACCACACACAAAAATAGCCTCAAAATGGATGAAAGACCTCAATGTGAGAGAGGAATCCATTAAAATCTTGAGGAGAACACAAACAGCAACCTCTTCAACCTCAGCCGCTGCAACTTCTTCCTAGAAACTTTGCAAAAGGCAAAGAAAGCAAGGGCAAAAATGAACTATAGGGATTTCATCAAGATCAAAAGCTTTTGCACAGCAAAGAAAACCAAAAGAATGGGAGAAGATATTTGCAAATGACATACCGGATAAAGGGCTAGTATCCAAAATCTATAAAGAACTTATCAAACGCAAAACCCAAAGAACAAATAATTCAATCAAGAAATGGGCAGAAGGAGGAGGAGTCAAGATGGCGGAGAAGTAGCAGGCTGAGACTACTTCAGCTAGCCAGAGATCAGCTAGATAGCTTATCTAAAGATTGCAAACACCTGAAAATCCATCGGCAGATCGAAGAGAAGAAGAACAGCAATTCTGGAAACAGAAAAACAACCACTTTCTGAAAGGTAGCACCGGCGGAGAAGTGAATCCAAAGCGACGGGAAGAGAGACCCGGGGGGGAGGGGCCGGCTCCCGGCAAGCGGCGGAGCAACCGCGCACAAAATCAGGACTTTTAAAAGTCTGTTCCGCTGAGGGACATCGCTCCAGAGGCTAAACCGGGGCGAAGCCCACGCGGGGTCAGCGTGGCCTCAGGTCCCGCAGGGTCACAGAAGGATCGGGGGTGTCTGAGTGTCGCAGAGCTTGCGGGTATTGGAACGGGAAAGCCGGCTACAGAGACAGAGCCAACAGTAAGCTCACAGCTCGGTGTTACCTTGAACCAGTCGCAGGCTCGGTGAGCTCGGAGCGCGGCCGGAGGTCAGGCAGATGGGAGTAACTGGGCGCTGTTCTCTGAGGGCGCACTGAGGAGTGGGGCCCTGGGCTCTCAGCTCCTCCAGGCCGGAGACCAGGAGGCCGCCATTTGTATTCCCGTCCTCCGGAACTCTACGGAAAGCGCTCAGGGAACAAAAGCTTCTGAAAGCAAACCCCAGCAGATTACTCAGCCCAGCTCCTGGTAAGGGCGGTGCAATTCTGCCTGGGGCAAAGACACTTGAGAATCACTACACCAGGCCCCTCCCCCAGAAGATCAACAAGAAATCCAGCCAGGACCAAGTTCACCTACCAAGGAGTGTGGTTTCAATAACAAGGAGAGCAGCAGAATTCCAGAGGAGGAGAAAGCCAAGCACAGAACTCATGGCTTTTTCCTTGTGATTTTTTTCTAGTCTTGCAGTTAATTAATTTTTTTTCTTTTTCATTTTTGTTTTTTGTTTTTCTCGCCTTCTGGTAAATTTTTTTTAAACTTTTACCTTTTTCTTTTTTAACGTTTTTTAACTAGTTTATCCAATATATATATATTTTCTTTTTTATATTTTTCTTATTTGTTTTCATTTTTTAAATTCTTTTCTTTTCTTTTTTTTTCCTTTTTTCTTTTTTTTTCTTTCTTCCTTTTTGAACCTCTTTTTATCCCCTTTCTCCCCCCTCACGATTTGGGATCTCTTCTAATTTGGTTAAAGCATATTTTCCTGGGGTTGTTGCCACCCTTTTAGTATTTTACTTGCTTCTTCATATACTCTTATCTGGACAAAATGACAAGATGGAAAAATTCAACACAAAAAAAAAGAACAAGAGGCAGTACTGAAGGCTAGGGACCTAATCAATACAGACACTGGTAATATGTCAGATCTAGAGTTCAGAATGACAATTCTCAAGGTTCTAGCCGGGCTCGAAAAAGGCATGGAAGATATTAGAGAAACCCTCTTGAGAGATATAAAAGCCCTTTCTGGAGAAATAAAGGAACTAAAATCTAACCAAGTTGAAATCAAAAAAGCTATTAATGAGGTGCAATAAAAAATGGAGGCTCTCACTGCAAGGATAAGTGAGGCAGAAGAAAGAATTAGTGATATAGAAGACCAAATGACAGAGAATAAAGAAGCTGAGCAAAAGAGGGACAAACAGCTACTGGACCACGAGGGAAGAATTCGAGAGATAAGTGACACCATAAGACAAAACATTAGAATAATTGAGATTCCAGAAGAAGAATAAAGAGAGAGAGGAGCAGAAGGTATACTGGAGAGAATTATTGGGGAGAATTTCCCCAATATGGCAAAGGGAACGAGCATCAAAATTCAGGAGGTTCAGAGAATGCCCCTCAAAATCAATAAGAATAGACCCACATCCTGTCACCTAATAGTAAAATTTATAAGTCTCAGTGACAAAGAGAAAATCCTGAAAGCAGCCTGGGAAAAGAAGTCTGTAACATACAATGGTAAAAATATTAGATTGGCAGCTGACTTATCCACAGAGACCTGGCAGGCCAGAAAGAGCTGGCATGATATTTTCAGAGCACTAAACGAGAAAAACATGCAGCCAAGAATACTATATCCAGCTAGGCTATCATTGAAAATAGAAGGAGAGATTAAAAGCTTCCAGGACTAACAAAAACTGAAAGAATTTGCAAACACCAAACCAGCTCTACAGGAAATCTTGAAAGGGGTCCGCTAAGCAAAGAGAGAGCCTACAAGTGGTAGATCAGAAAGGAACAGAGACCATATACAGTAACAGTCACCTTACAGGCAATACAATGGCACTAAATTCATATCTCTCAATAGTTACCCTGAATGTGAATGGGCTAAATGCCCCTGTCAAAAGACACAGGGTATCAGAATGGATAAAAAAACAAAACCCATCTATATGTTGCCTCCAAGAAACTCATTTTAAGCCTGAAGACACCTCCAGATTTAAAGTGAGGGGGTGGAAAAGAATTTACCATGCTAATGGACATCAGAAGAAAGCAGGAGTGGCAATCCTTATATCAGATCAATTAGATTTTAAGCCAAAGACTATCATAAGAGATGAGGAAGGACACTATATCATACTCAAAGGGTCTGTCCAACAAGAAGATTTAACAGTTTTAAATATCTATACCCCCAACATGGGAGCAGCCAACTATATAAACCAATTAAGAACAAAATCAAAGAAACACATCAACAATAATACAATAATAGTAGGGGATTTAACACTCCCCTCACTGAAATGGACAGATCATCCAAGCAAAAGATCAGCAAGGAAATAAAGGCCTTAAACGACAGACTTGACCAGATGGACATCACAGATATATTCAGAACATTTCATCCCAAAGCAACAGAATATACATTCTTCTCTAGTGCACATGGAACATTCTCCAGAATAGATCACATCCTCGGTCCTAAATCAGGACTCAACCGGTATCAAAAGATTGGGATCATTCCCTGCATATTTTCAGACCACAATGCTCTAAAGCTAGAATTCAGTGACTCTTAATCTCATAAAACAAACTGAGGGTTGCTGGGGGGAGGGGGTTGGGAGAAGGGGGTGGGATTATGGACATTGGGGAGGGTATGTGCTTTGGTGAGCGCTGTGAAGTGTGTAAACCTGGTGATTCACAGACCTGTACCCCTGGGGATAAAAATATATGTTTATAAAAAATAAAAAATTTTAAAAAAAGCATAAACTTAAAAAAAAAAAGAAAAAAAAAAGAAATGGGCAGAAGACCTAAACAGACATTTCTGCAAAGAAGACATCCAAATGGCCAATAGACACAGAAAAAGTTCTCCACATCACTTGGCATCATGGAAATTCAAATCAAAACCACCATGAGATACCACCTCACATCAGTCAGAATGGCTAAAATAACCAGTCAGGAAATGACAGATGTTGGCGAGGTTGCAGAGAAAGGGGAACCCTCCTACAATGTTGGTGGGAATGCAAGCTGGTGCAGCCATTCCGGAAAACAGTATGGAGGCTCCTCAAAAAGTTGAAAATAGAGCTACCCTACAATCCAAAAATCGCACTACTGGGTGTTTACCCTAAAGATACAAATGTATGGATCCAAAAGGGTATGTGTTTATAACAGCAATGCCCACAATAGTCAAACTATGGGGAAAAAAGAAACTAGATTTCCATCAGTAGATGAATGGATAAAGAAGACGTGGTATATATACAATTGAATACTATGCAGCCATCAAAATATGAAGTCTTGCCATTTGCAACGATGTGGATGGAACTAGAGGGTATTATGCTAAGTAAAATAAGTCAATCAGAGAAAGGCAATTATCACAAGATCTCTCTGATACAGGGAATTTGAGAAGCAGGGTGGGGATTCCTGGGGGGAAGGGAAGGAAAAATGAAACAAGATGTAACCGGGGAGGGAGACAAACCATAAGAGACTCTTAATCTGGGGGAAAAAAAAACAGAGGGTTGCTGGGGATGAGGGGCAGGGTAGGATGGCTGGGTGATGGACATTGGTGAGAGTTTGTGCTATGGTGAGTGCTGTGAATTGAGTTAAGACTGATGAGTCACAGACTGGTACCCCTGAAACAAAAAACTTATATGTTAATTAAAAAACAATAAAATGCAATGGAGGCACTGAAGAGTAAATTCTGCACTTCAAGAAAATAAATTAGTGAGACAGAAGTCCACGTCTCAAAATTTTCTGTAACTTAGAAGAAAAGCATGAGATAATTTTGATGGTGAAAAGATAAGAGATAAGGATGAAATACCTAGGAAATAAGAACATTTATAATAGAAAGTTGTCATATTCACAAGGCACATGAACAAGGAACAAAAATTATTAAATCATTGTTTGAAAGATCCTAAGTTGAAATTTGATTTTAGGATACATCAGAAGAAAAACAAAAATCAATGAAGAGAGTGGACGTGAACGTATCTGGATAAAAAGTTTTACTTTCTGGTAATGTAAAAATTCTATGAGCATCCAACAGAGAAAAATAAGTTGCTGAACAAAAAGAAGAAAATGTAGGGTTAGCACCAGATATCTCAGTAACAAAAAGGGCCGTCAGATAGTAGGAGTCACCCCCACAGTCCTCAGCACAAAGAAATTTTGAACCTAGAATTCTGCATTTATTGAAACTATCATTCATGTATGAAAGCAACAGCAACACATTCCCAGTCATGAAGGTTCTAGAGAGTAATGGATTTCTTCTAAGTAATTATAAGCTGTACATTCTAAAATAAGTGATTAACTTTCTCATATACCAGCAATAACCTGTTTAAAACAGAAGAGTGAGAAAGATATTTTTATTAGGTAACAAATGTATAAAGTAAAATATCTAGGAGTACATTTAATGCAAGGTGTACAGTGCACACAATATGCACACTATATTGATATGATCCATTCAGGAAATATTTAATACTAAGTTTCCAAAATTGAGAACATAACTGAGGGACACCTAAGAAAATTTGAATAAATGAACACCAGGCTCTTATATAGGAAAATTAGCATTGAAAATTTATCAGTTACCCCTGGTGTCTGGGTGGCTCAGTTGCCTTTGGCTCAGGTCATGATCCCAGAGTCCTGGAATGGAACCCCTCATTGGACTCCCCGTTCAGCAGGGAGTCTGCTTCTTCCTCGGCCCCTTACCCCACTTGTGCTCTCTCTCTCAAATAAATTCTTAAAAGAATATATATATATATATATATATATACACACACACACACATACATATATATATATTAGTTACCCTAAATCTCCATCATCTATCTATCTATTTACTAATTAAACTCTAATACTGGTTATCTTAAGGTTGAGGTAGAAATTTGGAGAGAAATTTATGTAGAAGAATAAATGAGTATATAATTGGAAAATTTTTGAAAAAAAAATAAGACTAATTTTGGAGGAGGAGACACAGATATTTTTTTTTTTTAATTATAGAACTTTTATAGTTAAAATAGTCTATTGCTGGGGCACCTGGGTGGTTCAGTCAGTTAAGCAGCCAACTCTTGATTTTGGCTGAGGTCATGACCTCAGGGGCCTGGGATCAAGCCCTACCTCAGGCTCTGAGCTCAGTGGGGAGTCTGCTTGAGGATTCTCTCTCCAACTCCCTCTGCCCCTCTTCCTACACTCTTTCTCTCTCAAAAATAAATAAACTAAAAAAAATTTTTTTCAGTGCTGATATGAGCCCACAACTAAAAAGAAATAGAATACGATAAAGTTTAACGAAAGCACCAAGTGTTATGTGTGTATTTTTGTCATTTTAGTATTTGATTAAAAAGTCCTTTCAGATTTGTGGGTAGAGATAATGCTGTATTCACATGGATGGTGTTAAGGTTTGGCTATCTGATTAAAAAAAATATAATAACAGGTACAGAGGGTCCCTGACATACAATGGTTCAACTTAAAGATATTTTGACTTTACAATGGTGTGAAAGCAATATACAGTCAGTAGAAACCACACTTGGAATTTTAAATTTGAATCTTTTCACAGGGCTAGTAACATTTGGGATAATCCTCTCTTGCGATGCTGGTAGGGCAGTTTTAGTGTGCCACACTGTCATGAGAGTAAACAATTGATACACTTAAAACTGTTTTGTACCCATACAACCATCCTATTTCTCACTTTCAGTGCAGTAGTACAATACTGTGTAATAGTCAATAAGTTACAAGTGCTAGTCAACATGTTTTTTAATAAAATAGGCTTTATGTTAAGTGATTTTACCCAACTGTAGGCTAATGTAAGTGGTCTGAGTATATGTAAGGTAGGCTAGGCTAAGCTTTCATGTTAGGTAGACTAGGGATATTAAACATGTTTTCAAGTTTCAGTGGGTTTATTGGGATCTAACCCCATCATAAATTGAGAGGATCTGTAAATGTTAGAAAAATATTGGTGCCTATTTATCTAATCCCTGAGTGAAGAACTATTCTTTTGAGCATGACTCCAAAGTTAGAAGCTACAAAGGAAAAGACTGGTGGGTTGATTAGTCATGACAGACCTTTAACTGTCCAATTTTGGCCTCCTTTTTGCATAGAATAATCACTGGGAAGCAGTTGTCCATTCAGCAACATTTTCCAACATGCTTGCACTATGAGGCCACATGGAGTATGTGTCTGTGAAGGGGTTACTTCTGAGCCAAGGTGACCTTGGAGCTCCACATTCCCTACACCTGTTTGCCAGTTGTATGCCTAGGCATCACACTCTAGTACATTCTGTGGAACTTCAAAATGAAAAGACTCGGGCCTCACTGCATTCAAGAAAGCTGTCTACTGACCAAGAAATTGTGGCACATATATTCAATGGAATCTTATCCACTAATAAAATGGAATGAATATTTATTATTATTTGTATCAATAGATCATTCCAAATGTGCACAAACAAGTGAATGAAAAAAAAAAGTGTTATCATTGTAGCTAAATAATCATGAGCCTTTTATGTAGAAACTCCTAAGTTTTAAATGAAAGATTAAGACAATGTTTAGAGACATAGAAAAAAAAAAACACAAATAAATATTATTTTGAATATTTAAAAAAAAAGCTTAAGACAGAAACAAAAGCACTCCACACTCTATATATTTCAAGTGATTTTTTTTTCTGAAATATGTTACAGTTGGTCTTATAGATCAGTTGCTTAGACCATATGAAGGAGGACAAAGTGAAGATCTGTGTTCCCTTTGTGGTCCACTTAGCTTTGATCTCATGTTGCTCATCTGGAAAATGGAGATAATAAACCTGTAGGGTTTATGTGAGTTCAGAAGTAAATGCTTGTGAAGTAAATAGCACATAGTAGGCAATAAAGAAAGGCAGGTAAAATGATCATCGTCATTCGTATAAGCATCTTAACACTTCCCAGTTGATTCAAAAAATACTTAACAAAATGAGTAAAAATGAGTTTGGGGTGAAGCTTAATCTTTTTCTTAGATCTCTTTCAACTTGATTGTCTTGGAAGTTGACTGTGCTTTACACTGGAGAGGGAAGCAGCCATCTCCATTCAAGGGTACTGCCCTGGTTCATAATGGATTAATTCATATTTAGAGCTCAGAAAGAAAGGACAAGATTAAGAGGAGTGGGATTGGGAATGGTTGTTGGTATGGGAAGGATTGAAGTCAGTGTCAAGGTCCCTTCTAGCCATAAAATCTCTTGAGTGCCTTCTCCCCTTAATAGATATTTTTATTTTCCAAAACTCTCCTTTCAAATGGCTATGATCATTATTCTGGCAACACTTAGTTCCATGTCACACACAAATTGACATGTCAGGTAGTAGTAACCTCTGGAATAACCCTATAGGCATCAAATTCTCTTTCTATATGTCTTTTCTTTTTGACTATACCAGCCTTTCACCCAGTTCTCATAGCAGAAAACACAGAAGTCAACCTCACCTCTCTTTTTTTCACTATAAACACATATACGTGCACAAACATAGACACACACACAGAGTAAGTCACCAAGGTGTATTAGGCCAAGATCTTGTCACGCCCACTGCCACTCTCCAACACTGGGCCACTCTCCTCCTCTCCCCCTTAGATTACTTTTCTTCCTTTAGGTGTTGATCTCCCTAGAGTCTGTCCTTTGTACTGCGGCCAGAGCATTCATTTCATTTCCCTGCTTACAATTTTAACTGACTTTCCATTTACAGTATTTAAAAATCTCAAAACACGTAAAATCTTACTGGCTCAACTCTCTGACTCTCTGACTCCTTCACTATTCACCCCTTATACTTGGCCCCACCCTTACTTATGTATTTCTTGTCACCTAAAGATGCTGGTGCCTCTTCAGCCTTGGGTCTTTTCACGAGCTCTTCTGTTTGCCTAGCACACAATTGTGATGGCCAAGGACTGGCATTTTATGTGTTGACTTGATTGGTCTAAATGATGCCCAGATAACTGGTGAGACATTATTTCTGGGAGTGTCTGTGGGGGCATCTCTGAAGAAATTAGCATTTGTATCAGTGGCTTGAGGGTGGGTATTACCCAGTTGGTTAAGGACCTGAATAGAGCAAGAAGACTAAGGAAGGGTGAATTTTCTCTTTGCTGATGCATCCTCCTTCTCCTACCCTTGGACAGAGGCACTTCTGGTTTTCAGGCCTTTGGATTTGGCCTGGGACTTACACCATCAGCAGCCCTGGTTCTCAGACCTTCAGGCTGGTACTGCATTATATTATCGGCTTTCCTGGTTTTCCAGCTTGCAGATGGCAGGTTCTGCTTTCATACCTTGAAGAACCGATTCCTATAATAAATCTCTATATATCTATGTCAATATATCCTATTGGGGGGCACCTGGGTGGCTCAGTGGGTTAAAGCCTTCAGCTCAGGTCATGGTCCCAGGGTCCTGGGATCAAGCCCCGAATCTGGCTCTCTGCTCAGCAGGGAGCCTGCTTCCCCCCTCTCTCTGCCTGCCTCTCTGCCTACTTGTGATCTCTCTCTATCAAATAAATAAATAAAATCTTTAAAAAAATATATATGTGTATATATATATCCTATTGGTTCTATTTCTCTGGAGAACCCTGGTACAATCACAGGTCTCAGCATAGAAGTATCATTGGTTTCTTCGGTTAGGCATAACACCAAGATTTACACACACATTTAGGTCCAACTGACGAGCCTCTTTTATTGCCAAATTCCTCACCCAGAAAAGGGCGTTCTCTGGAGCCAGAAGGTGTGGCCCAGAGAAGAAGCACTGTACTTGCTTTTCATGTAGCTTACTGGGAGTAGCTATTGTCCCTTCTGGCCCCCACTGAGTGTGCCCAACTGGTTTACCTCTTTGAATCAGTCCCATCCATTATTTATGCACTCAAAAATCCAAGCCAACCCAATATCATAACAAGTATTTAGTTTTTTTAGTTCTAGAAATATCTACGAATTCAGCGAATCCTACACTGATCATCTAAAAGGAGTTTCAACTCACAGTTTACAAAAAGTGAGGAAGTCAGATCCAGGAGGAATTTTTCAGGATTCCTACTGACTCAGCATTCTCCCCTTCCCCATTCCTACCTGGCTCAGTCTTACTTATCCCTAAGCCTTATTTTCCATACCTCTTCCTCCTATGAGATTTCCCTGACCTCCCATCTTTGGTCTTGTTAGATTCTCCACTGAGTGTTGCTAAATACTTTTACTTCCCTGTGGCATTCTCCATGCTAATACTTTGGTTTTTGCCTGTGCTCTGAGCTCCCTGAAGGCAGAACATGTGTTTGTTAAGGCCCTCACTGTATCCACAGATCCTGGCATATGGTAGCTACACAATAAATATAGCTGAAAAAATAAATACAACAAACTGTGGCAAGAATGGAGATTATATTAAAAGTTTATCTCCCCTTTTCCCCTTTATCCCCAGGAGACCCCATCCTCCAGAATTCAAAGAAGAAAGTTGAACCCTTCTCACATTAAGCCTATCTTAAAAGCTGCTTTTAGAAACTCCAGTGCACACTCACACACCATTATATGTTATTTCAGGCTGGTGTAATAATAAAACTGTCAATCCTATGAATAAGAACTGTTTCTTTACTTGGATTCTTGCTCATGTTCGTGTATATTTATGTATTACTAGAAAAGCAGCATTCTTAAGATTTCTTAGATGGTTTGATAAGATATGACTCTACTTTTCCCAGCTTTTCTTATTATAAGAATCTTTAACAAGCTCTTTAAACAGTTTGCACATGCTACCTTACATTTTTATGTGATGTATAGTGGAATAATTTTTAAAGGATTTTCAAAAATACAGTGTTTAAATAATGAAACTATTTCTGCTTGTTCTGATGAGGAATCATTAACAATTATTATTATTTATAGGGCAGAATTTTTTAAATCATATATCTTTTTTTTTAAAGGTTTTATTTATTTATTTGACACAGGGAGAGAGACAGCAAGAGAGGGAGTATAAGCAGGGGGAGTGGGAGAGGGAGAAGCAGTCTTCCTGCTGAGCAGGGAGCCTGATATGGTGCTCGAGGCCAAGACCCTGGGATCATGACCTTAACCTAAGGCAGACGCTAAACAACTGAGACATTCAGGCACCCCTTCAATCATATACCTTTAAAATACCTCTTCCTTAGGGGTGTCAATTAGGAGAGTCTTTTGTTGTTAGCAAAAAAAAAAAAAAAAAAAAAAATTCTGATGTTTATACTCATCTAACAATTTAATGCCTACATTCATGTGACCTGAATTAAAACAGTTTAAAATTCAAAACCATTTTAAATCATTTTAAATCAATCAAACATGTTTGTCTCTACAAAGGGCAAAGGTCTTATGTCGGAGACCATGGGGAGAGCCAGCTGTGCTGGTGACCCGTGCCTGCTTTATTGATATTAGCTAGAAAAGTGGGCAAAAGGTAGCACTTCTCCCGGCTATTATAGGCTGTTTTAGAACAGAGAGATTAAGGGAGGGAGTAGCAACAGAGTGATCTCTATCTCCCTAGAAAAGTGAAAACTTATACGGGGTAGACAATGGAGACAAAGAAGAAAGAATGTATAGAATTTCGGATAACTGACAGTCTGGTTCCTCTGCCATCTTCTTCCAGGCTCTTCTCCCTCTGGCCATTGTTGAGCATGGTGAGCTTCTGTTTTGGAAGTCCAGTGGGACAGCAGAGCACGATGGTGAGTTCCTTTCCTATCCCTTCTCTTGTAGCATCTGGATGCCCCAGAGCACAGAATTCCAGTGGGCCCACAATGTGCAGGCGTTGGATGAGACACATCCTGAGGATAAGGTAAGTGTGACGTTTATAACTAAGTGGAGGCACTGACAGCCCCAGAGGCTAAGCCATCTGTTGAAACCAGAAAGAATGCAATGGTGTTCTAAGACACAACCAACCAAGAATCCTACCAAACCCTTTCTTATTCCTGGTACTTTTCTGTAGTAGCCAACCTCTCATACTGAAAATGATGATGCCAGAAGGAAAGAGATAAACAGAATTCCCTATAGATCTTCCTGCCTGTCCTTCCTGCCTCATCCAGAGGCCAGAGGCAGAGAGTGTTGGTAAAACATGTACATATCAAGAAATAAAAAAAAAAAAAAAAAAACTGAGTTCGTCTTTGTGCAGCATTTCCACTCTTCTGGTAAGAATGAAATACAAATGCAGGCATGAGGTATGGATTAAGAATTGTATAATTTTAGTGATTTAGTGTAGGAGTTAAAGGCTCTTATATTTGCTTCTAAAACTCTTATTGCTGAATAGTGAAATTCATGCTAGTAATTATAATTCTCAATTTTTCCTTACTTTAGAACAACATTAAATAACAAAAACAATACAAGTTGAGAGAGACTATGGAGAAAAATAGTTTTAATGTCACTTCTTCCTTTTTTTTTTTTAAAGATTTTATTTATTTATTTGACAGAGATCACAAGTAGGCAGAGAGGCAGGCAGAAAGGGAGAGAGAAAGGGAAGCAGGCTCCCCGCTGAGCAGGGAGCGGGATGCGGGGCTCCATGCCAGGACCCAGAGATCATGACCTGAGCCGAAGGCAGAAGCTTAACCCACTGAGACACACAGGCGCCCCTTGAAGAAGTCTTTTATCTTCATTTTTCACTGAGCCCCACAAACCATGATCCTGGCCCTGCTTGAAAGAAAAGGACAATGAAAAGTCAGAGTTTGGCTTGTGTGTCATTTCAAGGTCCGTAGCATTCACTCTCCTGTCTCCTTCACTCACAGCCTTGATTTCTCAGCAGTTCCTGAACCCCTTACCTCTTGGCACAGAGAGTCCATGCTTACTTTGATGTCGGAGCTCTCCATTTATTCATGGTTCCAGTTATAATTTAGCAACTTCCAAAGGGACATAGGGATCTCTGGACATTTTGCATCCATCCATGCATCCATCCATTCATTGTGATATGTCAAGCACTTTTTTTTTTAAGATTTATTTATTTGAGAGAGAGAGAGAGAGAGAGAGAGAATGTGTGCACATGTATGCGTGTATGCGTGAGCAGGGAGAGGGAAAGGAACAGAATCCACAGAGCTGACACAGGTCTCCATCCCATGACCCAAGACCACCACCCTGAGATGAAGACCTGAGCAAAATCAAGAGCCAGAAGCTCAACTGAGGTATGGATTGTGAATTGTGTAATTTTGGTGATTTAATGTAGGAGTTAAATGCTCTTATATTTGCTTCTAAAACTCTCATTGCCCAATAGTAAAATTCATGGGCTACTCTGGTGCCTTCCCAAGCACTCTTCTGTTGAACTGCTATAGACTGAATTGTGTCCTGTCAGAATTCATATATTGAAGCCCTAATTCCCAGCGTGATGGTATTTGGAGTTGGGGCTACTGGGAGATAATTGGAGAAGGTCATTAGGGTGGGATCCTTAGGGAGCCCACTTTCTCTATCTTTCTGTCTCTGTCTTCCTACCTCTCTCCTTTCCTGTCCTTTTACAAGCTCGCTCTCTCTCTGCCACATGAGGGTACAGCCCGAAGCCAGGACGAAAGAATCACCAGAACCCACCCATGCTGGCACCATGATCTCAGACTTCCTAGCCTCCAGAACTGTGAAAAAAAAAAAAAAAGAAATTTCTGTTGGTTGAGCCACCCAGTCAATGGCATTTTGTTACAGCATCCCAAGCTGACTAAGACATGGACAAATGTGGCTTCTGTCTTTGTGGGAGAAATGGACATCCACGAAATGAACACAATATTAAATACAACACAGAATTAGAAAATGCTATAAGGAAAAATAACAGAGTGCCAAAGAAAAATATAAGGGTGCCCTGATTTAGACTGGAGTATCATGGAAAGGCAGTGATGATGTAAGAAGAGCACTGCAGGGAGACAGAACCCTTGTGAAAGTGGAAAACATTTTGTATGGAGCAACTGGACAGAAGGCTTGTGGAAACAGCCTGGGAGGACTGTGGTGGCATCTCGTGCTTCTGTTTCTTAACTGCTGTTTCATTTTATACCTTCTAGAGAGCTGTGATTCTGTGTGATAGAGCAAGTCTTAGTCAATGAAGTACAGAGTAACCATAATTTCTGGACTCAAAACCACAGCACAAAACCAGTGAAGTGCAAAGGTCCATAGGACTTGCACACTTTGTGTTTGACTGGCGCCACGCCTCTCCTCTCTCTGTATGAGTGACTGCATTGTGCATGACGGAAGCACGTTTGAAGTGCAAGGCCGTACACACAGAGTCCCTGACTCAGGCCTCACAAAGAATGGAAGCTCAAGCATTGATAGCTAATATTAATATTATGAGGAGGTCAGGACTGAATGTTTGAAATTTAAACTGTCTTTAACAGCCAGGGACTGATAGTTACATGCTTTTGAGCTGTACTGTGTAACTCAGTTTATACCATGTATCTCTTATTGGGTTGTTTGTTTTTTTAAAGGTTTTATTTATTCATTTGACAGAGAGAGAAATCACAAGTAGGCAGAGAGGCAGGCAGAGAAGGGGGGAAACGGGCTCCCGCTGAGCAGAGAGCCCAATGAGGGGCTTGATCCCTGGACCCTGAGATCATGACCTGAGCCAAAGGCAGATGCTTAACCGCCTGGGCCACCTAGGTACCCACCATGTGTCTGAACACCAAACACTGTGCATTTAGTATCAGGATAAGCCAAATATTCTTAAGGGCTTTATCTATCAAATGCAAGACCAAGGCCTCCAGTCCTGTTAACTAAACCTTGAACAATCCATTTAGGAGTTACTTAACAAATACTGATTGAATTCCTACCATGTGCTAGGTATCATTTAGGTACTGGGATAGAACATTATTTTATCATTCCAAAAGTAGTGCCCTAACTTCTGAAACTATACTATCTGCTCAGTCTTAGAAACCACACCAGTTTTCATTACAAACAAGGGTTATACATGAAGACCTAAAGTTGAACCAATTTTTATTTTATTTATTTATTTTTTAAAGACTTTATTTATTTATTTGACAGACAGATCACAAGTAGGCAGAGAGAGAAAGGAGGAAGCAGGCTCCCTGCTGAGCAGAGAGCCCGATGTGGGGCTCAATCCCAGGACCCCGGGATCATGACCTGAGCTGAAGGCAGAGGCTTTAACCCACTGAGCCACCCAGGTGCCCCTGAACCAATTTTTTTTTTAAAGATTTTATTTATTTACTTGAGAGAGAAAGTGAGCATGACAGGGGAGAGGGTCAGAGAGAGAAGCAGACTCCCTGCTGAGCAGGGAACCCGATGTGGGACTCCATCCTGGGACTCCAGGTTCATGAGCTGAGCTGAAGGCAGTCTCTTAACCAACTGAGCCACTCAGGTGCCCCCCCGAACCAAATTTTATATCCATTGTTTTGATATATTTTCTATAGATGTCTGGAATGTTTTTCTCTCATGTACCAGCCTGGCAAACTCCTCCTCCTTCAAGAGTAATATTGAGTTTTCCTTTGTTCAGTTCAGACTATTCCAATACCCCTAGATAAAGCACCTCTTCTTTAATCATATCAAATTATCCACTCTTCCACTATAGACTGTGTCACATTGTATTTCATAGTCTAAAAGTTACTTAAGAGCTATACACTCAGGGTCTTCCACACAGGAAGTGTTTGGTGAATTAAGATTTAATAGAAAAGTAACAATTTAACAAATGAGTTTGCTTAGTGTTGAGATGTGTACCTAAACTTTCAAGTAAATTTTAAATGCTTGAACATATGTCATCAAACAAATTGTCTCTGAGCCTATTTCACTTGCACCCAATGGGCTACACTCATCATTTCAGTATGAAAAAAGTAGTGGAAACAAAAGGGATCATAAAGAGATAGGCAGATTCACTCTCAATTCCTGGAGGTTAATTTGGTTCTACTGGAACAAAATTTTGAAAAGGATCCAGCAGGTTGTTTTACAAACAAAGCTGAAAATGCCTTGAGATAAAATTTTAGATTGTAAGCAATATATTGAATAACTTAAGGACTATTTGTACATGAAAGCCTCTGACCAAATTCAACCTGCAGAAGAGTTTTACTTTCCATGTTTAAAAGAATGAATTGCACTTCACTCTCGTTAGTGGGGCTTACATTTCTGTGTTTGGTCACCAGCTCTGCTATCCCGTATTGCCTTAAGCTCTGCTTTTATGTTCCTGACTGAAAAGCATTCACATTTGGGTCTGGTGCCTTGCATGTTTCTCTCCGTCTCAGGAAAAAACAACAACCACCCCCCCCCCCCAAAAAAAAAACCCTGTCCCATTTCACAGAGAACTCAGCTTAGCCTGAAACTCTTAGGATAATGCTTTAGCTATTAAGGATGAGGAAAATACAGTGGTTTGGTATAGATCAGGATTTGGGAAGAGAGGACATAGGACATAGGACATACACACAAATCCCTTCCCTGTAATGAAAGAGAAAACAGAAAAAGTCTAGATGTTAAAAGCTATAATTCTTTGAACTCCTAAAATCTTAAGAAAATCATAAGGCTTTTTAATCAATATTTTTTCATAGCACTCACTATTGCTAAATGAAGTCATCTCTTAAATCTGTTTTAAAAAAATGAAAGTTCATTACAAAAATGAGTAAATGTTAAATATCTTACTGGCTTTATTCAGTGATTCATGAATCAGGCAGTATCTAATCTTGCAAGTAGCAAAGATTGCTGAGGAGGTATACAAAAAGGAAGACTTCTAGGCAGAAGGGAGCTGGAGCAAGGACATTTTACTAGACGGGAAAGCAGGTTGGTTATTATTACAAGATCACCTTCTCCAAGGTGATGGAGAGGGTCTATGAGGCAGAGCACCTCACTAGTGCTGACTAGGTCATTTATGATTGACTGGTTTAAGACTTCATTTCTGGGAGAGCCAAAGCTATAATTAAGTTAAGGCTTGGTTTGGTGATGCGGGGCCTACCTTTGGGGCTTGTTTTTATTTTTATTTATTTATTTATTTATTTTTAACAAATCAGAACCTTACAATAGGGTTCTGCTTTGCTAGTTAAAGATGGGGTGCTAAGTAGGTGGAGCGAGAGGCTACGTTTGCCGGAACGAAGCTTGCTGTGCACTGGATGTCACCGCTGAGTGGCACCTCATGAAGCCCGGCAAGGCACACCCACTGGCTCAGTGAGTGGATGTTCAAAGGGAGCCCCTGCAGCAGCTCAGTGTCCAAACCCGATGGTGCTGACCTGGTACCTGCGTTGTATTCTTCCTTCCTCTTGCTGTCTCACCTGCCCAGGGAGGAGTCTCTCCTCCCAATTTTTCTTCCTGGGGGATACAACACCTTGGAAGCTGTAAGCATGGGACTACTCATGGTCAGACAGCCTGTGAACCCGAAGTCCCCTCCCTCCGCCTTTCCCTCATTTTGGCTCAGGCTTTGCTTTGGTGACCCATGTTACCCTGCTTATTCCTGATCTTGACCTATGCTCCATTTTTAGTCTCACTTTTCCCAGATGGGCACCCTGCTAACTTTCATGTATTATCATCTTCTGATTCATTTTACAATTTTACCTTTATGTGTTGGGAAGTAGGTTATACCTAGTTAGTCTGTTCCTAACTACACTGAAGTTCCACGATAAAAGAACCTCTCAAAAGACTGATACTGGAGTACTTCAGAAATAGTACTCAAATACTTAAGAAATGATGCCAGAATATTTCAGAAATAATGCTAGGAAACTTAAGAAACATTAGGGTACCATTGGGCTTATAAAACATTCAAAGACAGAATAGAAACAGGATGATTTATCCATAAGAGGATCACTTTTGTATGTCTTCCCGGGTCTAACTCCTTGACGGTAGCACCTGCAAGATGGGGCCATGACATCCGCCTAACTCACTGCACCTAGGGCATTCAATTTTCACACGTGTTGAACCTCACCAATTTGAATCGAGTATACAGAACTTATTCACCAATTGGTAGCAACTAGTGGACCTTCTACTCCTACAAAGGGCAATGCTTTCGCATGGGAGCAGGAGAAATTCGGGTAGGGCGATGAGTACAAGAAAGTAAGTGGTTATGGCTATACCATGGGATTATATTTCCTTGAGCATGATCCTGGGTCTTAGGCTGAAGACCTAAAATTAATCAAGAAGAGTGACTCCAGGAAACCTAAATTCAATATCATGCAAAAAAAATTTGGTCATAATAATGATAGCCACACTTTTTTTTTTTTTAATTGAGCACCCACTAAGAGTTAGGAACCCCACTGACATTTTACATATTACATTTTCAGACTTCACAAAATGCAATGAGATAGCGATCACTAATGACCATTTTATGGGAGAGAAAACATTCACTTAATAGAGGAGCTGAGATTCACACCCATGTCTCTCTAAGCATGATTCCATATGCTTCTAACTTTACCAGGTTGCCCCAATTAGATTTGCAATTCAAAAGCGGTGGCATTGGGAGTCAGGGAAGGAAAGCGTCCATCTGATTGTGATCCAAACACCAGAAAGGCAAGAAAGATAAAAATAAAGAGGAAGAAGGAAGGTAGAATAGAGGGCAAGATAGGCATTTGGGAACAGCTTTCACAAAAATAGAAGAGCAATTAAATTGATGTCTTCCAAAATGGTCTGGACTCACACACCTCCAGCCCTGGCTGCTCTGTTTTATCTCATTAAATGCCTGGTTATGGATGGGCAGGTTTGCCATCTGTTTAAATAATAATTTTCTGTTCTCCATGAACTGAGCTCAGTGTCGAGGACAATTAAAGCGTCACTGCCATCTCTCTCGGTGGGAACTCTTGATACTGCAGGCCGCCGTGCCCCCACCACCCTGGCATCCGCTCCAGGCTACACTTCCACCACTTTCCCACCTAACCTGCCCACCAGAGCTAAGCCTTCCTGGCCAAAACGCAGGCTGTACAAGTATGAACGCCCACTCAGAAAAGAACAGAAGACAGATTAGGAATCATTCCAGCACCCTCCTTCTTGGCAACCCCAGAGTGACGGATGTGACTTCCTGAGAAGTCGGATGATAAGCTCTTTTCAAAAATTCCGTTGAAAATTAGTGGGCAATGATGGGGTTTGTTTGAAAAGTGACACACTTGGAGCTAGAACTGGTAAAGAAGGCAAGTGGCTGCACTTCTGACAAAGGAATGAGATCCAGGTTATAAATTCTTTGGAGACACCCTCAGAGAGGGACTAGAGTAGTGGCTGCATATGGAGGGAATGAGGAGGGGATGTTTTAAGTTGGAAAGTGATAAATGATATCGAACAGTGATAAGAAAAATAAAGACGAATATTTATTGGGCAATGACTATGAACTGCGCTAAGTACTTTGTGTTTTTTTTTTTTAAAGATTTTATTTATTTATTTGACAGACAGAGATCACAAGTAGGCAGAGAGGCAGCCAGAGAGAGAGGGGGAAGCAGGTTCCCCTCTGAGCAGAGAGCCCGATGCGGGGCTCGATCCTAGGACCCTGGGACCATGACCTGAGCCGAAGGCAGAGGCTTTAACCCACTGAGGCACCCAGGAGCCCCTGCTAAGTACTTTCTTAATTAATCAACACATCTAATCCTTGCCACCATCCCAGGATATAAGTATTGTGATTATGAGTATTTCTGTTTTACAGATGAGTGGACTGAGTTCCACTGACCTCTCTGATGTGTTGCTGAGGTAGAATTTTAGTTTGTCTTTAGAGTCCATTTCTGTTGGAAAACCAGTAATTTATTGTCCAACCAGAACACTTTTTGAAGTGAAATATGTTGTTCTTGGTAATTAAGTCAGGATAGCCAGCAAAAGTTGGGGCTGCCCAGACCAAACTGCCCCGGGAAGGATAGTCAGCCTGCTCACGCTGCTTCCTCAGGAAGTCAAATCAGAGGATGAGTATAGATGACAATATCTCAGAAAAGTTTCTGTCTGCTGTTTTCTGGTACATTGCAGCAGTCTCAGTTGTGCTTTAGTAAATAATTCTTCTCAAGGATCCACACCCCTAGCGCTGCTCGCCCCACCCCAGGACATTTCTCAAAAATTACATCAAGATCCATTCAACTCTAGAAACAGAACAAGTTTTGACAACACCATGAGAGAAAAGAACAGGTCCTAACCTGTTTGCATGTTTTCTGAGAACCGCCACCTCACAACCCCATACGTTAGTGTGTGTGTGTGTGTGTGTGTGTGTGTGTGTATAATATATTCATGTGTGCACATCTATACATATTTGCATATATCTATGCATATTTGCATATGAGTGTATATGTATTTATATTTAAAGTGTCCTTTTCATAAAATTTTCCATGCTGATGTTTCTAATTTTTCACTACATTTCAAACATGGGTTTGGTTTGTTCAGAAATAGGTCAACAAATTGTCTATTGTTGACCTTTATCACTTATTTAGGATTAAAGCTGAGTTTGGGCCTGCCACAGACTTCTTTCCTCCTGCTATGACTGTGTACCTAATACATTCTACCAAAGATCTCTGTGATTTACATAAGAAATCCCAATATCCCAGAGGGAGCATCTGCTAATCCTTAACCACAAGAAACTCATTGTGAATGAGGTCCAATGGAAGGAGAAAAAAGCATAACAGTATTATAAGCACAGACATTCTTACAACTTGTAGCAATAATCTGTTCTAAGTTTTTTGTTGAAATACTTTTTAAAAAAAAATCTAAATTCACTTACATTCTGATAACTCTGTCCTTGCCCATGGGGTACTGATGTTCAGTCAGTTCATTCAGAAATTCTTCTGGCCTAATGTAGCTACTGGCTTGGATTTTTTTCTTCTTTGGAGTGCCGTCATCATATTGTTAGTGATTTCTTTCCATCATTAGATCTACTGTTGGTAAAGTGCAGTTGATGCAAAAGCCACACAAAAGACAAGAAAGGAAAGCTCAAATCATAGTAATATTTGTTTTCTGGCAATACAACGCAGGCTGTCTCTTCTGTTGAGTAGAGATGCCAGGCAGTACGTGAACTCATGACCAAGGACAATCATGATACCCTAGTATCTGGCATTCCCATAGCCCTTCAAAATGTCCTTCCATAGAGCACCTCATATGAATGGTAGAGTCCTCCCAGGTTGAAAGGAATTCATTGTGAGAACTTCAAATTGCAGGGTTTGTTTGTAAGATGGTTGCCACGACTGTAGCTTTTATGAATTAAATTGTGTTCCATGAGAAGATATGTTGAAGTCCTATCCCTCAGTGCCTCAAAATGTGACTTTGTTTAGAAATGGGATCATTGCAGTTGTCATTAGTTAAGATGAGGTCCTTAGGGTGGGTGCTAATCTAGTATGACTGGTGTCTTTTTGAGAAGGGGACAGTCACACACAGACATGCACAGAGGGAAGATGATGTGGACACACAGGGAGAAGATGTCTAAGTGACAGCAAGGATGCTACTGTAGCTAAGGGGCACTACTAAGCACTACTACTAGCACAACTGAGGAGCACCTGGAGTTACCAGAAACTGTGAGAGTCAAGGAAGGCCTGTTCAGAGAGAACAAGACCCTGCCAACACCTTGATTTCAGATGTCTGGACTCCAGACCCGTGAGACAATAAATGTCTATTGTTTTAAGCCCCTCAGTTTGTGGCATTTTGTTATGATAGTCCTAGGAAACTAATACAATAGCTGGCAATATTTCAGTTCATAAATTTTGGCTATAATATATGCTTTTTTTATGATGGACAAGCTCAATTTCATAGGTAATTCTCCTTCCTGACCTCTGCTGAATCATTAATTACCATCCTGTCTCAAGCTTACCTCAAGTGACCTAGAGACAAATAACTGGCTATTGATTCTCTTATGTGATGCCACTGTGAGCCACACCAGCACCTCAGAGACATTCTAGGAGATGGCATAAGGTGACAGTCATGAGAATTCTGAATGGGGAGGGAAGTTGTGAACAAAATATCTGTTTTGCTTGTCTAATGTTATGTCAGAAAGTTGGTTCTAAGAAGGCAAAATTGGAGAAGAAAATTTTTTCTACTTTTTAGCAACCATTAGGAGAAATGGCTTAAGAAAAAAATGCACGAAATATGCGCTTCATGAGCTATTTCATTGCGATACTAAATAGGGCCAGTTTACTCAAGCCCTAAAAATAATAATAATAATAAGAAGAAGAAGATTAATTGCTCCAACACTTTTTGCTTCTCTCTCACCTTAACACACCTGTTCTTATTTGCTATACTTTATTGTATAGAAAAAATTTCAAGCAACCATTTGTAGGGTAGCATATAAAACAAAATTATATAGTCCCTATGTTACTGTCTTTCACAGTGATTGCAAGCTCAATTGTGAAATTATATGATCCTTACATAGCAGAACCCAAGCAATGTCAGGTTTAGTCAGCAAACCCTAGTTGTGTATTCCACAAAGGAGGGAGGGTTAGGGGTATTTAGCAGATGAAAGGCAGCCTAGGACACCTGATTATCTCAGACCTGTCAATGATTCAAAATATAAGGCTCCACCTATGATCAAAGGGGACCGGCCACTTTAACCTTTGATTCTTGAACCCATTGAAACCCATCTTTAAAATTCCCATTTATAATGTAAAATGAAAAATCAGCAACAATACTGTGGGAGTGTGACTCAAGGATGGTGTGTGGGAGGGTGTCCACTATCAAGAAAATCCTATTTGACATAAGCATATTTCATTTACCTTTGGGTTGATAATACTTGACCTGGGACATAGCAATGTATTAAGTGGTGCCCTATCCTGGGTTTTCCTTTGCTGAGAGAAGACAGGGCTTGTGTGCAGGTAGTGGTTTTTAAGGCGGTGATCCCAGGAGTCAGAAGTGAGGCACAGGGAGGAGTAAAATAAGGAGGAAAGAACATCAGTACAAGAGACCGTTCTCAGATTGGCTACCACTGAGGTCAACAAGCGCTTGACCCCGCCAGGATTTTCTGAGGCAGCTGTTGAAATGTGGCTCAGAATTCTCTCTGCAGGAGAGGGAGGGCAGAGCAGTGATCCTTTTCTTGCTCTTTTCCCCTTATCAGGGTCCTGTGCATCATTAGCTCTCTTTCAATCCCAGGCCGTGTAGGTGTGAGTGCCAGAGAGATTCCTCCAGAATTCCCACCTCACAGCATCAAAGCAACTCCAGGCAGAAAGCTGGAAGTATGAGGTCCATCTGAGATGGGCTGCTGGCGTGTTGTGTCTGTGTGAAGTTGGTTTCCAGGGCAGTGGTGAGAGTGAGAAATGAACCTTGAAGACAGGAGGCCTTGGAGTACCTGAGGGGCCAACACTGGCCATAGTTTGCACTGCCCTAACCCACTTGTGCTCTTCATTAAAGCCTACACCATGATGAAGGCTCCTAGGTGGCAGCCAGCCACATTCTGCCAAAAAACCTTAGGTCACAGCAAGCTATGTCTATTTGGCTACAACTAATCATGGAACTTGCATAAATAATCACTATCTCCCCACTCTACTGGTCATTCTAGGTTTCCCTCATTCTTGCCAAACAGCAGCTGATTTGATTGCCTTTCAGGTGGAGAAACACATATCTTCATCCCTTAAAGTTTCAATCCTTTGCCAGGTGCCACGCCTACCCCAGATTGCTATGATTGCTTAATGACAATCATTGATAGCACTGGAAGTGGTGAGAGGCATTGTGACAAATCCTTTGAGTTCGAGATGTGGCACTTTATGCCTTCATAGTGTCATAGCAGCTCTTGTTCTTTGTGGGAATAAGGGTCACTTACCCCTCCAGTATGGCAGTTCCTTTCTTGATCTGCTGCTTTGTTGGTTTGATGAATCCAAAATAACCAGGCAGCCATCATTGCCGTAGGTGAGTAGACCCCTTACTGTGTCTGCAAGTGGACACATTCCTCCCTGACTCCACGGAGCCTAAAGCAGCAGAGATGGAAGCACACATGCCACAGGTGGGACGCAGGAACCACCGTGAGAGACCAATCCTACTTCTACACCTTGAGTCCAGGTTATTTATTCTAGGAACACAGGTCTCTTTGGGAAAGATTGTGGCTATATTTATTGTGTATCCTTTTCATGTGATGGCAGGGACCATTCTTGGGGAACAGAACTTTCCTTTTTAACCCAGGGATTCTGGATCTGTGAACTGCCTTAACTTCAAAAACTGGGCAGCAGATTCTGCATTTTCATTGCAGTGCACATTCAGCCTTCTCCCTTTTAAGCCCCATTTTTCCCCCATAATATCAGTCAGCTCCTCATCTATCTTATTGCTCAGAAAACCGTGGTTCAAGAATTACTATCATTATGGAGCTGAATTTCTTGGTTCCCACAGCGATGGTTATGCCCATCTTACCTCTTTTGGTTATGTGGCCCCAGGTGGCCTCTGTCTTTCCAGAATCCTGACCCCGCTATTGAAACTAAGTATACAGCATCACCTTCCATTAACTCTGGCTTACAAAGAGCCACTGCTGAGCTTATGAAAGCACCCATGAGTGGCTTCTCTGTCTCACATACTAACTGTATTCTAATATTTTCCTATCCCTGAGTCTTCAATAATCTATAAGACAGTTCCACCATTTTCTACCTCATTTTCTCTAGGCCATGAATATGTCCAAATGTGAAGAGACATTCCATCTCTGTATTAGAAACTACTCCAGGTGTCCTTTCTGGGACATTAAACCCCATGTTACCAGAGAGCTTGCCCATGTCATGATGTCTTCCTTATAAAATATTATAGTTGACCCTTTCCTGTTCTAATATCAGGAAGACCCTTTCCTATATCTGTTTCCCTAGAGCCTACTGTTAAATATTAGTTGAACCTCGCAGTTCTCTGGGTGTCTGCAAATTTCTCCCAGAGAAGAAACTGTATTTCTCATCCAGGCCTGTGCGACCACCCGTGAGAACCAACAAGAAGAATCAAGAGATCTTGAGGAGGACAAGCAACTGGCCCAGGTGAGTCTGTTCAGGGTCTTTGGGCAAGAGAGGGTTGCTGTTTCCTAGGAAGAAAAAGCTACTTCTGTTGGCCTAGAATCTGAAAGTTCATTTGGTTAGGCTCATCCACGCTAGTGTTCTTATGTTAGGTCTTAGGATCCCATTCTGTCCCTCTCAGGGCTCCTAAATCCTGATTCTGCATAAATGACTGATAGAGGAAAATATATTCAGTCTCCCATTTATTCTACTAGTCTTATAATTAAATCAGCTTTTTCAACAGATTCTGACTTATAGATACAAAAATTAAGATATCTTAAAATATCAGCATGGAGGCCTTCTGATTTGACAGTGTATTTTGAGTTGATGATTTGGGGTCATTTTCTTTATAAGACATTTCTTTATAAAATTTTCTTTATAAAATAAAACCAGCTAATGCCACAATCTTATGATGATCTCTGGTCTAGTACCATTCAAGTGCCCGAGGCCAAGTCTTCACCTTTTAACTATACTCTCTCCCCTTCTACCCCCCTGAGAATCTTAGGAATTGTATGTTTACTGCAGCCAGGAATATCCCCAGGAGGTCTACATCAGTAACACAGTCTTTATCACCATCTCACTGGGAAGAGATCCCAATCCAACCCCCCCCCTTTTTTTTTACCTGCAAAACTGGCTATTCTTGACCAAGTTTCCCCCAGGAAGACCCCAAAAAACGGAGCTGGAGTGAAGGATTTTATATAGGTCGTTTATTTTAGGAAGTGATTCTAGAGTGAAAGAATGGGGACTGTGGACCATGAACTAAGGAAGGGGGTCAAATCAATGTAGAAGAGTGTTCTTTCTGTTACCATGAGGGCAACCTTCCATTAGGACCTCAGAGAAACCTTGTAGCATTGGCCTGAGAATCACCCACCTGCACGGTAGAAGAGGATAGCATTACCCACACCTTTGACCCAGTGATCCAGCGCACTGACTCCCTTACGTCCCCAGGCTGCTGATGAGTGAGTGCGGACAATTTCCTACAAGCAGCTGTGCTTTGATCAAAAGTTTCCAGGGCAAAAAGCAAGAGGTGTGCAGTACGATGAGATTCAGTCCTATCAGCTGGCTTCCAAAGCATGGGTTTAAGGAAAGGTTGCCTGAAAGGATGAGAAACAGGGCACAGGAGGTGGTGAACCTGCTTTTAAGAATTGGGTAAGAGCCTCTGGGTCAGGAACCAAAACAAGGGGGAAATAATTGAAGAAATTGCAACAGTTATTTTATAGAGTAGGTTTTGGTTATCTATAATGTATATATGTTACCCATGACTAAAACTAAATTTTGCTGCCTTTTGCTGAAACAAAACTCCCATACTATTTCCTAATAAATGTTTTGCATAGAAACAACTGAACCAGAATTTAAATGAAGTATCATGAATTCTCTGCAAACTGATTCTATCGCTAACCAAATTAAAACACAACTATACTTCCTGAAGGTACCAAATTAGAAAAAGATGACAAAAATCCTAGGTTTACTTTGTTTGGAATGTTTGAGTCAAGGAAACAATATCAGCCTTTTTTATTATATGAAATAATACTGATTTCTCTCCCTAGTCAGGGTCCATTTTCTCCTTTCTAGGCCTGAGGGTGGCCATCTGCTTCTTCCATGCTTGTGTCTAGCATTTCACACAATCTAGCATAAATTCTCTGGATTCCAGAACCGTGAAGGTGATAACTTTGCACAATGCCAAAGGGAATTACATATTTGCAAACACAGAAAGAATTTAATACTGTGAACTTTTGGGGATTATTACATCATGTTATTAAATGAATTAATGTATGCAAAGCATTTAGAACAGTGCCAAGCACATAATAAGAGCTCAATAAACATTAGCTTTATCATGATTATAATCGTGATCATCATCCTTTCCATGGAAGCAGCCAAATCTGACAGAACAAGCACCAGTTTAGGGGTCAGAAGATTTAGTCTGTAACCCTGATTTTATCATTTATCAGTTTGTGGCTTTGGTAAAGCCATTTAACTGCTCTGCGACTCAGTGTTTTTTATCTCTAGAAAAAGGAGAGTAAATTCCATTTCACGATGTTGTTAGGAGGGTGAAATAAGATAAATGACTTACGGAATTCAAAGCATTGTCACAGCTATACATTGTTGATTCTGACCAGTTCCCCGTCACTGTTGATTCTGGTAGCCAAGAGTGGGGGCCTGGACTCTGAAACTCCACGTAAGTACTATCTGTCTCACCCTCTGACTCTTGATTTCATGTGTACTCTATACTTCTTTGAATTCCATTTACTGGGGTGCCTGGGTGACTCAGTCAGTTAAGCGGCTGCCTTCGGCTCAGGTCATGATCCCAGCGTCCTGGGACTGAGTCCCCACATCAGGCTTCTTCCTCAGCAGGGACGCTGCTTCTCCCTCTGCCTCCTCTGGCTGCTCTGCCTGCTGCTCCCCCTTCTTGTGCTCTCTTTCTTTCTCAGACAAATAAACAAATAAAAAAATCTTTAAATTCCGTTTACTTACTTGGTTCCTCTACCTCTCCAGACAAAACAAGTATCTATACCTTTATTTATTTATTTATTTATTTTTTTATTTTTTTATTTTTATTTTTTTTTTTAAAGATTTTATTTATTTATTTGACAGAGAGAAATCACAAGTAGATGGAGAGGCAGGCAGAGAGAGAGAGAGGGAAGCAGGCTCCCTGCTCAGCAGAGAGCCCGATGTGGGACTCGATCCCAGGACTCTGAGATCATGACCTGAGCCGAAGGCAGCGGCCCAACCCACTGAGCCACCCAGGCGCCCCTATACCTTTATTTAAAGAATTCCTCTTTTCCCATTGAAGCAAGATGAGATCTAATTTAAAATAATTCAGCCAAGCAAAGGAATTATACCGTTTCTTTTCCTACATCTTTATTCTTTCTTTTGTACTTTCTGTATTTTCTAGAAGGAGAATACTATTATTTATAATCAGAAACAATATTTAATAAAAAGGAAATTCAAAGGCCAACATGCATTTCATTCACTTATGTGAATTTCGAACCAGAAATTTAAAGAGTAACTTCTGAATCTCTGCAGATGAGACACTGTCTCCACTTTTGAATGGTGCAAATCTATAGAAGGCCCAGCAAGAACATATTATGGGCAGATTTTTATTTCTATAAAGAAAAGAAGTGATGTTTAGAGTGAAGTTTCAAAGGATATTTGGTTTATTTTCTCTATGCAATGTGAAACTCAATCAGGCAGCTTCCTGCCCCACGGATAATCTTTTCCCTCAAGTTTTGCTTGGGTTTTTAGATTGAGTTATTCAGGAATAACCCTTTTTATAAACTGTGAGATGAATGAACAGTAAGTATAAGTTTGTAAAGGCTGACCATTTGGGGTTTTGACCATCAGCATAGGAAATACAAGGTGGCTAATGCAGAAAGCAAGAAATCAGCTATCCGTCCCACTCTGTGAAATACTGTGCTTGTCAGCGCCTTTTATGTGATCTTCCTAAAAGACAACAAAGTACTGCCTGATCAGTTGAAATTGTACTAAATAGAGACCCAGCCTCAAAATGAGGGCTAACGAAGACCAGGTAAAATCCAAAATCTGACAAGGCCAATGATCCAGTTGAGCCTATAGCAGTTAACTAATAAAATATTCCGTTAATGACTAAAAGGACTCTTTCTAAGACAAAAGTTATAAAATTGTATTCTTTTCTATCTTTGATGGCTGTATAAGGAATTTATTTAGCTATTCTATTGTCTCAGTAGTCAGACCTTTAAGTTGTCAGTGGCAAAAGCCATCAGTTTCCAATGACTATAAGAAAATCTTCTGGAAAATTTTGAGTGGTAGTGTTTCTTTGAAGTTTTCATGACAACACCTTAATAAGTAGTCTTAGTGGTCCTAGCAATCATGAGCTCTGAGGACAGACCTCAGACAAGTAAATTATTATTTTAAATATAAGTTATCTTTTCCATCAAATAAGAATATAAATGTATATACCTTGTAGCACTTTAGGGAGTATTACACTAAGTGAAATAATGGCAAGTAATTGAAATGCTTACTTATTATTATTATTTATTTGTTCAGTAACATGCATTCATTGACCACCATTTCTAGACACCATCATAGAAGCCTGACACAGAAAGTCAAATAAGGTACAATTCCTGTCTCTAAAATGTTTGCTACCTAATATACCAAGACAGAGCTATTCTGTGGACATATTTCTTGTAGTTCAGAGCTATTGCTATATATGTGATTATGTATTTGTATTCACACATTTATTTGTGCATTTTTGTGATACTATGTATTAAAGTATAGAACTGGAGTCCCTTAGAAAAAGTAGTTCCTCCCAAATCTCTTGTCATTCACTAATGAAGAATCAGACCTTTCCAGTAAAGAAGCACTTCTACATTTTCTTTGCTGATTTTAAACTCCTTCCCAGTTATCCTTTTTTTATGAACTCATCTTGCAGTGTTTAATATGGTCTATCCCTCTTTGCAGTCTTTTTACATAGAAGACAATTTGAAGAATTAAATCAAACCTTGACAGAACAAAGAATTAAGTATCTTAGGATAAGGTGTTTATTGAAGACCTCTTCCTGCATTGAAGTGGTCTTGACCTTAAGCAACCTGAAAATTTGCTGGAAGAAAATAAGTACATTCTACTAAAGATCTGTGAAATAGCAATTACTGTGAATACTAATCAAGGTGCTACTATGCTGATTCTAGTAGATAGTGTCAAATGACTAAGACAGATCGTATGCAAGGGTGTAGGTGGGTGGAGGGCGGGTGGGAAGAATTAATTGGGAAGTTAGCAAATGGCAGTTACTGGAGGAGAAAGAGAGATACTATGCTGGAGTTAATTCTACAGCCTGTAGGGATCTCTGCGATGTTCTCCAGAGGCAAATTTGAATGGACAGCCAAACCAAGAACCTCTTCAAAGGACACATGCCATCCTGAGTTAATGCCTGTGAAATGAATTGCTACTGTGTAGATTGAATGCAAGTGGAAAGAAACATACCTGTATCTATTTTTAGGGACTCTAGGAGTTCACTTATTTCAGTAACCACTGTTCCTGTATAATCTTCAGAGGAAAATGAACATGGTCTCTCAGTAGGAAGCAGAGCTCAGTTGGAATGGTGTCTCTTGTGACTATAATTTAAAAATCAGAAACACACTTGTCTCCTTGTTGAATACAATGGATGAATTATTACATTGAAATTAAAGGACTAAATCTTTCGCCACACAGGCAAATAAAGCCACTGTAAGGATCTTTCCATGTAAATGCAGAAGTATACAGCTCATTTCAATGCCATGTTCTATTCTTAGAGTTAAAGCTGTTACAGAGTTGGAAATGAAGAGAAGGAGGAAAGAGGTACTCAGAAAAAGTTTCAAGTATCTCTTTAAAAAATGTCAATCAATTCAACAGATACATGATTAAATTGTAATGTGGGATTTATAAGGGTCAAAACCCAGAAAGGAAGTTTTCTCTGTGACTTCTTCGAATATCTCCTTCCTTTTACAGAAAAGAAGATTCTGAGTAGAAAGATTAAATGACTAGCTAAAAGTAACACAGCAAGGGAAAAGCAGCTCCTGCCTGAGCCCTCTGGCCAATTTCCACAGCCTTAAATGTCAGATACCCATATCAGATCCTCCCTAGGGTGATGCTTGTTGATTGACTTCTAAAACCAAGCAGCTCCTTGTCCCAGACTCTGGGTATTGTGCCCCCAAAACAACATGAAGTGCCTAATCTGAAATATTTCAGGATTTTTGATTATGTTACTTTTTTAAAGTATCTACCTATTTATTTATTTATTTATTAAGAGTGAAAGTGAAACAAGGCATGCATGAGGGGGGCGGTTTCAGAAGGAGAGGGAGAGAATCCTAAGCAGACTCCCCACTGAGTACAGAGCCTGGTGTTGGGGGATCCATCCCAGGATCCTGAGATCGTGACCTGAGCCAAAATCACAGTCGGATGCGCAACAGACTGAGCCACCCACGTTCCACGTGTTATTTTTTATTAGTGCATGTTACCTTCTTTATTCCAAGACTCCCTTTTCCAAGGGCAAAATAACTTTATATACGTGACATATTATAATTATAATTACATAATATATAAAAATAATTATATATATATGCCCATTTTGGGAGACTATTATGCTAGTTTCAAAAGCTTTATTTATAAGAATTAACCAGTGTCTTCGAATCCTTTGTGGAAAGTAGCAAGGCATAAATACTTAAGTTATCTAAACATTTAATTAGTTTTATCTGAAGAGCTCCTTCCAGGTGGTGAGTACACTTCAGCCCCACTACAGCCGTACTCTGCTTTAGTCAAATGGACAAGGAGAATCATGAGCCACCTTCCCAAAAAGGTGTAATATGTTGAATCCATAAGGGAAGCCCAGAGGAGTGGAAGGGTCCAAGGGATAGTGATGTGTTAATCAACATGGAAAGCCAGCAGTGATGTGTTTGCTCCATCTTACAAACGAACTCTGATGGGTGGGGATTGCCCAGTGCTGTGCTGAGAATGATTCTGACAGTAGGAAAGGAGTCTTGGTCAGTTAGGATGGGGGAGTGACTATGTATCTAACCAACTGTGGCCTCAAGACACAGGCAAAGACAGAGAGCAACAGCCAGAGACAGGATAGATATCCAGGAGGCACAGCTCTCTGAGTCAAAGGACCAGTCTTTTCTTTTCCCAAGAGATCAGGAGACCAGAATTTACATAAGAAAGCTAGAGAGTGAGTGAACTTAAATAAAGGTCTGCCCTGAATTATTCCATAGAAATTCTTTCATCTTCTCCCCTCTGTCCCTCCCTTCCTCTCTCTCTTCCTTCCCACTTCCTTCATCTCTTTATTTATCATAAAAAATGTATTTCTATGACCATCTTGTTCTCAAAAGGTATGAAATTGCTTATAAAGATAACATTAAAAATTAAGTAATGGAGAAAATTATGCAGGAGGAGGAAAGGAAGGTGGGGGTGAAGAAACAGTGTAAGTATAATAGAAAAGAAGATAGTTATATGGCGACCTCATATTAAATGTTGGCTTCACTGCTGGCAGGAGGTAATTGACATGTATTAGTTCATTCCTATAAGGAGGTACTGTTACTACTCCTTTTATAGATGGAGAAATTGTGACACAGAAACCTCACAGCTAGTAAGTGACAGAATTAGTACTCAAGCCATCCCCATCCTCAAGGTCATATCAGCCCTTGCTGTCTCTTTAGAAATGAGGGCAGGTTTGTAGCCACAATATGGTATCTATGGTTTCATACTTTTTCGTATAGGAAAGCCCAGATTTTACTCTCATCCATGAGGGTAAAGAGAGCCAGGGCTTTGAAAAGATTCCTGGCTGGAAGGCCCCGTTGCTGTGTTCACAGAAGAGGTGGGCATCCCTAGACATCTGGCTGGATGCTGACTTCCTGGAGTAAGTAGGCGCCTGGGATTCCAGGCTGTCTTCCTGCCTGGTGGCCACGGGTTTCCATCTCCAACCTGTTAAGTCACACTAGCCTGCTGCTGGGAGCTAGCATGTGAGTCAGCACCTGTCAGGTGCCTTTTCCTCCATCTCCATCCCACTAAGGATGTACAGAGATCAATGCCAAGTGTAGGCTGTTTGAAAAAATTAGGTATGATTCAAGGGGCTGACAAAGAATATAAATGACATAATTTGTCCCTTCATCTTTTAGGTTGATTTAATGAAAAAATTCAAACTATATGTTAACAACATTTATTTCTTATTATTTAAAAAGTTGTAAGGAATAGTCAGGCAAGAACATTTATAAACTATTTGGCTCCATGCAAATTTAGAATGCTGTGGGATTATTTTTTTTTTAACACACATCTGAGTGCTGAGGAGGTTATGG